>NC_056746.1:934955638-935265638 GCF_019279795.1 Protopterus annectens
ATGGAGTTATGTGAGTGTGAACCAGTTATAAAGCAGAAACAGTAAGGTGTTGTTTAGCTCCAGATATTGGATGAAAAACTATTGCCACTTCCACAGTAATACTGTTACATGCAAAAACATGAGTATGTGCACACACACACACACACACACACACATACACACACACACACACACACACACACACACACACCACACAGACACACACACACACGCACACATGCACACACACACACGCACACACACACCACACAAATACACACACACATCCAATTGAAAAGGCTTCATCGGGTGACAAAACAAAATGAAACTGACACATGATCAATTTTGCCAGTTCCATCATGATGTTGAACATTCCCTTAAGCCTTTTCTTACCCACATAATAAGATGGATTGAAACATTCTTTACAATAAATAGTTCTATTACCTAAATATTTACTTACACATATTTACTAACATTGATGTACTTACACTGTTTAAGATGGAGATATGCTCTAGAGGGAAGTGGAATGAAGGTCAGCAGGACTAAGACAGAATATATGTGTGTGAATGAGAGGGAGGATAGAGGAATGGTGAGGATGCAAGGAGTAGAGGTGGCGAAGGTGGATGAGTTTAAATACTTGGGATCAACAGTTCATAGTAATGGTGAGTGTGGAAGAGAGGTGAAGAAGAGAGTACAGGCAGGATGGAGTGGGTGGAGAAGAGTGTCAGGAGTGATTTGTGACAGACGAGTACCAGTAAGAGTGAAAGGGAAGGTCTACAAGAGGGTAGTGAGACCAGCTATGTTATATGAGTTGGAGACAATGGCATTGACAAAAAGGCAGGAGTTTGAGCTGGATGTGGCAGAGTTAAAGATGTTAAGATTTGCACTGGGTGTGACGAGGGTGGACAGGATTATGAATAAGTATATTACAGGGTCAGCCCAGGTTGGAAGGTTTGGAGACAAAGCCAGAGAGGCAAGATTACATTGGTTTGGACATGTGCTGAGGAGGAATGCTGAGTATATTGGGAAAAAGATGCTAAGGATGAAGCTACCAGGTAACAGGAAAAGAGGAAGGCCTAAGAAAAGATTTATGGATGTGGTGAGAGAGGACATGCAGGTGGTTGGTGTGACAGAGCAAGATGCAGAGGACATGAAGAAATGGAAACAGATGATCCGCTGTGGCGACCCCTAATGGGAACAGCCGAAAGAAGATGATGTACTTATACTGTTTGCAGGTACCACATTTTGTCATACCAACCCACAGGTTGAATGTTCAATATGGTTTAGCCTTCTTTAAACAGGCCTTGATATTCTAAATTACCTAAAACATGATAGTTATGCCCATATTTTATGAAAGTCTCTACACATTAATGGTAACAATAAAGTACAAAGCAATTGTAGTGCTCATTTCAAGTCTATGTGCTTGCCATTTTCCAGTGACAATAAACAAATCAGTAATATTATATCCAAGCACTGGCAAGTTTTTTTGACCACTTTGATGGTCTTCCCAGTAAGCTGGGTGTTAAACCGCATTTCTATTGCAAGGGTGACATGAATATCCGGTGACAGAATTTACCAACATCCATCCATCCTCAACCCCTTTTCCCATTTTGCAAATGGGGTCGGGGTGTTACTTTAGCAGTGATGATCATCTTGAGCCAAGGTTTACACCACCGGGTGGCTAGCCCCGCTGTGGTAGTTCATTCACACCACTCGCTCATACACACACTCTCACCTACGGCCAATTTAGAGTGCCTGATTCACCTACTGCATGTCTTTTTGAATGTGGGAGGAAACCAGAGCACCCAGAGGAAACCACATGACCACACGAAGGACATGCAGACTCCACACAGAAGGCACCCCAGCCAAGAATCGAACTGGAGGACCTCTTGCTGTGAGGTGACAACACTAACTGATGCACCACCGCAGCCACTGTTATAAGGAAGAATGACCGCAAAAATGTTCTGGCAAAACACAGTCTTGTTTGTTTGAATTTCAATAAGTTTTTCTTTTTTGTGTTAGAGAACGTTCAACATTAGGATGGGAGTTAGTGACTGGCAAAATAATTTTTGCAAAAAAAAACAATTTTGAAAACTGAAATTAGATACTGATAGACCACCAGTATTAAATGATTATGTGTCCATCAACTGTATTTTGAAAGAGAAATACAATAAAGTGAAATAATCTTGATTGATTTTTTTGATCACATGACTTGCACTCTTTAAATGATTCATTTCCTGTGTGTTTTATCATTCTGACGAAGTCTTTTCAATTTAACAAGAGCACTCACTAAATGTTATGTTGAATTAGTGCTGCATGGTCAGACTTTTATTTTTATTGGTTTGCAGTACTTCAGTCTAGTAGGCTGTATTTCACTTTTTGTTTTATCAGCTTACTAACTTGCACCATGGGTATCTGTTAAGAGTCATGAGGAAATGCTTTTCATCATCCTTCTAGCATGTTTATCTGATGTGCACATTATGATGCACTCATGCACACACACTAGCCACTATACTTGCACATAACAGCATATGTGCACACATCTGCATGTAGCAATCATTGGGTACAAAAAAGCAGACAAACACACACAAATGCATGCATGTTTATTATATATATAAATTATAAATATGTATAAAAAAAAATATATATATATATATATATATATATATATATACATACATATACACATATTGTATAATACTGTATACACACATTAGTAGTCAAATTTCAATAAGACCTGAAGTGTTAGAAATTGCACCTACCTGGCCCAGAAACTCCAAAGACGTACCCATACTTGCTCTCACGATCCTCGTCACTTGTTTTAATTAGTTTGTTGAAATCCATTTCAGGTTATGGATCTGTAGGTGATAACATCGATTACAATGCAAAACATGAAATAACAATACACAATTCACAATAGTAAAGTAAATGTGAAAATGTCATTGTTTTGACTGGCAAGTTTCTGAAAAGGTAATGTATACATGTGGACTGCAAATCTAAAACAGAACAAAATGGGAGATATACTGCTGTGCATAAAATCATAAATGAAACATTTTTGTATAAGAATAACATTAGTGCTACCACAGAAAATAGAATGCATTCAACAGTCCAGCGTTAAACAGAAAAAGTTTACACATAGACTATGTTCGTAAATATTAACTTAAATCGCTGTACCCATCTGTTCAGAGTTTTTCTTCTAGTTCTATATGCTAGTGCTGCTGTGTTTAAGTTTATTTGTAGAATTCTTTTAAATTTATGTTAAGACTAGTGTTATGTACTTACATTTTTTAAAAGGCGTTCCATGAGCACCATTGTTAATGAGGTGTAAAACATCAGCAGGTACCTGGCTTGGTTAAGCCAAGTGACTACCTGGGCATTTAATAGAAATGTGTGGCAATCACTTAAATCAAATGCATAATCAGTATATTTTGTTTTTGCATCTTCATTTAAAGTGAATTCAACAAATGTGAATCCTGTATCATGTGGCATAAGCATATGCAACAGAGCTTCAGTATTGTCTAAAGGAACACCTCTTGGTGAGTCTGGTGTATTAATACTGAGTCTGTAATTGCCCATGCTATGATCAATGCTCTACCCCAATAACCAAAAAGTAAATAAAATATAATAAAAATGACTGCCATCAGCTGTTAAAGCATTCCAGGTGCATGCTGGGTAGTCCTTCAGCATGAGTAAGGCACAGGTATGTTCAATCATGTCTCACCAAATATAATACAACAAATGGGGCAATTTCATTGATCTGAATACTTAAGTTGCTGACATGTAATAACTAGCTGCAAATCAAGGATATATGAAATTAAAGTCCTTACTGTATTGCTATCTCTGAAAACCCATTTGCAGCGGATATATAGGTATGATCCCAATCATGATAGCCCTATCGTGACAAATTCTTCTTTGCTGTCTAGCTCTTATGTTTAGGGGCATACATACTTCCCAGATATACATGCTGGCAGCCAGGGACGGTACGCTGAGTAAATGTTCTGACCACCTAATCATGGCAAGCTGCCATTTGCAATAAATACATTAGGTAAATAGGTTAATAAATAAATATATACAAAAATAAAATAAAACAAAAAGGAAGCTAAGATGATCAGATAATGCCAAACTATAAAAACATGTAGGCATTGTAGGTGCGTGCATGAATGGGTGTGCATTCTTTGAAGGTTGGGCGTCGGGCTGGCAACTCGGCACCGTAAAAAAATCCACTGCCAATCATTAGCGGACCGGAGTTCCGCTGTGGTGACCCCTAACCGGGAAAAGCCGAAAGACATTAGTTTTTTTACATTATCATGACATATACATGTGATCATTCAGTCTGAGAAACCATGACTCAAACGGTATATGTATGAGGCTGCCAAACAAGAAAGTCAATTTCCAACAAGGAAAACAGTTCTTTGTCAAGGTAGAGGAATAAAGGAATTCCTTCAAAAACTGCTTAATCCACCTGTACTAAAGATTTGATCTCTTCAAGGTCATAATAGGCATGATGCCCAATGATAGAAGAAACATACACCTTCCTCATGAAATAAATTATGCTCACATTAAATAAGTATCTACGGCAGGTCAAATACACATGCAAGTGCACCATCTAAGGTTAAATTACTTCTGCACACAGAGAAAAATACTCCACACTGGGAAGCATTAAGGCAGGTCTATATCAGAACACTGAAGTATTAAAACTTTGAATGTTCTGATATCGAACACTATTCAGTGAACACTAAGAATAGCAAAGCTGCAGAACAGCAAATTCTTTCCTAGGGAAAGAATTCAGATGGCCATTTCTGTGGCTTCACTATTCTTAGCGCTGTGGTGGAAAGTTAACTCCATCAGGTTGATGTGTGACAGCCTCTCACGGTTATTCCACTTTCATGAAGCAAGGTGGTGAGCTATCGTGTCAAAGAGATGAAGCTAGGTAGAGAGATACACACTCCATTGGTGGAGCACACTGAATATTCAGGGGAGCAGCACCAATGATCTAAGATCATAGAGTGAGTGATGATTCTACAGCCAATGAGTGTTTACCATCCAATAAGGCATCCTCATATGAAGGTGCACAGTGCCAGTAGTGAAGGCCCAGAACCATTAAACTTGGCAGGCATGCCTGTACTCAGGACAGAAAGGACCAGTAAAGGAAGGAAATACTATGCAGCAGCAGCAGAATGTTAATAGTCGTTGCCAGGGCCTGCAACAATGGTAAATCCAAAATCCAGGTCATTGACTGAGAATCTGTAGAGGGACCACCATGTGTGAGGTATCTAGGCACGTGAAAACCAAAAGACCCCTTTCCTGCAACAGCTACATCATTGCAGCCAGTACCTTAATATTCTATAGCAAGAACTGAGCCTAAAAGTTAGCATTATGTACTGCAGGAGCAAAAGACTTAGAGCAAAGACTAAAACAACCCAAAATATTCCAGATGTACTACCTACACACAGACAGTTGTTGACTAACAGATAAAAGTCAAATGTCTTTATAAGATCAACATGCCTAAACCTGCTTAACACTAAATCAGTCATCAGGCTACAAAGAATATGATGGTCTGGTTGTGTATGTAGCATCCTAGATCACTGATGGACTAAAACTGAAATTTAAAAGCAATTTCCAAAGCAGAGGAAAGAGTAGAGAACGGCAACTTGTTGAAGAAGAGCTTGCATGATTGCATGTTGGTATATAACATGTTGTACAACAGCACAAACAGAGGAGAATGGCTGACGATAAACTTTGATCAAGAAAACTGAACAGTGAAGGGCAGAGTCAGCGCTATCAATGCTAATGACTGAAGCATGTCAACATGCTGCAATGTCATATGAGGTATGTCTCATGATATCATCCAAACTCTCTGACGCAATGTGACATAAGGAGTGAAAAGTAATCATCTGCAGTTTGGCATTGCAGATATGCCTGCTGAAGTTACTGATGTCAGGGATGAATAACACCCATCTTAGCATCTTTACGACCAGGATGTCTTGTAAGTAAAAGACACATCTGTATGCTGAGACTATGCCAGTGTCTGTAGTGTTCCATGCACTGAACTTGAGACTGTATCTTACGCTTTTCTGACACTGACTGATGTGTCAACAAATGCTTTAAAAGTAGCCTGCCAAGCAAATCAAGGACATACCTCATTTTATCTTGCCCACAATCTACTTGTGCCAGATAATGGCTCTCTGTAGTATGGCAAACTTTGAAAAATGGCATTCCATATTCATTCTTAGCTGGTGGTCAACTGAGGTGCTACCTTTGACATTTGACATTTAGGGAACATTGTAAGTGGTACTGGAAATATGGAACAGTATGGCACTAAGGTGACCTCTTCTGTCTATGAGAAGACTTTACCTTCTTGCATCTATAGATGCTATAGTTGAATGAAAGCAGTTTTTTTATGGAATAAAAATAAAGCTACATTTACTAAAACATATTTATTTTGCCATGGGGCAAAGCCTTCTATAAGAAATTATGTTGGGTTCTGTTATTTTTATATTATAGGTGTAGAAACATTGTTTTTGATAAGTGATGAAGTAACAAAATGCATTCTTTGCAGGTTCATAAGTACTTACTGAGTCTATGTTAGATAAACGGAAGTTTATCTTATCGAATGCTGACATGATCAAAAATCCCGGAACTCGAAACCGCAATTGTGAGACGATGGTGCAGTAAAGATGGGAATATTTGCCATTTCCTCACTGTAATGTGATCTCGAACTTGGAATATATATTTAGTGGGGGGTGTGGGGGGTGCAGCCCCCACTATTGTGGTTTTGAGTCCGGGATTTTCGATCATGTCAGCGTTCGATAAGATAAACTTTCATTTATCTAATATAGACCCTACTTACTATGCATTTGATCTCTCAGAATCTTAAGAAGTCTAGCCTTTACATTCTCAAGGATATGCTGGGGACGTTTACTTGTAAAACATTTACTTTGTCCTTACTGAAGAATATAGTTTACAATTCTAACAAGCTCCAACGTAACCAATTGCTCTCACTTGATTCCACTCTGGGGATGTGATTTTATTTTATTTTGGTTCTTGTCAGATGAATTACATTATTTGATAAAACTGTTATGACTACTGAAGGATGGAATAGTGATACTTGTATAAATTCCAGACTTTACAAAGCATGCTTATAATAGAACAACTACACTTCAATGCCATCAACCCGTATTTTCACTTCGCTGTGCTGTCAAAATGAATTTCTCGACATCCATGTTTGCCAATGCATAACAAGTTGGTTATGAACAGAGAGCCAATCATAATCCTCTATACAGTTAACATTTAGTGAAAACGTAGTCCTTTAAGAATTTAACCTGCTTAGTTTATCCTTTCTTACTAGCTTTCATTGGAATTTTGAGGTCAAGCTTTAGTGGGTTATGATAAGCTACTTCTTTGTTTGGACACCTTTTTTCTTATCTTCTACCTGATCTATACCTTTACTTTGATTTTCCTGACCTCCCAAATTGTTTTTTTTTTCTTTTTGTGACCACACCACATCTGGGGTGCATTCTAACCCTCCCTCTCCTTGTGGTTTGGGAAGCTGCTAGTACAGAGCACTGTATTAAAAGTGTCTGCTTTCATTAGTTCTTAAAAAAATGTAATGAAAACAACTTTCTTACACTGTTTTCTGTACACCTAGTCCTTACCCCTTCATTCCTACTGCTCAACCCTAAAAGTGGATTTTCTTCACTGAACTTGTCATTCTCAGACTACAAAGACTATGGATTACCTTCATTACAATATTTACCCCGGAATAATAATTAAATATTACCCTGTGCCCCTCAGACACTGACGTATGCATGACACCACACGTTCATTCCTCTGTTGATCCTTGAGATTAATCTGCCCCAGTGACATTAACCCCATGTCTGAGTAATGCCTCTTTGTTTCTATTACACCTCAGCAGGAAGGCCTGAAACTGTCCACTTGAAAGCTGGCTCCGTTGCTAGCAGGAATGATGACCTACATACCTAGCTTTGTACTTACCTGACATATGTAGCATCTCTAAATCCCAGTTTAAGTCTGTGGTGCCTACCCTCACTTGTTGTGAAATGTTTCTATAAGTTAATACATACAAACTAACCTGATGAGTGAAACATGATGAAGCAGAATTAAACAAGATGTGGAAATTCCAATGAAAGGGATTCATGTCATGCAGACAACACATAACCAGCTGAAGGCAAGATGGATGAATTAAACTCAAACAATGCATAGACCAAGACGATAGTCAAGAAAAGTTTAAGCAAAAATATTAAACCCCTGCACCATTTGTTGAGGGCTTCTTCATTTGCCCTTCCCTTACTTATATGTACCAACTTCATAGTCACACAGTGGTAGGGAAAAGACAACCACTCCCAAAAAATAGTGAAACATGGGTTACACGACTGTGATCTTACAGAAGAGCCAATACATGTGGTAGCATTCTAAGACATGTAAATTCAGGAAGTTAATATTGAGAAGACCGCATTCTTCTAGTTGCCATTTGAGTTGCAGTTTTCTCCACTAAATGGTATGTTTATTAGATTTGGGGAATATACCTTTAAATGTTAATGAGATATCTACAGTAATTAGTAAGTATGTATGTCATATGATATACAATATACACATATATTCCACAGAATCATAGATTCATAGAATGCACAAGGCAACTGGGCTATTTGGCCATTTATGCCTTGCCAGACCTCACCTTTAGACCTCCCCTCCTTTTTCAAGGTGATAGACTAGTCACACTGGGGTGAATTTTTGAATGCCCATCCACATGTCTAATCCCTTAAAGAAGATAGTGTGTCACGTTGCTTGATTTGAAGAGGAAAACAAAGCATACTCTTCTACACTCTTCTAACAGTGACATTTCTAGTCTTAAGTGCTTTATAGTTTTCTCTATTTGACATCTTCCCTTCCTTTCACTTATTGCCCTTTATTTTTGTGGTAAGACTTTATCTGTTATTATTTTTTCTATACAGTAATATATCCGATTTACTTTTGTTATATCATGTGAATCTCTGTTAATAGTTTTGATTACTGTGTTCATTTGTTTTGTCAGACGTCTAACATTTTGGGTCTTATTGACTTTCTTCAATCTATTTCTTTCATTGATCTTAATATGTATATCCATCTCCACTAAATCAAGCAAATGCTCCCGTAGATCTTTTTCTTCTAAACCTGGGGCGCATTCTTTAGTCACAGTTTTTGGTGGGCATACTACAGAAAGTTCCAGAATATCTTCCTGTGACAAATTTTCTTCAGCTGCAACATTAACCGTTGCTCTTTCATATGGGAACTCACTGGCCTATCACTCCACAACATTGCCTGTCACCATTTTCTGTTCCTTCCCTTGCTGTGCACCTCTTGCTGAACTTTTGTACTGGTTTCCTACTGAAGGCTCTAGAGTATCTTCATGTGGCAACTGATCAGATGCTTCCCGTTCCACCTATTTCTCCTTAATTTGAGTACTCACTGTTCCATCATCCAGTGGTGTTACCAGAGTTGGATTTTCTACATTAAATCCTTCACTTCACATGTAATCCATAAATTCAGTTTCTATTTCTTTAACTTCTCCATTACTAATCTTTTTTTTCTACTTCCCATCTTTGTTTTCTTATTTTTTGTATTGCAAAATTTTCCATATCCGAATACCTTTGCCTGTATTTCTCTTCATATATCTTTGGGTCTTCTTTTTTGCATTGGTAAGTTTTGCTTTCTCCTTAGCATAAATATTGCACTATATTAAATCTCTTTTTCTTTCCCATGTCCATATTTCTTCTTCAGAAATCTCCTGCTCCACCTTTCTCCTTACTTTGGCGACTCATTCTTCCATCATGCTGTGACATAACCTGTGTTAGACTTTCTACACTAAGTCCCTCACTTCACATGTATTCTATAACTTCAGTTTCTATTTGTTTAACTTCTAATTTACTAATCATTTGTTCAGCATTCCCCATTGTGATTTTATTTTTGTATTGTGAAATTTTCCACATCTGGGTGCTTTTGTCTGTATTTCTCTTCAAATATCTTTGGGACTGCTTTTTTATTGATTAGTTTGGCTTTCTCCTTTGCATAAATATTACACCATATCAGATCTCTCTTTCTTTTCCATATCCATGTTTCTTTTTTATACCTTTCAAAAATCTCTACGTTTTGTTCTTTATATTTAAGCACTTCCTCGGTTGCTTCTTTTTCCAAATGCCCCAAGGTTTCTTGATCTATATAATGTTCCTCAAGAATCTGTTGTATTAATGAACAGAAATTTGCATTTGAATCTTTTGACAGTTTTTATTTTTTGTGCAAGTATTTTCCTTTTCTCTAATTTCTCTCAATCTTTTTGAATATCTTCCATCCGGAAATTCTGAGCTTCTTGCATAATAGTAACAATACATGATTTATTTCTTATCCTCAATAAATTTACTCTGTCGTCTTTATGGCTCTTTATTTGGCCTGTCTGTTTTTGTGGGGGTTTTTTGTGGACTTCTACTTCCTTCTACAGCAGGGAGGCCAACCACTCCCTCAGACTGGGCTAACCTCATTATAGGAATGTTTCCATGTCTTGAGAATTCTACACTGCCATTTTTTTTCAGTTCTGGCACCAATGCGCTTACCAGAATTGGACACTTTTTAATCCTGGGACTTGTGCAACCAGCTGTCTTTTTTATTTTTAACCTACTTCTGCCAGTGATACAGGTTATATAAAATACAGTCTATAGATCAGTGTCGTCTTGGTGAGATTTTGTAAAAACAGGGTCCACCTCATGAAGGTACTCACCAAGACACTAGGATGAATTCAATTCCAGCACTATTACTCTCCATTTTTTGCTGATTTTATCGTCTCTCCATCCAGATCTCCATATGAAGGATATCTAATGTTCTTATACTTGACAACAGTATATTATATAGAAGTGAGGAATTCAGAATATTTGTACATGAGAAAAAAACTGAAACATGTAATATCCAGTCCACACTATCCTTAGTCCAAAGGACATATGGAAAGAACTTTCAAAACAGTTAAAATCTTGTGAGAAACAGCTATAGAAAAAGTTATGTGTATTGTTATCTCAGAATTCCAGAAAACAGGAATATTCCACTGTAGGGACTCAGTCTTTCACTGTCTCGGTTTCTGGTAGACAAAAGGCGGAAAAGCAGATTACCTACTTTGACTACTTTTTTGATGCCTGAAAAAGTGACATAAAGTATAGGAAATACTGTAAAGAAATTAACAGAAACAAAAGTATACAATGACAGAAACCCAAAAGTGTAGGTAGGGTCGGGTGAAAAGGGTAGTCATCATGGGCTCAAGATGGTAGGGGCACAATCGGCAGTACCAGCATTTATTTCTGCACTGGTATTCAGGAACGAATGATGATACTGCTTTTGTAGTGCTATAAGCTGTAGTAAGCCGCTCTCCTTGTTACAAATGAGGAAAGTAGTTTGTTACAATTTTAAAAGTAGAAAGAGCTTTTTTTTCTTTCTTTTGTTTTGTTTTTCAGTTATAAAGTTGGAGGAGAGGACCTTTATTTTTTTGGTACACAAGTGGACCTTTATTTTTTTCCTCAGCTTAAAGACGGGGGGAGGGCAAAATAGCTGACCACAGTCCTGCAGAAACTAGAGAAAGCTACCAGACTTCCAGATCAAAATAAAAATCCAAAGGCAATGGAAATATTCACAGCCCAAAGGTCTAGTAGTTGGTAAAATGGCAGAACCAAGACACTGTGTAGCTCTAAAGAAGAAACTACACTCATTTGTAGAAGACAATACCTCTCAACCTCTTAGAGCAAGAAATCTGTACAAAGCCATAACAAATGGACAGCAAAGGCCTAAAAATAGTAACAATTTTTAAATATTGATCTTACAACCTTAGAAATTTGATAGAATAAAAGGTTTTGTATTAGCATGAATTTTCTGCTGGTTGTGAAGTCTGAATCTCAAATGTCTGTCATTATTTTCTGAATACAGCTCTCAATATTTAGCCAGTGATTAGCCAGAAAACCAAAATTTTATGAGGAACAGACAAAATATAAAGTAAAGTCTGGACATTCTATGAAATTCTGGACAGTTGAGAGTAATGATTAGAGATTAGAGACACTACAGTGCAGAAGTAGGGGGAATACTATACTCCTGAGTGTGTCATCCTTTAGAATGCTATACTCCTGAGTGTGTTGTCCTTTATAGGCAAGTACTAGGACAGCTGCCTTTGCAGACAATTTTAGGCCTAGCTAATGTCCCTTTTTGTGCTCTAAATAACCTAGCACATTTAATTATAGACTGGCCTTACTCATCCCATGGTTTATAATTCTATATTACCCCTAATAAGAATAACTGGCATCATACGATAGATAATTTGAGGGGACTCATGCATGGGATATAGCATTTTGGAGCTGCCTCTGTCCATTACTAGTATGGGTCTATATTCGGCTACTGAAAAATAAAAAACCTGAATGGCGAAATATCGAATGGAAGACAGAAAAACTGACAAATTACTGAACAATGATATCAAAAATAAATTCATCGAATGGCCATAGTTGGCCAACAACCAGGAAGTAACACAATGCGTAAGTTAAGTGAAGGGGAAACCTTTTAAATGTTCCCTATTCCCCACTGTAGCGCGATATTGGAGTTAGTATACATAGTTACAGGGGTGGAGGGTGCACCCCACCTTGGTTGGGTGTGTTTGCAATGTTGTCCGACTATGGCCATTCAATGACTTTTTTTTTCAATTATGTCATTCTTCGGTAATTTTCTGTTTCATTGTCTTCCGTTCAATATTTCTCCATTTGGCTTTTTTATTTTTCCATAGCCAAACACAGGGGCAGTTCTAGGGTAACATTTCTGCTTCCCATCCATAGATCTAACTTGAGACCGAAAATGGAGAGGAATGAACTTTGTTTTATGTGGATGGGGGGTCTGTTCCACAGCGCAGTATCCCCTGCGAAATATACCTGTCCCTCCAAACCATTCTGTTGAAGTTGCAGAAGAGTTTTAGATCCCTGGATCAAATATTTCTGATGCAGTTTGACTTGCTTATGTGCAGTAAATCAATCAGTAATGGGTCACAGGTTGCCTTGTATGCCAGACACACGTCACCTCTTAGCAGTCTGTAGGATACCAAGTATAGTGACAGGGTTTTGAGTCAGTCCATGTAGGACATGTTGATAAGACATTAAGCCATGGTCTCATCTACTCAAGTTGATGGTAGCTCAGATAGATGTAAAAAAATATCATGGCACCTATCAAGAAGAGTAGGGAACTCCCCAAATGTCCGGGCCAAATGTCCCTAGTAGTATAAATACCACTTAAGGTCTCCCCTGAAAGAGGCCACCAGCCTAGTGGAATTAACTTGGTCAACAAAGGATAAATTAAATTACTTAACATGCGATCTGCCATGTGGTACACAGACATTCCAGCGAATTCAGCTTGCAATAGAAGCCTTGTAGAGTTTAGACTGTCTGCTGTTTGCATGTTATTTACTGTGCCTCCTGTCATGACACTACTAATGCACTATAAGGTTTGAGGAAACTTACTCCATCCGAGACCACTTCTGTGTTTATATGCTACAGCATGTTCATGCACTATTTTAATTTTATTGTTTATTTATTTATTTATTACAGTTTATTGAGTAGGTTAGCTGCTACTGGGAAGTTCCAGTTTACACTGGAGACCTGAGAAGAAAGGCAATATATTTACTTCTACAAATGTACAAACAAAGATTGCAGTTAAATCACAAAGTCACTGTTTAAAGCACTATTTCAGTAGAAGGTATAGCAGTTATACATAGATTAATTATATACAGTAAAGTGATAGTCGTTTTTCCATGTATAATAAAAATATATATTTCTACTAGGTAGCAGATACCCAGTTTTAAAGAGACTGGAATTAGAACATGCATTTTGAGCACCATCTAGTGGAAATAGGGAGAAAATGTGTTAACTTAAATTATTTATTTATTTTTAGCTATACTGTCTCAGAGAGCATACCTCTCAAATGTCCCTGATATTGCAGAATGTCCCAGATTTTACCTCGTATTTTTGCCCTAACCCATAATTTTTTTTTGCTAAATGTCTAAGGATTAGAATCAATAAATAATGACAGACATTAGAGTTTCATGCTTCTTATTCAGAAAACGTATGTTGTTACAATAACCTGCTGGTCTATTACATTTTTAAATGTCCTAAAAAGAGGTTAGCAGGTCCAGTTATGACCTGACCAATAAGCAGAAAAAAATAACTACATATAACAATGTCATAATAATAAAATAGCATGTTCAACATAACATAGCTTATCACTGTTAGCATGTGATATTTTGACAGTGATTTACAAATACACAACTTAAATTCCAGACAAACAGTGAAAATTCACAGATTCTATAAAAAGGTTACACAAATACTAAGGATAAGAGAAAACTTAAAACCTTAATCAACTTATTAAGAAGTAATTGCAGCTGACAAATGGAGAGTAGGATTTAATAATCCAATTTTCCCTGCGACACTCACATGTAACTTATAACGTAGTCCACAGTTTGCACTTAAATTTGGAACAGCATGTCATTGGCAGTAACAACTGCTTAACATTTTATTCATTCATTCACTCATTTAGTTGTTTATACATGTATTTATATGCGTATCTCGTGTATATTTCTTATGTTTCTGCCCGGGCCAAAAGCAACTACAGTGTTTAATGGGCATATAAGAAGAATAAACATTTTGCACATACAAAATGCACACATGTTTTCCAGCACATGCAACAAAAACACCCGTTCTTATAAACACTGTGTTACATGAGACTGCATGTATGACTATGTAGACAGACAGATGTGTATTGTGTGTATCGTGTGTGTGTGTGTGTGTGTGTGTGTGTGTGTGTGTGTGTGTGTGTGTGTGTGTGTGTGTGTGTGTGTGTGTGTGTGTAAGCACACAAAGAGGGGGAAGTGAAAAGTACATCAACAATCTCCTTAAGCCAGGGTTCAGACTATTTTATCTTGCACTGATAAAATGTAGGATTACAACACTAAAAAAAAGTGCATGCTTCAACTGGGACTCAAACCACCCCCCTTGGGTTCACTATTATGGTTGCCATGGCCATTTATCTGTTGAAGAAGTTAAAGATAAAGAAGCTATGAATTAGCCATACTTTTGAAATGTCATCCCTCCCTAAAACATACAGAATTTACAGACCAATGAGAAATGAGGAAGTACAACTATTCATTTATGTGTCTTAATTTATTACATTTTAAATATTTATTTTTACCAGGTAAGTGGGCCAGACCCGCACCATTTATTACCAACAGTTCAGGCTCACTATGGAGTTAATTCTGAATTAAATGGACTTGCTTCCTCCTAGTACAAATACACAATTAATTAAACAAAGAAGAAGAAGGAGACTGTGTTAACAAATCAACAAACCAGGACTCAATTATATGTCTGCGTCAGTCAGAAGCATTTTGAAAACACAGCACTAGAGAAAACCATGATTAATCTGGGACTCAAACCCTGACCCACCAAATCACGGATGGGTTCATTCACTAATTTTAGTGTACTGCTTTTTCCCTACCAAACTACAACTACCTTACAGTCTTGCAACTTTTCAGTACATCCACCTCCCATAAATACTTTCTTATCAGCTGCTCCCAGAGGTTGCCCTTCACCAGGTGGGTCTCCAGATTTCCCAGTGTTGATTGATGCTCATACGTGTCTATATTGCACAAGCTACAGAAAGGGGTGTGTATCACAAGATCGAAACCTTAGGTATTCGAATACCTAAAGGTTGATCTCTAAATATCGAAATGTAAATCTGCGGTGGTGGTGATCTGCGGTGGTGGTGCTGCAGTAGTGTTGTTGCCTCACAGTAAGAAGTTGTCCTGTTCGATTCTCAGCTAGAGCGTCTTCTGTGTGGAGACATGCGTGAATGGGTGTACCTTCATTGAAGGTTGTGCATCTGGGCCAGCAGCTCGGCACGTAAAAATCTACTGCCAATCATTAGCGAACCGGAGTTCCGCTGTGGCGACCCCTAACCGGGAAAAGCTGAAAGACACAACACAACAAAAATCGTAAACAGATATTTCCACGCAGGGAAACAAGTCATTTGGCCATTATGTGGATTTTGCCCTTTTTACAATGTAGAGCGATCTCTGAGTTGGTATATTTAGTTAGGGGGAGTGAAGCCCCCCCACTTGATTTCTGTTTAAATATTTTTTTTTTTTAGTTTGGCCAACAGCATTGTTTCCCTGTGTGGAAACAGCCACTCATGATTTTTACATTTCGATATTTAGTGATTGACCTTTAGATATTCGACTACCTAAGGTTTCTATCTCGTAATATAGACCCTACAGAAAGAGGTGATGGGAAATTTTGCAAGGCATCCTTGTCAGCTGCAAGTCATGGATATGACCTTACCGAGGCACAACATGCAATGAGCCAATCCAAATGGCTCATAAACATGCCCAGCTGACAGCTGGTTATGTTTATTCTCCTTATAGCCTATGCTGAGAACAAGGCTAGTATCATTAAGGCATGTCAGTTTTACCATGTATAAAGAAAGCAGTCCTTCACACCCTTCAGCTCTTATTAAACATGACTTAGTTAGTGACTGCACAGTTCATTGTTTGAGTGTGATTAAATATGTTATCCCTGAAAAAGAGCTGCTAAGAACTAGAAAACCTTTGGTTTGGTGTTCTATTTTGTTAAATTATTAAATAATGCTAGCAGCATGTAAAAACATCTACAGTTGCTGTTTTCACTTTGTATGCACTCCTTACCAATAACCTACTGAACCAAAAATAATCTATCCCTTTCTGGTATCTGCTTCTAAGATGTAATAAATAGAAGCTTTATTCCAATGTACTTTTCTCAACCACTAATTTCAAATAAATAATTTTTCCATAAATTATGAAAAGAAGACTCTGTAAAATGTGTATAAGCCATGGTTTAGGCTACACATGCATAAATACAAAATTGAATCTCATTTAATATAATATCTTATAGTGTAAAAGAAAGTATCCCAGACTCTTTAAGTAGCTGGCAGTCATCTTTAAAGAGAGTAGTTCAAGGCTGAGAAACAATATTTAAACCAGTCAGTTCACCCTACAAGCACATGGAAATGAAGAGAGAAAGGTTCCAGCCTGCAATGGCCATTCAAAATGTTTTACAATGCATACATAGACTGCAGGGGACATTAAGGTAAGGTAATCCAATGGGGTTCAAATCCTGTCTGTTACATGCTAATTATCTTCAGTGTTTTATAATCCGTATATGTTATTATTAGTGGAAGCCATTTTTAAAATGAAAGGATACTGATATGGTACAATTATGGTTATATAAAACATATATTAAGTACAATTATGGTTATATAAAACATATATTAAGTACAATTATGGTTATATAAAACATATATTAAAGTACTGCATTTAATATTTATATTCTCCCTGAAAGTATATATTGTTTGAAATGCAGCTAATTGTATATGATTTATTTTGCATGCTAGTGATTCGTTCGAGTGTGTGTTAGGTCTGCTGCTGTATAGTCGATCATAGATAGTTGATCGACAGGTATGCAAAATCGCACAAATCCAGGGCTTGGGATTTTTTCCCCTCATGCTTTATTTGTGCGATATCAAAGTTAGTTCATATAGTTAGCAAAGGAGGTGGGAGTACCACCCCCCTCATGGGGAATGCAGGGGGGCTTGCCTCCCTGCAAAAAACGTTTTGTTTGATTTTTGAAGTTAGATTTTGAATGTGCCAAGGCTGTTTCTTTTACTTTGTTTTCAGTCTTTTATAGTTGACACTATTGCATTCAATGTTGGGTATTTTAGATTAAATGTGGTACGCACTTTATTTTATCTTTCTCATATCCCACTGCAAATTATAACCCATCAACAATCATTAACAGACTGAGTTCAACCATGTTTCAGTATGTCATTTATGTATTTGTTCAGTGCTTTTATATTCAGTTCCCCTTCATTTAATTCCTATTACTCTGTCTTTTTAATGCCTGTCCATCACTCCTAAAACACTTATTATGGTTTGTTCAGTTTTCTCCTCACACCTTTCATTCCACTCTCTAATCATGAGGACTGTTTCTTGTTATCAGCCTTAGCTGTCCTTGCATTATAACTGCTGTCATTTTATGTTCTTGAGTAGGAATGGCTTCTCAGCAGTTCCTGTAGGAACTAGCTGGCTTCACTACTGTAAGTGTTGTAGCTCTGACTATGGTACCGTGACTAGGGTTTGGGTATCCTACCCATCACTTAATATGTGAATTACAAGACAATGCCCTGGTTCAGTGTTTTTCTTTTTTTTTTTTGTGCAGAGAATAAGATTTCTATCAAAGGATCATCATCTAATGGAGACCAGAAGGATGACCACAAGTACATAAGTGCTCAGCTGAGTGTACAAGAACACTGCATTTTATAAGATAACATTGAGAATATGGAACATGCAGTGTAGTTAGCATCTCCACGGATTGTACATTAAATATTCAGATATAGTCTGGGGGAGAAGGAAGGCAAATAAAAAATCCTCACCAGCTCAGGATAACAGACAGCTGCAGCTGCACGTAAGTCAGAGATGCTGTGTCTGTTGAAACATTTGAAATACAGTTACGGTTATTTCTTGAAGAAAGCAAACATACTGATGAAACACTTTCTGTTACTACAAAGTGTCTCACAATAGCAAGAACGAAAAGCGATTTAGATGACATCTTGCGTCAATTTATAATTGCATTTATCTTAAAATTTAAATCAGTATTGTGTGTTGTTTATGCTTTACCTGAGGTTAAAACATTAATTTAAGGCATTTTTATAGTCTGCATTGCTTTTTGGTTTATGTGCTGGGTCTAGATGTTTTTCTGAGTTTGATTCTGCCATGCTTTTATACTTGGATACTTTTGAGCTGCCTGCCCCTTCTGTATACCTGGCCTTTGAAGCTCCTCCCAGTCTCATTTTCTGTACACCTGACCCTAGGAGCTCCTCCCAGTCTTATCTCCTCTGGTAATTTTATTAGTTGCTGACAGAAAAAAATGGGAAATCTCTCCCCTTAGACTGATAGTGTACTTGGAAACTGTTTTAAAGTGTGTGTGTTCCTCATTTTTGGCTTATTTACCCTTGAATCACCTTGCAATTGCTTATAGCTGGTTATTAGACTTGTTTCTGGTATCTTTTCACTTGTGGCTAGCTGAAATGTGTTTTTACATTAAGATAACTGGAACTGCAAATTGCAATTCTAGTGACAGTAGAAAGGAAACCTGGTCAATCCAAGCTGGAATACGCGCAGAGAAGGTTAAAGTAAGAATTATTGGCAGCTAGTTCATTCACTTGTTTATGATACCTTTTCACTTTTTGCTATTTAAAGTGTGTTTTTACATTAAGAAGACTGGGACTGCTATTCTAGTGTCAATATAAAAGTAGCCTGATCAGTCCAAGTTGGAAATGCCCAGGGAGGCTTAAAGTGAGAATTACTTCTTGTAGCTAGGTATCTTATTTGTTTCTGATACTTTTTCACTTTGGTCTATCTAAAGTGTGTTTTTACATTAAGAAGGCTGTGACTGCAATTCTAGTGAGAGTAGAAAGGTAGCCTGGTCTGTCCAAGTTGGGAAACACACAAGGGGGGCTTAAAGTGACAATTACTTGTGGTGGCTAGTTAGTACCTTTTCACTTCTGGCTAATAAAAGTGTGTTTTTACATTCAGAAGACTGAGACTGCTATTCTTGTGGCAGTAGTAAAGTAGCCTGGTCAGCCCGAGTTGGGAAACACACAGAGAGGCTTAAAGTGAGAATGTTTCATCAGCCAGAGTGCTTCTTAGGGACTTGGTTGGGTGTTAATCTGCATTTGAGAGCTACTTTTGCTGTGCTTTTATATTAAGAAGTTCCAATATCATCCATCTTGTGACAAAATGTGTTTACCTAGTCTCTCTGTGTTGGGAAGCACTCCAGGAAGCTTAAAGTGTAGTCATTTATTGGCCAGAGTGCACGGGAGTTAGTTTTCAGCTTTTTCTGTCTGCTGTAAATTAGGCACATTTTTGTAGAGCTATTCACTGCTCAGTGGCAGTTAGCAGATCCTGTATAGTAGCAAACCTATAAAGTTAGTACTTAGGACTTTACCTGGAAACATGGAAAGGCTTTGAGTGGAGCTAAACTTAGGGCAGCTAGTTAGTGTGTCAAACAGCACTGAGATCATAGCACTATATAACATATAGCGTTCACCCTAGACATCACTTAGGTGACCCCTGTAAAGCCAAGACCCTAAACCATAATAGCCTAACCCTAATATATGTCCTGACAAAATATATTTGCAATTTCCTAATGTCTCTGTTTCCAGCTTGGTAAATCTGGGCATCATGAGACAATGTAGCAATTGTCTCATGTACTCAGACAGCCTTTTAACACTTGAAAAAGCTAATACAGCTAAGAGATGTACACATGTAACTTCCTTGGAGGCAAAAGTCTGACTTACAAACAAGGTTGTCAAGAACACACACACTATATCCTTCAAACATACTACTCACCACACACATAGACCTCCATATGCTAAGGCACTTAAAATAAACCTCTACAAAACTCAAAGACCTCCAAAGCTATCAAACTGCAATCACTAAAGCACACTCCAAGAGCAACACCTAAAATGACACATGAGCCTACACCCAATGATCTCCAAGAACAATGCCCATAAAGCAAGTAATCACTTTACCTATTATTCTTGCCACAGGAGATGCTATTGGATGACACACAAATACTCCTCTCACCAGCCTGCTGCACAAGAAGAAGACACTGGTTCCTGTCTGGTGCCAGAATCCAGGATATCACGCACGCACTCAAGTCACTGCACCACAGGTGCCGATATGATTATATCATAGTCCATGTGGGTGCAGATGAACTGAGCTGTACCTCACTGGACAATATGAAAAGAGTCATTATAGATATCTCTGAATATGTGTCACAAACAGGTACCTTCACCAAGAATGATGCCACAGTATGAACATAAAAATGACTGATTTTAATAACTGACTTAGTTTCTGGTGTCACTCCAGGTGAATCCAATATCAATCAGCAGGGGAGAGCATGATTAACAGACCACTTTGCTTTGTCAAGGATGGTCTGCACTTGTCCCTCCTGGGCATTCAGATATTGGTTAAAACTTTATCTGCCCCACTAGACATTTTTTAGGCAATGTACAAAGCTACCAACATAGCAAAAAAAAAATCAAAGCAACCTTAAGGTGTTACTGCTTAAGAAGAAACTCCCCATGTTACAAGCTCTCCTCACTCTGGAGAATGTAGGCATCTGTGCTGCTACTGAGACTTGCTTTAAAGCTGCAGAAAGTTCTCCAGCAGTGGAAGGCTACAGTGCCTTCCACACATTTGCAACAACAGCAGCACAGACAGGGGTGACAGGTAGTGGTGCCTCAATCTATGTTAGCAGTAAATACAACTGTAGGTTGGTTAAACAGGATGATGCCCTGGAATTCATCCATATCCAAGTCTCCATAGACAAGGTTTCCTACTATGACCTGGCCAGCTATAGGCTACTCTTTATTAGCCATGAAGCTTACATCTCTTACCTAGACATACTAGGGGTACTCACCATCTAACCAAATACCTCATTCATGGGAGACTTTAACTTACCCTCTATACATTGGGAAACATACATCACTTCTAGCTCACAGGCACAATATTTCCAGGCTTTATCAAAACAAACACTCTGGACCAGATAATGCACCCTCCAACCCAAGGATCAAATATATTGGACCTAGTACTTGTCAACATGGGAGAGCATTGCATCTCCCCATGTCATGTCCTTATTGGTGATGCTGGACTACAAAACTGTCCCCCTCAAAATAAAAATCAGCCTGGAAAACCCAACTAAAACCGTAACAGTTAGAAGCTATTCTAAAACAAACTACATCCTATTAAGCAACAGTTTGTCAAAATATATGGCTCCCCCAAGCCCTGAGAACACAGCTACCTACACAGAATTATTTACAGAATCCCTGTACAAACATGTAAATGGCTGCATTGAGGCTGCCATACCTACCAGAAGTAAGACCAGATCTAACACCAAAAATCAAACCACACTGGTGGAACCCTTACCATAACACTCTATATAACAGAAAAAAAGTCATTACCAAAATCAGAAAGAGTAACTCTCATAGAAGCAAAAGCTGTCTGACTCAACTAAACAAAAAACTAAGAGGTCTAATAAAGTTCAACAAGGCCAATTACAAGGTGAGGATAGCCTCCCAGGCTAAGGACAATCACAAGGCCTTCTGCAGCTATGTCAGGAACCTTAAAGGTAATACTCATTAGTGTGCAGAACTGGTGGTAGATCACACACCCTTCACTGACCAGGATGGCATAGAATATCTGATGACTGAAAAATGTAGGCATAACTTCATGCACTACCCGCTGTGAATTTTCTACTAGCATAGCCCTCCAACCAGCAACAGAAATCAGGTCTTGAAGGAGCCCATTCAGGCCAAAAATACTGCTGTATGTACCCCAACAATATCCTCGGTTGTCTCCTAAATAGCCTAAAACATGATCTAGTAGGACCACTTGAAGCAATCTTCAACTACAGCCTAATGACAGGTTGCATGCCAAATGAACAGAGGGCCACAACAATCATCTCTCTTTAAAGGGTGTACCATCAACTGACCCCAACAACTACAGACTCATCAGTCTGACAAGTCTAATATGTAAATTCATGGAATGAATTACCATGGAAATGATAAACGAGGACACTGGTAACCTATAGAAACTGGACCGATCCCAGTTTGGTTTTGTTAAGGGAAGGTCTTGCCTACTTAACCTGGTAGACTTTTTTGAGAGTTTCACCATGGCTATGGATGGTGGGAAAATGGTGCATAACACCTATTTTATCCTGGCCAAGATGTTTAATACTATACCCTGCTCAGGTATTGCTGGCAAACTCTCAGAACTAGGCATAAATCCCTATATAACTCACCAATTTCCAGTTGGCTCACAGATAGGATCAGTGAGACCACCTCCACCAAGAGACCACTCATCAGCTGAGTACCCCAGGGCTCCATGTTGGACCCGGTCCTGTTTGGCATCTACTTCTTGGAAAGTCAAGGCTAATGTCAAAGACCTCTGGGACACCAAGTTTGCAGATGATTGTACATTGGGAGTTATCATAGATTTTCCCATGATAGCAACACCCTACAAGTGGGTCTAATACAAACAAATGACTGGTGCAAAAGCCACAGATAAAAACTCAATGCAAAGAAATGCATTATAGAGCCCTTTGGGAAATCATCCATCCAAGCTAATTACTTCATCAATAAGACATCCCTAAGAGTTGATCTGATAGTTAGGGATCTGGGAACATATGTAGACAGTAATCTGGTGATCAACCAACACATAGCCAGGACAGCAAGAAAATCATTCTATGTTTCTCAACTCATAAGCAAGGGTATGGCATCCAGGTCCAATGAATTAATAGTACCACTCTGCTTAGCCCTTATCAGAACCATCATTGAGTACAATGTCCCCTTTGGCATGTACATAGCCATGCACTTGCAACAGTTGGAATGCCATCAAAGGATGATCACCAGTAGAATCCAGGGTATGAGTACCCTGCCCTACATAGATTACCTTAAGGTCCTATTTCTGTACTCAGTCTCCTACAGGTTACTGAGGGGTGATCTATGCTTAGTAAATAAGTCTTTCTCAGATCCAACTTTCATGGATCTCTTGCACATCCACAAGACAAACAGCACCAGAAATACTAGATCTAAGGACCTGAACTTTGTTTGTGACATAAATAGAACCTGCTGGAGGGATCAATATGTGTCTCAAAGGGTCCTCACATTATGGAATAGGCTCACCAACTGCATCAAGCAGAGTTCATCCTTGACTATGTTCAAAAGAAACCTTGCTCATTGGATGGCAAATCACAAATTCACACCCGGTCTGGCCCTCATGTCTCTGATGGACAGTAAGCAAATTAATACCCAACTAAAATACTCCCTCCACATAACCCTTAGCTACCCCTTTACTAACATACCCCACCATATAGGTATCCAACTGGAATGGCTTGCACAACTAGGGTGGTAGAGACCCTGGTGGTTGATAGCCTAGTATAAACCTATGAACCTATAAGGTTGCAAAATCTCAGGGTAAGGTATAAGTACTTGCATAAATTTTCTGCACTTTCATCTGTTCTCAATTAAATAGGTTTCAAAGAAAAGATACTTGATAGGCCAAGTAAATACTATCATAATAGCCTTGTGGGCTGTGATCAAACTTTGACATTTGGAAACCATTGTACTAAACCATCCCACCAGCATATGGGATTATTCCCACTTACAGCATATCTTTCAATTGTACGGATTTCTGCAGAATGTCCAGATTTTTCCTCATATTTTTGGTCATTTTCCATAAAATTGTGGTTTTCTGACAAATCATTGGCAAGTCATTAAAGACTGAAGTCCGAAATTAATGGCAGACATTTGAGTTCTAGACTTCATACCCTTCAGAAAATGCATGTTAACACAGAACCTGTTATTCTATCAACTTTCTGTCTGTAAAAGCAATATTTAAAAAATGTCCCTATTTTTGGGCCTTTGTCCCCCCACTATTTATGGCTTTGTCCAGACTTCTTGGTCTACGAGGTTGAGAGGTGTGTACAGCATCGTTGACCAGGGTTCATATAGCATTCTTTCCAGCTACAGCACTGATATTATGGGTTCATTTAGCAGTCTACATATTAGAGAACAGGTGGGGTGGTGGGACTTAGTAATCATTAGCATCTTGTGTCATTCCAGGGGGAATGGAATAAAGAAAGTAATCGGAGTAACACTGACACATGGGGAACTAAGTAGCTATTTTTTTTTTAAGTTCTTGGTTGAGTCAAAGTAGCTCTTTAGGCCTGTATTCATATGGAAGTGACTTTAGACAAACTGAAATCAGAGAAATACCTGGAAACAAGGTCAAAAGGTAATTCCACTCAGGCTAGTTCTAGCACCAGCACCCATCAGCACCATAATAAGTAGGGAGGAACACAGGGTTGTTGCAGTAGAGACCATGACAGCGGGAGGCTAGTTACAGGTTCATAGATTCATAGCTATATACCAGGCTAATAACCACCAGGGCTTTACAAGCCTAACCGTGCAATCCAACCAAATTGTGTCCCTATGTGTCATGAACATTTATTAGGTGGAGGCATGTTAGTTAGGAAGTTTCTAGTGTATAGAGGTTATATGGAAGGGGGTATGTTAGTTTGGGCATTATTGTCTGCCTCTATCTATCAGAGACATGGGGCTAGACCTAGGGTAAATTTCTGATTTCCCATCCATTGGTCAAGGTTACACTTAAACAGAGTTAGGGATGGACTCTGCTTCACATGGGTAGAGCACTTGTTTTAGGGTATGGGGATCCTCTGAGACACATATCTGTCTTGCCAACATGTCTTATCTATGTCACAAGCAAAATTTAAATCCTTGGATCCAGTGGTTCTGATGCTATTCGTTTTGTTGATGTGCAAAAGGTCCATCAGAGCTGGATTTGAGGATGCTTTCTAAGCCAAGCATATATCACCTCTCAGTAACCTGTAGAAGACAGAGTATAGAGATAGGACTTAAAGGCAATCCATATAGGACAATGTGTTTACACCCTAGATTCCCTGGTATAGAACCTTTGTGGGTATTCCAACTGTTGCATATGTTTGGTCAGGTACACGCCAAAGGGGGCATTATACTCAATGATGGGTCTGATAAGGAATAAATAAAGTGGCACTGTGACTTCCTTGGACCTGGATTCCATGACATTATTTATAAGGTGGGCGACATAGAATGATTATCTTACTACCTTGGCCACATGTGGATCAAAGGCCAGATTACTGTCTACATATGTCCACAGATCCATGACTAGTGGGTCAGCTCTTATGGGTGTCTTATCAATGGTACTGGTATACACCTGACATTAAAAAAAATGATATATTTTTTAATTCATTATACCTATATAACAGATACAGCAGCTGGAAGCACAGACCACCAAAGAAGGAAACAATATTTGTTTTGAGACCCACTCATACAGTATATGTGCAATTCTGCACTACTGAATCGAAGACAGACGCTTGCACTAGATGAGAAAACAATGATTAACATGATTTAAGTGCCACTGTTGATACATTTGACACCAACATACCCTGGCAAGGGGCTCTCCTGCACAACAGCCATGTTCTGTTCACTACACTGGAATCCTAGTATCTAGGGACTGCATTTTTGAACATACGTAACATGTACAGGCCATACAGAAAGATAGCCAATGAACAGTGATATTGTTGACAGTCTGTAAAGTTTGTCATTTTTCTATCTTGATTTCCAGAGGTTCCAGAGAGTCAAATGGTTCCCTTACCTTTGTCCAAGCACTTCCTAATACCAAAGAAGTGGAAAATGAAAATATTCTGCAAGGGGCAATTGTAAGAAAGCTCCAATTTGAAAGCAGCAGTTTTATACCTAGTGCTTTGCAGAGAGGATAAAAACTGTCACAAAGTACAGTTGTGTACACTTGCCATAAATGTAAATGTTTTAGTGTATTCACGTTTGCAGTCCTGACTATTGGGATTTCCTGGCCTGAAAGCTCTTGGTTGGCCCAACTACCAGAGAAAAATCTTTCCGGCTCCCAGGTTGGCAGATGCTCAGACCGACATCAGTACACTCAGGTATAAAGGTAGCCAGCCTGTGTCAGAACACCAGTCTTTTACTGCCCCCCCAAATAAGAGGAGCCCTGAGAAGACTGGACCTATTCCACAGGATAGCCTGGCAGAGGAGGAGAGGCCAAGGAAGGGTCCCTTGGCTGTGTTGCACAGTCAGAAGATGCATAGTTGTAGGCTAAGGTGGTAGGAGGGTGGGAAAGAAGACTGCAATAGTGAATACACTCGAACATCTACATTTATAGTAAGTGTACACAACCGTACTGTGTTCTTCATGTTTCACTGTTGCAGTCCTGACTATTGGGAAGGTACCCAAAGCAGAAAGGATGGTAGAAGGATGCTAGGATGAAGAGAGGATGCCCTGCAGGACAGCCATGGCAAACCTTGCTCTAGACTTGGAGACGGATGCTAAATGGTAGTGTTTAGTGAAGGTATGCACTGAAGACTAGGTGGCTGCCTCTAAAATGTCCTTGGTGGGAACCTCCTTGATAAAGGCAGCAGAAGTAGCAGTAGCCCCGGTGGAGTGAGATCTAATCCCAGCTGGGGTTACCTTGCCATGAAAGCTATAGCAAAAGGAGATACAATGGGAGATCCATTTGGAAATAGTTTTCTTGGAAACTGGTTTGCCTTCTGCACCAGGAGCAAAGGTAAGGAAAAGCTGCTCGTTTTTTTCTCAAAGCTTTTGTCCTATCCAGGTAAAAACATGGCTTCCTGTGAACATCCAAGGAATGCAGAATTCTCTCCCCTTTATTTTGAGGGTTGGGGAAGAAGGTTGGTAAATGGATGGCCTGATTCAGGATGGTGTCAGAAATCACCTTAGGCATGAAGGATGGGTTGGTCCTATGAGAAACTCTATCCTTGTGAAAAATAAGAAAGGGTTCAACTCCCATGAGGGCCTGCAGTTCAGAAACCCTCCTAGCTGAGGTGATAGCTAGTAGTATAGCTGTTTTCCAAGTCAGAAACTTGGGGTCAGCAGATGCTGATGGTTTAAATAGAGGTAAAGTTAATTTTTCTAAAACAAAGTTCAGGTCCCATGGAGGCAGAGGCTTCCATTTGGGAGGCCTAATGTGTATGATCCCCCTGAGAAATTGTCTTAAGAGTGGGTGGGAAAAGATAGGAGTGTGTGAAGGCACCTAAGCAGAAATGGCAGAAGCATAGATTTTAATTGAAGAGTAGGAGATTCCCTGATTTAGAGCGAAATCAGGTATTCCAGGATGCGAGTAATGTGAACTGACTGTGGTTCTAGGTGGTGGTCTTTGCACCAAATGGAGAACCTCTTTCATTTGGCTTTGTAAGGTTTCCTAGTGCTAGGTCTTCTGGACTCCCTGAGGATGTCTAGCACCTATTTACTTAGCGTGGCGTCTGTGTAGGCCATTGTGGGATCATCCATGCTGCCAAGCTGAGGGTCAGCAGGTTGGGATGAACAACTATTCCCTAGTTTTGAGTGAGAAGGTCCACCCTCTGAGGCAAAATCCACTGTGCCTGGTTGGAGAGCTAGAAGTGGAGAGGGTACCAATGCTGTCTGGTCTAGTCTGGGGCTATCAGTATTGCTCTTGGGCACTCCTCCCTGATCTTGAGCAGGACTCAAGAAATTAGGGGTATGGGGGAGGAATGCATAAATGAATAGTTGGGTCCATGAGAAGGAGAAGACAATTGTTTTCCAGGCAGTCTCCTGTTTAATCCTGGTGCAGAATTTTTGCAATTGCATGTTCTGTTTGGATGAAAAGAGATCCACTTGTGGGGACCCCTCCCCCCAGGATTGGGGTATGGTCTGGAAAATCTCTGGGTGCAGGTGCCACTTATAAGGGTCCATATGATTCCTGCTGAAGCAGTCTGCTAGAACATTCTCAACTCCTGGTAGGTACTGTGACATGAGATGCAGTCCCAGAGAGTGTTCAGTTTCCCAGATTTGCTTTGCTAGATGGCACAGGGGGTAGAAATGTGTTCCTCCCTGTCTGTTGATATACCACATTACTGTGGTGTTGTCTATCTTTACAAGCAAGATACCTGGTGTCCATTTTTCTTTGAAGGCTATTAGGCCTTTTTGTACAGCCATGAGTTCTTTCCAATTGATGTGCCTGATTCTGTTGTTGATTTCCCACTTCCCATGGGTTTGTAGGATGTGGAAGTGAGCCCCCCCAGGCTGTCTCTGAGGCATTTGTTGTAAGGGTCTGTCCCTGAGGATTGAATATGAAGGGGAGGCCCGGGTTGCTAGCATAAGTCTGTGCCCACCATGCAAACTCCAGTTTGAGGAAAGAAATGAGGGGTATCTCTGTCTCTAGTAGTTGGGAGTTATGGCACCATATGTTCCTGAGATACCACTGCAGCTTCCTCATCTGCAGTTTGATAAGGGGGACCATGAGGATGCGTGAAGTCATGTTCCCCAGGGCTGTTAAGAATTCCCTTGCTGAAATCTGATTCTTCATTTGCATTCTTTGGAAGTAATCTGTTAGGAAGAACACCTTTTCTGGGGGAAGAAAGCCTTCTGGAGTGTGGTGTCCAGAAGGGTTCCCAGGAAACTAATCCTTTGGTTTGGTGAAGTGACGGACTTCTCGGGGTTCAATGTGAATCCCAATGAAGATAGAGGTGTTGGATGAATTTGCAATCCTGGAATAGTTTGGAGGGATCTGTTGACTGTATAAGGCAGTCATTCAGGTAGTGGTAGATTTGCAGGGTCTGTTAAATATTCGAACATCCAAAATGGCGAACGTTACATGATCGAGACCAAATGTTCGACATTTGGATGTTCGAATATCACATAAAAGAAAAAAGAAAAAAAGAAAAACACACCTTAACAGTGTGAGCAGGGGGGCAAGCCCTCCTGCACCCCTCACACCCCCCTACTTAAATATACCAACTCCGAGACCACACTTCAGTGCAGAAAAGGGAAATTCTCCCTATCTGCACTGTACGACGACATTGAAAGTCAATCTTTGAACACTTGAAATTTCGAACATTTGGTCTCAACCATGTAACGTTTGAAATTTTAAGCATTCAAAGACTTGACATAGACCAATTTGCATTCCCCTGGTCCTGCAGAAAGCTATTGCAGGAGCCAGGCACTTTGTGAACACTCTTGGTGCAGCAGATAAGCCAAAGGGCAGAGCAGAAAATTGATAATGACTGGATAGTGCTCTCAAGTGAAGGAACTTTCTGTGTGATTCATAGGATCATAGGAAGTTACTAGGCTACTGGCCCTGAGGCCCTTAAAGCCTAGCCAAGAATTTAGCCCATGTTCCAATAAGTCAGCCCCCTATGCCACTGTCCAGCAGGAACACAGGTGGAATCCCAGGAGTGTATTTTCTTTTCCCCATCCAGTTATTCAGGTTGTGCTTACAAAGGGTTAATGAGGTACTCTGCTTGTTGTGGAAAGGGAGTCTGTTTCACAAAAGGTGGAATCTTTGGGACACAAATATGTCCCACCAACAAGTCCTATTGATGTCACCGACCAGGTTGAGGTCGCATGTGTGGATTACTTGAGTGGAGCTTGACTTGCGGATATGCAGCAGTCCCATCAGGGTGGGGCCTGAGATTGCTTTTCTATGCCAGACAGAGGTCACCTCTGAGGAGTCTGTAGGAAAATGAGTAGAGAGACAGGGCCTTTAGCCTATCTATGAAGGGTAGATATTTGAGGCCCTGGATTCTCCTGGTGAGGAACCTTTGTGGTCTCTCCAGCAGCTGCATGTGCTTTGTGAGGTACATGCCAAAAGAGTTATTGTACTCAATAATGGGTCTTATAAGGGAAGAATACAGGAATGTTATGACCACCTTGTCCCTGGATGGAGATACCCTTACTAATGTGGTGGGCCATGTAGAAAACTTTCCATACAACATAGGCAATATGGTGGTCAAACGTCAGTTTGCTATCAGCCTGGGTGCCCAAGTCCCTCACTACTGATTGCGTACTTATGACCTTATTATCAATGTGATAATTTGTGGAGACATCACTCTCCCAAAAGGGGATGATGATGCATTTTTGGCATTCAGTTTGAGGCCATGTTTCTGGCAACTGTCATTTGTTTGGATGAGATCCTCTTGGAGGATGTCCGCATCACTAGGGGAATTGGTAACAGCACCCAGCTTCCAGTTATCTGCAAACTTGGTCAGCCATAGCCCACTGGTTTTGGCTGCATAGTAATGTCAAGGTAGGCATCCTTTAGGTCTAGAAAGCTAATAAAGGCCTGTGGGACAGCATGGGAAGGAGCTTTTAAAGAGTTAACACTTTGAATTTGGGAACCAAGAGAAACTGGTTGGGTTTTGACAGGTCCAGGATAGGGCGCTAAGAACTTCTTTTCTGGGGACCAGGAATAGTCTGGAATAGAATCCTATTCCCTGCTGAGGAGGAGGGACATGCTCTACTGCTCCTTGCATACAAAGATTTTGAATTTGAACCAGGGCCTCTCTCATTGGATTTAGGGGGAAATCTGGAAACCCTGAGGATTTTAACTGCTATCTGAAAGTGAGCTTGTAGCCATTTGCAATAATGTCTAGAACCCACTTGTCTGAGGTAATTAGGGTCCAGGTATGATAGAAAAGAGGCAGCCTTTCTCCTAGCTTTGGGGTGGGGGGGGTGGCTTAGTCATTGTGAGTCTCTGGAAGTGGCTTGGGATCTAGAACTCCCTTGCCTTGAGGATTCCGAGGTCTACTGTCTGCCTTTTTGCAGAATTTGCCTCTGCCTACATGGTCTCTCCCTTTGAGGTTTCTTCTGGCTACTTCTAGGCAGGGAGGGAACAGACCCGTGTTTAGCAGGGAAATTTCTACTGAACCTGGAGGGCTGCACCTGGAGGAAGTCTTTCACTGTTTGCATAGACTTGGCTTTGTCCTCCATCTTTTTCAACACTTCTTCTACTTTTGGGCCAGAAAACATTCTTGTCAAGGGGGACATCTAACAGATTATGTATAACATGATCCAGAAGGGCTTGTTCTCAGAGCCAAGCATGTCTTCTTAGGTTCATAGGTGTGTACTAGGCTAATGGCCCTGGAGTCTTTACAAGCCTAGCCCATAGGATTACCCTGGCATCAAGCCACCTGACCTTAGTTCCTAGTGCCTCTATCGAGTAGAGCCAGTGGAGTGATCCCTGGGATGAATTTTCTATTTCCCATCCACTCATCAGGATTTCTCTTCAAGAGAACCAGTGAGGTGCTCTGCTTGACATGTATGAGAAGTTTATTCCATAGCATGGGCAGTCTCTGGGTTATGAACCTGTCCCTCCATGTTCTGTTGATTGTGGTAATGAGGTTGAGGTCTCTGGAGCATGTGTCCCTGACCCAGCAGTGGCTGCTCTGCAAGATGCTTCCATGGTATCATATCCACAGTATAGAGAATACTTAGCTACCTGTGCACTAGCACGACAGAGTTCTGACAATTCCTTGGAAATGTTTTTGTCCTCCAAGGCAGACACCTTCTTTTTAAGTTTGTGAAGGATCGTCTGCTGGTACTTGCTCATATGAAATTGGCAGTTGAGGCCCTAATAGTGAGTGCGGCAGAGGTATAGACCTTCTTGCTGAATCTGTCAAGGGCTTTGCTCTCTTTATCTATAGGAAGAGGATTTCTAGAAGAACTGGTTCTAGCTCCCTTAGGTCCTGGCATGATCACTTCAGGGTTAGTACAGGGGTTCTTGTACAGAAATTTGTCAGATCCTTGAATATGGTAAAGCTTGTCTGGTTGTCGAGGGGCAGGGAGTAGAGAGTCAGGTTTAAGAGAAGATTTCTGGAAGACATCATCCACCACTTCCAGAACTGGAGGTATAGCCAAAGATTTATGTTTTTGTAAGTCCAGGAACTCTTTGACCCTCTTTTTAGTATGTGGGTAATCCTGAGCCTCGCATTGGAAATGCTGTCTCAAGGCATGGAGGGTCTCCCCAAAGGTGAAATCCTCAGGTGAAGAGGCAAAAGGGAGGATCTCTTCAGAGTCAGAATCCTTATAGGAAGTGTATGAAGGGCCCTCTTCAGATCCAGAGTCTTCCTGAGTCTGAGTTCTCCCCTGACATGCAAGATCCTGATACATTTCTGAAGGTTCATCCTTTTTTCTTTTACCAGTGGCAACAGTTTGTCTAGACCTGAAAAGAGAAATGAGATCTTCTGCCAGTCTGATAAGGTCCTGATGAGAACCCTGAGGAGCTGAGCCAGAAAGTCTCACTGCAGGCCTAGGTACAGAAGGCCTCCTAGGAGTGGCTAAGGCCTTAGACGTAGGAGTGTCCAGAGCCCTCATGCCTATCTCTCAAGGATGCTGAAAATGCACTGGAGCTGGAGTGGGCCGAGGCCTCATTGCCAAGTCTCTGGGTGGTGCACGCTCTTTGGAAACCAAGGCCTGCTGAGCAGTCCTGGACCCAACTGATGAGCTGTTGTCGAAGGCTTGTGTAGACATGGATTGGAGAGATTGTGTGTTGGACTCCAAAAGGGTCTTGACAGAGCCCTGAGTCATCAGTTCTGGAAGTGAAAGGAGTGCATAGGCACCTCACCTTGTTCAAGAACTGCAAGCCTAGCAGGAGAGTCAGGCGGAGACGGATTGTCATCTGAAGGCCTACGCTTCTGTTTCTTATCTTTCTTGCACTTAGGCTGATCAAATTCAATATGACCGATGGACATCATAAACAATGGTTGAACAGATTGTTGGCTAACAAACTTAGCAACAAATTCAACCCTATGCCTGATAGTTCTAGTATGTAAACTCACATAAAAGCAACATTTAGCAACATTGTGATCAGGGCTTAGGCAAGTAACACAAATGGAGTGAAAGTCTCTATGTGGGATCTGCTTACCACAATGGAGACAATTATTGACTTTATCTGACATGAGCAAGGAAAGGAAAAGTTCCCCAACAGGGTACTTATCTGTCCGATGACACTACTCTTTGATATGGACTGACCAATGCACTTGCATGCTGCTTCAGTGCTTGACATCTTCCACAATAAGAAAAGACTGGTATTCTGACGCAGGCTGGCTACCTTTATACCTGAGTGTACTGACATCGGTCTGAGCATCCACCAGCCTGGGAGCCAGAAAGATTTTTCTCTGGTCATCAGGCTGACTGTGAGCTTTCAGGACAGGAAATCCCAATAGTCAGGACTGCAACAGTGAAACATGAAGAACAGCTTTAGTTGCTGGTGCCAACATGCCTAAATGGGTAGAAATAATCAACAAATAATATGATCGGTAAAAAGCTCAGTCACAGAGTCAAGACAAGCGAGAGCAAGTGTCTATAACTTTAAAGCAGGAAGTGACTCTGAACAGCACATATGAGGACTACAGAACAGGCAAGCAACTGAGCCAAGTATAGAAATAATATTCATAAGGAAAGCTGTTGGTGGAATGTAGAAGTCCATGAAGTTATCAAATGAAAAAGGAGAGCGTAAAAATGTGGAAGACAGAAAAGATGGTCCAGGCTGGGAAGGAATACTAGTTGGCTAACAAAGAGGCTAAGAGAGGAGTTGCAATAGCAAAGAACAAGGCATCAGAGGCACTCTACCAGCTCCTGGAAACTAATTCAGTAGATGGCTCAAAGAAACTATATCAGGTTGCAAGACAAAGACAGAAAGATAAAGAAGATGGTCAGACACCCTTTATAAGGGATGCCAGCAACAAACTGCTCAGCAGCAACAGGACATCAAAGGAAGATGGAAGGAGTACTTCAAACAGCTTCTGAATCAAGAAAACCGCACTGAAGCTGTACTGCCCCAGACACAGCCTACAAATAGAGAAGAGGAAGCGCCAACCATAGAAGAAGTAAGAACAGCACTAAGAAAAATGAAGTCAGGGAAAGCAGCAGGCTCAGATGAGGTCACAGCAGATATGATAAAGATGCTGGGTGAGACAGGGGAGAAATGGCTCTGGAAGGTACTCATAGCAGTGTGGAGAGAAAGGCATATCCCAGATGACTGGAGAAACATTCACAACTGTGTGCATTACAAAGGTATCAAACTCCTGTCACATTGCATGAAAGATTTGGGGAGGGTGACTGATAAATGAATACACTGAGTAGTAGAAAGTAAGATGGGAAATGAACAGTTCAGATTCAGACCAGGATGCAGCACAATTGACCCAGTGTTTGCAGCAAGACACATATCTGAGAAGAAGCTAGAGATGAGGAAAGAATCCAACTGGGCATTCCTAGGTTCATAGATTAGTACTAGGCTAACTGCCCTTGTAGGCCATTTTGAGCCTAGCCAATTACCCCATGTGAGAATCAAGCCCTGCACCTTTTGCCTGTAAGGTGAATACCTTAGTCACTATGCCAACCTCCCAACTCAGAGAAGGTACATGACAAGGTTCCAAGAAAGCTGATTTGGGCAATTCTGTGGTGGTTCAAAGTCCCAGAAACATTGATAGAATTAATGCAAGCTAGGACCCAATGACTCAAGCATGAACAGTGTTTGGTCTTACAGAGGGGTTCTCAGTGGGAGTAGCTGTGCACAAGGGTTCATCTCTGAACCCACTGCTGCTCATAATGGTGATTTACTACATTAGCAACAGGTCGGAGGGGACAGAGCAACAAAGTTACTGCAGGCAGATGATGTGGCATTACAGAAAAAAAATGACCTAAAACAGATAAGATGGTTATAATGGCAACAAATGGTGGAGCTCAGAAGAAGCTGAGAACTGAGATAGAAAGGAAAAAAGTGTAACAGGTTTGGGTATCTGGGAGGGGGTGGTGGAGAAAGTGGGAAGTCTGAATGGGTCAAAGCTGGAATCAGAGGTGCTGCAGCCAACTGGCACAGAGTATCAGGTGTAGTATATGACAAAAGAATGCCAAAGAAGCAGAAAAGTAAGGTCTACAAAACAATGGAAACCTGGACAGTAAAGGTAGAGCAGTTGAAGAAGCTAGAGGTGATAGGGATGAAGTGTCTAAGATGGGTGGTAGGATACACACTGTGGGACAGATGAAGAAATGAGGACATAAGAGAAGAAGCCAAAGTAACTCCAATTGCAGAAAAGGTCGAAGAGAACAGATTACGGTGGTTCAGGCACATGTGAAGAAAAGTAGAAGAAAATCTGGTGAGGAAGATTTGGGACAAACAGGAAGAAGGTAAGAGGAAGCAAGGATGTCCAGCTAAGAGGTGGATGGAATGTGTGAGATAAGACCTGCAAAAGTCAGGCATGAGTGTCGAAGAAGGCAGGAGAGTGACACGGAATAGAGAGATGGTGACAGTTAACATGGCACCCTGATCACATGTAGAAAATTGGAAAAAGGGGGTTGATGATGATGACAATGATTAAAGGCTAATGAAAACAGAACAAAATGTAGCCTGTATTCTCAGTTGTAAGATTAATTTTGGATCAATATAATACATGTCTTTGATTGAGTGACCAATATATTAAAAATCAGGGAACTTTGACTGGGGCTTCCCTAGCTTCAGTAAGGCATGTGACACAAGACTTTTAGTAATTAAATAAAGAAATAGCAAATTGATGGTCTGAAGGCAGATAAAGGAGATGCATCCTGTGTAGTACATTATCTGCAAAGCTGAAGGCAGAGGTTCATAGTAAATGGCATGCACTCGGAGAAGGGTGTCACAGTAAATGCAGTGCACTCTGAAAAGAGGGTTAGGCTCCACCATTAGTCTTCTTCAATGGAATTTATAACTGATGGTACAGAACTACAGAAGGAAGTATACATTACACCTGCACAGTGTTAATATGCAAAAAATGTAAAACATGTAAAATAATATTTTTAATTTTGAAAGAATTTTCTAAGTTATTAGCTTATATTTATATGCAACGTACTGCACAACAGTGTATATAGGAAATAATCATTCACCCACTGATTATCTGATTACCTGCTTTATCCATTTTAGAAACAGAGGGGAGCTAGAGCCTATCCCAGCACTCAATGATCAAATAAACTCTTCCTGGCTAGAATGACAGTCTATTACAGGATCCAAGCATGCATACACACACAGACACAGATTCAGACACACACGAGCACGCCCATGCATGCACACATGCACACGCGTACGCACACACACACACACACACACACACACACACACACACACACACACACACACACACACACACACACACACACACATATCATGTAGACATATAGGCAGCTTAAAGAATCACCAGTTTAAACTTGTGCACAAAAGGTACACTAGCCAAGACGTGAACTGAAACTGAATAACAGTTTTAACCTCTGTGCCACTGTGCTGCCTAGCCTCTAGGAAACATAAAAGAGAAATCCATAACGGGAAAGTCTATGATTTTAAAAGCAGAGCTATATTATCTTGCAAATCACTGGAAAGAAACCTAGAAAGTGTCATATCAACTTACACTAAATATTTTTAAGTAATGTGAAAAGACAGTAGAAAGGGCTGTGGGATGCATACACTGAGTTGTCACAACTAGTAAGTAAAAAGTTACTCTCTTACTCTTCAAATATTCCTTACAGTATGTGTGCACTTGTCATCTCCACAGTGACATACACAAGATGGAGGCAAGCCTAAGGAGTACAAATAAGAAGGCACAGGGTGTGGGCTGGAAATCATACAGAGATTAATGCAACTCCCTGTATGTACCATGGTGTAAACAAGGAAGAACAGGAAAAAACAGCACAAACTTTCGAGCACCTCAGGCTAAACAACTATGCTCAACAGAGCTGCATCAGGAAAAAAACGACGACATACAAAAATACTACAGAACAGTCTGAAGATGGAGGGCTGACCTTAAGGCTATGAACTGATTTATTTTTTTCTTATGTAGAGTGATAGGCATATGTCACAGTGTTTTTATGATATAATCGGTAAAAAAAATTAAGAAATTGAGGAACACATGAGAAAGATAGAAAGTAGTTCTAGCGAGACATGGGGAAGATTTAGGCCTTGTAATTAGGACTGACACTTCATCCAGAATGCAAAGAAAAATGCCAATGACCACATGCATGACTGAATGAATGAACGAAAGGGCAAGTCAGAAGGAGTTGCTCTACTGTTCCATGAATGCCAGGAATGAAAGATTTAGGAAGGATCAGTTATGTGACTTGATACGGCTTTATTGCTAAAGATATAGCTGGAACTGTCAGAAAATAGCCGCAGGCTGCAGAGTTAAAATTTGTCACAACTTGAGTCACCCACTACAGTACAAGTAAAGGGCGTTAGTAATGACATGTATGCACTAAAATACATACATCTTCTAGGGCTTTTAATGTAGATTTGAATTATGGTCATCATGTCCTTTGTATTTATGTCTCTCTGGTTTACAAAAAATAACTTTATAACCTGTTCACAAATAAATGCAACATGCTTATGTGAGTACACAAAGGTACTGTAAAATTACCAGTTTATTATTTTTTTTATTTTATATCATTCTAAATGCATTCCTTGATTTTGCCAAGTTCTTGTGTTGTGATTGAAAATATTTGTTATATTTGTCCAACACCCAGATAATAAATACATAAATCCATGCATCCATGCATCCATGCATCCATCCATCCACCCATCCATGCAGAATTGTAATATATTCAGTAGTTCAATCAAAATGCCGTTTCCACCGATAGCATAGAAAACGAAGAAAGGTTAATACCAAAAGAGGCAGCACTATAGCAACAATCCAGTGATTCCTGCATAAATTATAACCAGAAACATACCTCTCAAGTGTACCTCATTACGAGGAATGTACCTTATTTGGGGTCTTAAAAAGTTCATGTTCCTCAAAGTTCCTCGAAGTTCCACATTGAAAGACTCTGTCACACATTCAGTGTTAAGAACTTTTTTAAGTGAAATCCATGGTAAATATAAATTAATCTATTAATTCATTAAAAGATTTTTTTATAAGTAAAACCAGCATATTTTAACCATACTATACCCTTCCTAGTTGAAGTTGTTAGTAAGCCATTAGTATGTGTTCCACATTTTGCCCATTTGTTCCACATTATGAAGGCTAGTATTCCTCGTTTTGGAGATGGAAGGTTGAGAGCTGTGACCAGAAATAACACTGAAAAGGTTGTCAGTGTTTAAATGTCATGTCAGGCTTTCATTAGCCAATAATTTGATTTCTGGAGCAAAATTCAAAACCAGTGACAGTCAGCAAAGACAAAGTTTATCCCATGCTAAGATCACATCCAGCCTTACCACCCCCTCCTAAGCCAGGAGTTTTTCTGTTAGTAGAATAGATTAAAATGACCTAGTGTTATAATGTGCAACACTTTCACTTACTAAAACAGCAGGGTTTTTGATTTATGAATGAGAATGACTGCTGTCACATTGCTGTGACATTCATTTAGCAGCAGAAAATAATTTATTGTACCTTAACATGAATGAATCAAGCAGAGGAACTACTATTACATTTCATAAAAAAGGAGCGCTGCCAGACGTATACCTTACCCCCATCATTTTCACCCTGCCCTACTGTCTCTAAATTTTTCTGCCTCTTTGTAAGAATGACCTTCATCAGGAGTCATACAGCTGCGAACAGGATTCAGCCTGCCCTAGCTTGATTCATTGGTAGAAGGTACTGATGACAGCTAAAACAGAAGTGTGTTTGTCAGTAAACAGAGCATGTCATTGTCAGGGAGGTGGGCATAAAAATCTCATTATTACACATAAACTGACTGCTGAAACAAAAAGTGTTCTGTTTTTAGTGATAGTGCAGTCACTAATGCACAGCAACTGGTAGCCAGCTGGACTGAAGATCCTGTAGCTATGAATTATATTAGTAGCGGTTTAGCCACCCTGCACTTGTATAAACCCTAAACCAGAAAAAGCAATCACACCTATTAACAAAGTATACAGTAAGTCTATAATGTAAGGATAATTAGCAGGGCTATATGAAAAAGCTAGACACAGAATAACACACGGTATTAAACAAGAGACGCTGCTCACAAAAAATTCTATATATAATACTGATAAGGATAATGTGTCAGGCAATATAAAGAACAGTGGTGTTCACAAACTTACTATACAGAACGGGTATTAATACACTATAATAAAACAATATTGTATTATAATACATACAATATGAAACAGATACAAACGAGGGAGATAAGCAATGCATTATAAACAGTTCTCAGCTGTGAAAACCATACAATAATATGCAGAGAAGGAAGTCAACTAAGAATCAAAGTATGTTTTGGATGGGTATGATCTGTGTTACTTGAGCTCAAAGAAGTTAAAAGGGTGGTTTATAAGGGTCAAGTTAACACTGATGCCACTGAACAGGGGATAATCCTTGTCACAAGACCAACAGGGCTGATTGAAGCACAGAGGGTATAGCTACCTAAGCAATCATAAACAAAGTAAACAACTTGATTTACACTGTTTAAAATAACAATATGGCAGAATTAGAAGACAAGGAATAATAATTAAGACTAGATTACAAGATACAGACTTAGATGTATTACACAGTAAGATGGATTCTCACAGATCGTATACAGTTTTCAAAAATGTTTGTATGTAGAGAATACTCTGACATTCAAATAACTAACTAGCTAACTAAATACATAACTAAATAACTATCAGTGAAAGCCAACTTTAAACAGATCCTGTCTGCTGTAGAAGGTGTATAAAGCATTCATTAGTAGGAGCTGTCCCTAGCATCACTACCATATGCATTATGGGTAATGATAGCCACTGTTGTACTAGTCCCCACTGACATCTCCTGCCTAGCTTAAAAAAATGAAACCATAAGCCTCACAGCAGACAGTAACAGAAGAGCTGTCATATTTGTACCAATGAGCAAGAAGCACATTTGTTCTTCTTTGTGTTAATTTGAACAATATGTCCACATGAAACTGTCAGTCCTTCAGTATTCACCATCATCATCTAAACTTTGCCTGTTCAACACTCCAACACTCTTGTCTGCTCCTGAGGACTAAGAAAGAACTTTAATTTCAAGCAATTAAATGAGTTAAGTAACTCAGTGGTGTAGATCCAGGCCACAATGGCAAAAGTAAAACTAAAATATGTATATGTGTCTATATAATGCATGCATATATTACATTTTGTCATTCACTCCCTGTATAATATCTTTACCCCCAGGCTGATACTGCTTAACAAATTCAAAATAAAACAAATACACTTTAGAGTAGACAGTAAAACATCAGCTACCATGATCAGGATATTCTGTCTCAAAACTTTATAGATATTGATATATTGTAGCCAACAATGTCTCTGTCCCACAGGCAAAGAGAGTTTAATTGTTTGAGCTATTAAACCATATATATTTTAGTATTACTGTGTTTATCCACTACAGATAAATGAGAAAATTAAATTTTACCTTTTGTGTTTTCTCTCTTTCAATTCCTGACAACTGTCTCAATCCCAGAATTTCTCCTTTCCTCTGCTACTCTACGAGTGTCCTCTTACTGACTTTGAATAGGTTTATATACTCTGGCAGGTTAATAAATACAGCCAAGACACATTTATGCCAAAAAAAAAAAAAAGAAAACAGGTTCTACCTGCTACAGTAAGGGAAAGAAATCCTCACAATTTTTTAAGACTATGACTGAGCTCAAATCTAAGAGAAAACATAAACATGAAGTTGGTGTGCTGTAAACAAAGTGCATCTCACATGACTTAGAACACCAATGATAGGAAAAGGTCAGGGTGAAAGGATTCAGGATGGCATCTCGCATAGCAGGGCACTTACATTATTATTATTATTTTAAAATTATTATTTAACACACTGCTAAGAGCAAGCTTGTCAGAGCCACAGAATGGATCAAAAGAGAGTTGTGGACTTCTGGACAATTGGTCAGGAAATGGGTTTTAAAGTTAAAAATTACATTATATTCCCTTGGTAGTAAAATGGGTTGATAAGACTAGCTATCTTGCCTTTTACATGCATTTAGCATTCTACCACCCCTCCATTTCTACCCTTGCCTTCACTCCCTCTCCATGCCTTATTGAGTGCCTACATGGATTCCATCTCAATCACCCATTCTGGTGGTCTGTTTCTTGAATTTGCAACCCTCTCTGTGAAGAAATACTTCTAAAGGTGCAGGGAGTAGTTGGCCCATACAATATGCTGCTTGTACTCCCTCCTTCCTCCTCTGTTCTTCTTCCAGATGACTTTTTCACATCTCTCAGACATTACCTTCTCAATTGGTATCATGTCTCTGCCCTGTTTCTTTTGGTCTCCAGTGAGAAGATCCCCAACACCTATGGTGTGTGGTGATAACCTCTCCTTTCCATTCCACATGTGGTCTGAAGACTTTTCTCTGAACACCTTCCAGTAACCTGATATCTCTTTCCTAATTCAGCCTTCAGAAGGTCACTGAGTAGAACATACCCAGGGCATGGTAGTTACTTCTTTTGCTTTTGGTGTCTGTTCCTCTGAAGATCTATTGCAGCATTCTGTTTTCTGCTGTTACGTCTCTGTAACTCTGTCTTGCCCATTCAGTCCAGGTGCGATCAACACTTTGATATTTTTTTCTTCCTCTTTTGCCATCACCTCCACTATCCCTCTTGATACTTCACACCAAGATTACTACAGCCCAGGTATAACGCTTTGCATTTGTCTGCAATGAACTTCAAATGCCACCTTTCTGCCCACTTCGCCAGCCTTTCCACATCCCTCATTAGACACTTTTCCCATCATTCAGTGCTGCACCTAACTTTGTGTCATCGGTAAATGGCTGAACTTGTTCTCTCTTTATTATATGTATCTGCAATGAACACACTGAAGGTTGCAGGATCTACCCAGGACAAATCCCTGCTGTAGTCCACTAGTCACCTTCCTTATTCCTGACATTGTTCTTCACACCACAACCCTGTGGGTCCTACCACCCACTCATGACGCAATCCATTCTTGATCCTGCCATTAACTTTTCTATCTTACCAGATTTCCTAACAGCAGAATGCTTTGCAGTAGTAGATTTATATAAATAGAACATCAGTCGGATTGGGTTGTAGAACAACGTCGTTGATATACTGAGTTTTGGTAAGGTTGACATCAATCTCATCACATAGACCTGTTCTTACTGCATTGTAGGTAATTATGATTCTTTCAGATAGTTACTTCTTAATATTCCAGCATCATGCAGTAATCCATAGCTCATTCTGCATGCTTATGTATTTATAGGATGGGTGATGCGATTTTGATTTACTGAGCTTTTGAGGTAATACCAAGTGTATGCTATAGATAGTTGGAGATCTGCAGTGAGCTTAAATTATGTAAGTAATTGGTTTCGCATTTCACCTGAAAAGGAGCGGTACCATTTTAGAAACTAAGAGCAGGTGCCTCATCATATGTTAATATCTGTAGGGGAGGTGATCACCAGGCCACCAATCAAATAGTCCCAAATTGCAGATTCATCAACGAGATCAGGCTCAGAGCACGTAGCAGGGCTAAAGTTGCTATGTGCAATAACAAAGTGATCGAGAAATGCCCAAGGTACACCTGGTGACACTGTAGCAGAGAAAATAAGCAGTTACCCCTTTTCTTGCTGGGGGGCACTTCATGAGCTCAGTAGACCTGCCATTTTTGGGGGTAATATCATGATCTGTAATTGTTAACTTTCATTTTTCACCTTCACCATAAAAAAAGAAAGAGAGAGAGTTTTATCTTATGTGTGAAGTCACACAGACAAATCATTTAAATGCCTTAGTGCTGATTCATTGAGTGGCTTTTTAAGATGTCTGAAATCTACAGTATTAAATAAAGGATAGCTAGAATGTATAATAAACCTTTAAAAGTACAGGGAAAATAGTTTATGAGGAGCAGTTATTAATATGTACAGCTTACATCTGAAGAACAAAGAATACCTGGCAGTTTTATTCTGTCATATTTCTTATATCTAGGTGAAAAAAGTACACATGAAGGAAGGAAGAGGGAATTTTATGGGAATTTGTTTTATTGTGATATAAAATAAATTTATACAGTTGATAGTTTACTGAAATAATTGCTACCTTTACTAATATTAATAAAAGTGTTTCACAATACTATAGTGTTAAGAAACATGATTTCAGCAAAAATCTTCTAATTGAAAAACCATGTAGGAAAGTCCTGGCTGTGTGATAGACAAAGCCCAGAGTACGACAACCAACATTTTAATGGTGGCTTGGGCACTGGAAGAACTGGGTAGGAGAAGATAGGCCTGAGTGGATGATGATGACTTGTCCAGTCTGGCTTGACAGAGGGGTGGTTTCAGTCAGCCAGACTCCGCCATACAAGAAGAGGTTTGAATGACAATAGAAAGCCTAAGATCAGCGACATGGGCTTAGTAATCCTAAGCTAATGGCAGTAGCCCATATTAGCGTGTGGGTTGAAAATGTATTACAGAGAGGGTGCAGAATGTCCCACTGTAATGCGAATGCTCACATCAGCCACTAGTTGCATAGCTGAGGCCTTAACAGACATTATCTCATTGTCACAGGCCAGCAAGAGTACAGAGCACCTCATGGATGCCTAGATAGCCCCTCTGTGGTCAGCCCTTACTTTTCCACTGGAGACAGTTCAGGGGGAACAAATGGGTTCATGACTAATAGGAGACCTTGATAGTTGACATACACAAGTCAAAAAGCATACAGAAAAAATCTTGTAAGACAATAATTCAGTTATAAATGATTATATTTCTAGTACAATAAAAATAAATTAAAACAGGTATTGATGGATTGACTAAGCTTTTGGAAAAATGCTAACACAAATAAATGAAATCAGCTGTACTCTTTGCTTGGGATGGGGTATATCCTGATGTAAACTGCTTGAGAATTCAGAGCTCACTTGCTTAAGTGTTTCATAGTTATCTGGCAGAGAAGGTCACAGACCAAGAAGAAAATACAGAAAATGAACTAATAAATTGTAAATGCGATGATTAAAATTAGGCATGGTTAAAACAGCCTTGCTGTCTTCTAATAGGATTATGTCTGCCAAGCCAGCCAACTGCAATTTGGGAATGTGCACTTTTTGGAGTGTGGCTCACATTTGGTTACAGATACAAAAAAAAAAAAAGCAAACCACTAGCTTGTCAGAGCCAAAAAACAGAATACACTTAAAAACAGACTATTGCTTGCTGATTAGATGTTTTACCATTTCTGCTAGCAAGGAATCATAGATGTGGTTTCCAGTGTCCAAATTTATGTAGAAGTAAGGAATCCAAGCAGTTTAAAGTAGTAAGTCCCTGGCAGATTAGCACTATTCAGTACCCCATATCAACATATTTTAAGAAAGAAAAAATGAGATGAAGTTATATCTTATAAAAGTAGGATGGAAAATACAGACTGGAGGTGCACTTATATAGCATGAAAGGTACCCAACACTTTACCCTTAAGGGATATATTCTATCTGGTAAGCATGTTATAGTCAGCAAGGCTCAGGGTAAAAGAATAATTAAGTGGAGCTGCACCCAATGACTGGCTGTTAAACAATGGGTAAATAGTCTATATGGGTAACAGAGCAGAAAGGACGGAGTAAAGAAATAAACAGCAGGGCATTTTAACTGGCATTTCACAGTGAGCATGGCAAGAGAGAAAATGCGTATCAGAGAAAGCAAGTGAGTGTAGCACTGTCCATGATGGTGGAATATCCTGGCCTTGTGCTAGGCCCACTCATACAGATAATTGATAACACAGAGGCATCTGATAATACACCTGCATACAAATCACATAACTTAATTTTGAGCAAGATTACTATGTGTAAGGTTATGTTTGATGGAAAGACTAAGGCAAGCAATAGTTTCCCTAACTGATACAGTTACTTACATTTTACACCATACAGTAAGGTGCAAAGTGAGACTTTACCCTAATCAATTTCCTAAAGCTATGCTCACTGCCCAGTAGACAAACAATGGCATATCGGAGTCTTTAACCCCTAAAGTCAGATAAATCTGTTCTTTGCATGACATCATCAAATCAGAGTAATGTAACAGGCAGTATCTGCAGAGTGAATCAAAGGAAGAGTGTGCATTTAGCCATACTGTGCTGTTTTCTACAAGGCAGATGAGCGGTGGCCTCCTCCTTCCAGATATCAGCTGACATCCATCTAGAGCGGGTCTATATCACAACATCAAAAGGTACAAATCTCGAGCAGCGTAAATATCGAAATGGCCATTCTTAGAAATCGCTTTTTGGGGGGGCTGCGCCCCCCCCACACACACACACCTAATTATATATGCCAACTCCGAGATCGCACTACAGTGAGGAAAGGGCAAAATTCCCAATCTTCACTGTACCGCAATCTCACAAAAAACAAATCAATGAATGGCAATTTCGATATTTCAGCCGTTTGAGATTTGTTCCTTTCAATGTTGTGATATAGACCCATCTAGAGCAGAGCAGAATGTTTTTGGCCAGTTCATAAATATGGGAATGAATACAGCTGTGCAGCCTTACAAATATAATGCAATACTTGGATAAGCTTGGAAAACATTTCATTGCCAGTCATAATGTTAAAGAAAGAGAGAAACACCAAACTCAGTGTTCCAAGTTCTGACCATATTTTTCCTCATTGGTGTCTACTCGTGGAAAGAAAGCTGACTATAGTTTCAAAGTGAAATATTTATAAAACAGTATACAGGTGTCTCTGCTTTCCAAGCTTTGTATGGCTGTACCATTCCAACATTATCAGAAGCACTATCAGTTTAGTCATAGGCTAAGTACCCCACAAGTTTAAAATAAAGAAACACATTATTTTTTAACAATTATGCTCTTGTGGAAGTCAACATTTTCCATAGTCTAAAAATATAATGTATTCATGTTTTATAAAAAAAAAAACTTCCATATTTATTATAATTCTGACCCCTTGGGTTGAGATTAATACTCCAATTCTTATTTAGGTTTTCCAGAAATAAAATTTTTACATGTCAGAAATCAAACAGCTCCTCTGCTTGATTAATTTTAATATTGTAGAATGCCCTTTTCTGCATATTATACATAAAAGAGAAGTAAAATAAGATACAGTACATCATAAATGTGAAATAGGCACCAAAGAAAACAAGACTGATGTCAGGTATTTAGAAATTTGCTATTTCAGTGAGTTTTTTTACCTGTCAAAGAACCACTATTTTAATTTTGAAATGTAGCCATGTTCTATCTGCCATCACTGCAGAAGAGAGCCATGCATAAGCTCTTAATAAAGGTAGCAGTTATTAAGTAAAAAGAAACCTATACTGTCTGATTTGGGGAATGATTTGGTGCAAGGACCTCTTCTACGAGTTTGGCCTATACAGAGCCAGCCCACTTTGATTGTATGAACTCTCTTTGTGGTACACACACAGCTGCAGACAGAAGAAACCATTATGAAAACCTTGACTAGTCAGTAAACTGACAGGTCTAGGTTAACAATGATGGTGAGATGGGAAAGTGAGACACTGATGGCAGCTTAATTTAAAATTGATAAAATACCACCAAGACCACCAATCCAAGAAGTAAGCAAATTTAATAAAACACTTAGCACCTCGGCTTACACATACTTCCAAGAGTAAAAACACTACAAAATACTGTTTGCTTATATACAGCATATTGCACCAAACAATTAATCAATTAAGCGTGCAGTTCAAATCACATACTTCCAATTACATTCTTTGCGGAGTCCCTGAGGCTCCAAAGTACCATACTTTAAAATCAGCAGGGTTTCTTTTTTAAGAGTTTGTTTTTTAAAGACACACATTCACCTATGCCAACTTGCAATTTTTCCAAGACACAACCCCATAAGATAATCAGGGTTAGAGTTGTGTGCTGTCAAAAAATGACAGATGACAAAAATAACAAACAGTATTTTGTAGTGTTTTTACTCATGGAAGGCTGTGTAAGCCGAGGGGCTAAGTGTTATATTAAATTTGCTTACTACTTGGATCGGTGGTCTAGGTGGTATTTTATTATTTTATTTTATTTTTTTTTAAGCTGTATTTGTTAATTTAAAATTGACTTGCTCTTTTCCAAATTTCACTCCAGGGCCTTGTCTAAAAGTATCTGTTTCATATTTTAGTTTGTGCTTAGCTTTGCTCCTCTTCATATCTAATATTCCCAGACTACTGCTCTTGAGCCTTGTGCCTAACATAATTCTGGCAGTTGTTTCCAGGCTAGTATTTGCCAACCCACCACTTGTCTTCTTAACTTAGTGAGTGTGGTTCCCATACAGCCAGCTTTTTATCCTCTATTCCTTTTGCCATCATGACAGAGGAATCTGTCTTCAATATTGAGAACTTACTAAAGAAAATACTATTGCATGTCTGGAGTAGTTATGACAACGACAACACTTCATAGGAGAAAGCAAGCCAGGTCACTGTGACACATGATAGGGCTGCAGTTATTAAAGTTACCAAAGGCCTGTAATGGATCTCCATATGTGGCTATCTTGTGGATAGATAGCCAGCCATATTCTTTCCACTAGAGTGGATATGATGACATTTCTGAAACTGCTTCTTCCACTTGCTGGCCTGCTTTAGCTACTAGACTGACTTCTGGTGGCTCTACATCACTTTGTATGTATTTATTTACTATCTGATACCTGGTAGGTGGACTAGTCTGAAGACCTTTTTCAGCCATAATCTGAGTACAGAAGCAATAGGAAATACATTAAAATGATAGCAATTTACAACACACTTAGAAACGAATATAACATTTGTTACAGTAAAGTACAGTTGTATACACTTACCATAAATGTAGATGTCCAAGTGTATTCACTGTTGCAGTCCTGACAGCTGAGATTTCCTGCCATGAAAGCCCTTGGTTGGCCCGACTACCAGAGAAACGTATTTCACTTTCCAGGCTGCCGTACACCCTAACTGATGTCAATATGCTCAGGTATAAAGGGGGCCAGCCTGAATCATCACTTCAGTATTTTCTTGACCCTATGTGTAGAGGAGCCTGGAGTTAATCATAGGTAAATGAAGAAAGGGGGTACCTAACCCAGGATAGCCTGGGAAAGTGCCCAAGGTTGACATATTTGGACATTCTAAGCCTACCTGGTAGGTCAAGTGGGTAAAAAACTGAAACTTAAACTTGAACACAAACAAATGGAGATAGGGAGCGATTGCCAAACAGAGCACAACCAGAAGATTCAGAGCACAACCAAAGTTCTCAGTTAGCACGATTAGTTTATTCAGTATGCGCTTTCGGTAGAGTAGCTTACCCCACCTTCCTCAGACTACAATAACTTCAGTACAAACAAACCTCTACTTAAATGTTGTAATCACAACAATTAACCAATTTCACATGATTAATAAAGTTAATTAAGTTAAAAGCATAAACAGTTTTTAAAAACCTTTTCTAAGAACCATTTTTTGAAACAACCATTTTTTAAAAACCACATTAAAACAATCATGTTCATTTAATCTAAATATATGTAGCTTGAACAAAAAGCCAAAAACGCAGCAGCATTAAACCTTTTAAATGACATTATTTGAAATGTGTGTAACCCCATTTCAATTAAATATTTTATATTATATTTTATTTTATTTTACATTTACTATTTCCTAGCTATAAAAGCTTAGAGAATGCTTGAAAATGATGTTATACTTATAATGCATTGAATTAATTTATGAATTTATAAATTTATGAATATATAAATTTATAATTTTATGATTTAATAGTTACCATACTAGATAGGAGAGAAAACGGAAGACTAGTTTTAACCATGTAACCTAGCCTTAGCTTATACGCCACTTAATATAATAATTCAACGTGCACCACGAAATTATTATAATAACAATGTTAGTGTTATTCATATTCAAAAAGCCCCCCAAAAATACAACACTATGTTTTAATAATAAAGCAATGTGTTAAATATAGAAATAGAAACTGTGATAATAATTTTCAACTGCAAGAGTGGATATTGGCCTACAACATATATGTCGCCATAACAAAGGGGGAGGATAAGCCAGAAGTTCTAGTCCCCTGCAATGATTCAACTATCCTACCTCCTAAGAGCCTTTAATTTAAGTATACTCTTGATAGACACCAATTCATTTAGTCCAGGAGGAACATATGCTGACGAACGGATCTGCCACAGTACCTCTTGTTCCTCTAAAAGCAATTGCCATGGGCCCCCTCTGATGTGTGGTTCCGTCTGATATAAAACTGAAAACTCAAATTCATGGTCAGAATATTGGGCAATGTGCTTCGCTAGAGCATTATTTAGATCACCCTTGCTGATAGCGTATAAATGCTCATATATTCTTTTCTTGAGTGGTCTATCGGTCTAGGTTTAGGGGTAGCGTGGACAGTAGATTTCATGCTTCGAAAAGGAGCATTGAACGAACAAATAAGACTAGTTGAAACATTACTTGAAGTAATTCTCAAAAACAATTTTCTTGTTTTTAAAAATCTATTCTTTCTCCAAACTACCGGCATAGCAATGGGGTCACCATGTGGGTGCACTTTTGCCAACAGTGTATTGGCCCATTGGGAATTTGAACATCTGTTCCGCAATATCTTGTATAGGGAACATGTCTCTTGGTACACCAGGTACCAAGATGACATGTTCTTTTTATGGAAGGGGCCTCTTGATGTTATACCTGAGTTTATTGAGAGCATGGGCAAGATGACGTCCTTCTTGGAATTTACATATTCCATTGGGTTGGACGATGTCTCATTTTTGGATGTTAAGATCAGCAAGGATAAGGAGCTGAATAAATTTAAATCAACAATCTTCAGGAAGCCTACCTTTTCTAATATGTATTTACATTTTACTAGTTCACACCCTCTTCATCAAAAAAGAAGTGTCGTTAAAGGACAGTTTGTCCGAGCGGCTAGAATGGTGTCTGAACAAGGTGACTTCCTGAAAGAATGTGAACAAATTCAAACCATGTTCCTGATGAGAGGGTACCCATATCTATTTGTGGAGGAGATAAGACAAGAGGTAGTCTACAAGAGAGGGTCTGGTCATTTTCAACCTTTATTATCAGGAGGTATTATGACAACAGGTGCTATTAGTAATAGCAATGACCAAAATGCTCAGATTTCATTTCTTTTTACATACTGCTTGGACTTTAGAGCAATAAAAGAAATTATTGTTAAGAATTGGAGATTATTTCTTGATGACCAGCAGCTTAGCAGGGCTATTGGTGATAAGCCTAGGTTCACCTATAGACGTGGACCTAATTTAAAAGATCTACTAGAGGCTACCAAGTCCAAAAAAGATAAGAAAAAATTTGGCATGGTCAAGTGCGGTATGTGCTCTTATTGCAGGCACATTTGCACTAAATCCCCAATTAAAATGGCAGGAAAGGAATATGCGATAAATGGGAAGTATAACTGCAATTCTAAAGGAGTGGTATATGTGGCACTTTGCAGACAATGTCCTGCATTTTATATCGGCAAGACCGATAGACCACTCAAGAAAAGAATATATGAGCATTTATACGCTATCAGCAAGGGTGATCTAAATAATGCTCTAGCGAAGCACATTGCCCAATATTTTGACCATGAATTTGAGTTTTCAGTTTTATATCAGACGGAACCACACATCAGAGGGGGCCCATGGCAATTGCTTCTAGAGGAACAAGAGGTACTGTGGCAGATCCGTTCGTCAGCATATATTCCCCCTGGATTAAATGAATTGGTGTCTATCAAGAGTATACTCAAATTAAAAGCTCTTAGGAGGTAGGATAGTTGGATCATTGCAGGGGACTAGATCTTCTGGCTTATCCTCCCTTTTTTATGGCGACATATATGTTGTAGGCCAATATTCACTCTTGCAGTTTGAAAATTACTATTACAATTTCTATTTCTATATTTAACATATTGCTTTATTGTTAAAATATAGTGTTATATTTTTGGAGGGCTTTTTGAACATGAATAACACTAACATTGTTATTATAATAATTCCGTGGTGCACGTTGAATTATTATATTAAGTGGCGTATAAGTTAAGGCTAGGTTACATGGTTAAAACTAGTCTTCCGTTTTCTCTCCTATCTAGTATGGTAACTATTAAATCATAAAATTATAAATTTATATATTCATAAATTTATAAATTCATAAATTAATTCAATGCATTATAAGTATAACATCATTTTCAAGCATTCTCTAAGCTTTTATAGCTAGGAAATAGTAAATGTAAAATAAAATAAAATATAATATAAAACATTTAACTGAAATGGGGTTATACACATTTCAAATAATGTTATTTAAAAGGTTTAATGCTGCTGCTCTTTTGGTTTTTGTTCAAGCTGCATATTATTAAGATTAAATGAACATGATTGTTTTAATGTGGTTTTAAAAAATGGTTGTTTTAAAAAATGGTTCTTAGAAAAGGTTTTTAAAAACTGTTTATGCTTTTAACTTAATTAACTTTATTAATCACGTGAAATTGGTTAATTGTTGTGATTACAACATTTAAGTAGAGGTTTGTTTGTACTGAAGTTATTGTAGTCTGAGGAAGGTGGGGTAAGCTACTCTACCGAAAGCGCATACTGAATAAACTAATCGTGCTAACTGAGAACTTTGGTTGTGCTCTGAATCTTCTGGTTGTGCTCTGTTTGGCAATCGCTCCCTATCTCCATTTGTTTGTGTTCAAGGTCAAGGGAGTAGGAGAGAAGGGAAAGAAGACTGCAACAGTGAATACACTTGAACATCTACATTTATGCCAAGTGTACACAACTGTACTATGGTCCTTATGTTTCTCTGTTGCAGTCCTGACAGATGGAAAGATTCCCAAAGCTTAAATGAGGGTGGACAGAGATCAAGGAGAGGAGAGGATCTCCTGCAGGAATGCAGAGGTAAACCCTGCTCTGGATTTTGAGAAAGCTGGCAGGTGGTAGTGTTTTGTGAAGCTACGCACAGACAACCAAGTGGCTGCTTCTAGAATGTCTTTGGTGAGGGCCCCCTTAATGAAAGCTGTAGAGGTAGCTGTGGCCATCATAGAGTGAGGTTTAACCAAATCATTTTTTTTTTGTTTGCCATGATGGCTGTAGCAGAAAGAAATACCATGTGAAATCCACTTGGAAATGCTCTGTTTAGAAGCTGGTTTTCCTTCATATCTGGGGGCAAAGGTAACAAACAGTTGATCTGATTTCCTTAAAGATTTTGTCCTGTCTAGATAGAAACATAACATTCTGTGCACATCCATGGAGTGCAGTAATCTTTCTCCCATGTTCTGAGGACTGGGAAAGATGGTAGGCAAATGGATGGCTTGATTCAAAGACACATTGTTTACCACCTTAGGCATAAAGGAAGGGTTAGTCCTGAGGGAGACCCTCTTTTTATGGAAGATAATGAAAGGTTCTACTGCCATTAGGGCCTGTAACTCTGAGACCCTTCTAGTTGAGGTAATGGCTAAAAGAAGAGTAGTCTTCCAAGTGAGGAATTTTAAAGAGGCATTAGCTGCAGGTTCAAAAGGAGGCAAAGATAATTTTTCCAGCACACAGTTGAGGTCCCATGGAGGTGTGGGTTTCCTCCTAGGGTCCTAATGTGAATGACAATCCTAAGGAATTGTTTCAGGAGGGTGTGTGAGAAGACTGGGGGAGGAACTGGAAAGTAAGCACAGATGGCTGAGGCATGTATTTTATGGAGGAGTAGGAAAGGCCTTTATTCACTAGACTGGCCAGGTACTCCAGGATGGCCGAAATGTTGGCTGAGCTCAGCTCAAAGTGGTGCCTCTGGCATCAAGCAGACAATCTTTTCCATTTGGCTGAGTAAGACTTCCTAATGCTAGGCTTTCTGGCTTTCTTCAGAATGTTTTGCACCTGTTGACTTATGTTATTGTAGCAGTTAGGTGCTCTGGGATAATCCAAGCTGAAAGGTTTAGGGCCTACAGATTGGGGTGCACTATCCTCTCTTTTTCTTCTGTGAGGAAGTCTGCCCTTTGTGGTAACTGCCAATGTTTCTGATTGGTGAGCTGGAGGAGGAGTGGGAACCAATGTTGCCTGGGCCAATTTGGGGCTATCAGAATGGTCCTTGGGCCCTCTTCTCTTATATTTAGAAGGACTCAAGGCAGAAGAGGTGGGGGATGCATAAATGAAGAGGTGAGTCCATGGAAGAAGGCATCCATTCTCCATGCTGATGCCTGTCTTGTCCTGGTACAGAAATTCTCCAAGTGAGCATTGTCCTTGCTGGCAAAGAGGTGCACCTGAGGGGTTCCCTGTTTTTGAGCTATGTTGAGAAAGATATCTCAGTGAAAGTGCCACTCATGGGGGTCTGTCAAGTTCCTGCTGAGGTGATCTGCAAGGGTGTTTTGTTCCCCTGGTAGATATTGGGCTAGGAGGTAAAGTCCCATGCAGTGTGCTGTCTCATAGACTTGCATGGCTAGGCAGCACAGGTCATAGGAGTGCGTGCCTCCTTGTGTGTTTATGTACCACATGACTGTGCTATTGTCTGCATGTACTACCAGAACCCCTGGTATCCATTTCTCTTTGAAGGCCAGTAAGCCTTTTAAAACTGCTGTGAGTTCTTTCCAATTTGTATGCCTCTTCTTGGTCTGGGAATCCCATAACCCGTGGGTTTGGAGATGGTGGGTATGGGCCTCCAGTGTGATGTCTGAGGCATCTGTAGTGAGGGTTTGTCCCTGAGGAGAGATTTTGAAGGGCAAGCCCTGATTCTGGGTTCATGTATGCACCCACCATGTGAGCGCTTGCTTGAAGGAAGGCGCTAGATGTATTTTGATATCCAGAAACTGAGTGCTCTGGCACCACATATTCTTTATATACCACTGAAGCTTCCTCATGTGTAGCCTGGCTAGTGGCACCATGAGGATAAAAGATGCCATGTACCCCAGAACTCTGAGGAATTCTCTGGCTGTTATGCACTGTAAGCTGTGGAAGTAGCTGGTCAAAAAGGTGACTTTGTCTGGGGGGAGGAGGGCCTTTTGGAGCGAAGAGTCCAGGAGTGCCCCGAGGAAAACAATCTGTTTGGATGGCACAGTGGTGGACTTCTTTAGGTTTAAAGTGAACCCCAAGGAGGTTAGGAGGTCCTGTGTGAGTTTCAGGTCTTTAAGAATCTGTGACAGGTCTGAGGCTTGTATTAGGCAATCGTTCAGGGATGGATAAACCTGGACCCCTTTGGTCCTGTAGATCACAATGGCAGGAGCTAGGCACTTTGTGAAGACCCTTGGTGCAGTAGACAGTCCAAACAGAGCTGAAAACGGATAATTACTGGAGCTTGCTCTGAAGTGAAGAAAGCTTCTGTGCGACTTTGATATGGGGATGTACAAATAGGCGTATTTTAGGGGTCTACTTTACGTGCTCAAAAGCTGAAAAACCCAAATCCAAATAGCGTGACATGTAAAGAGCGAACCGCGAATACGTCGAACGAACAAAACCGCGAAAGTGGAAATATCGAATTTGCATAGTTGGCCCATCTGCGGTATAGCTCCATAAGGTAAGTGTGCGATAGTTATGGACCTTAGGGTTAGGGAGGGGTTAAGATAAGTGCATAGGTAGGTAGTGAACGTAAGGTTTTGTGTAGGTAATGTATGTAAGGTTTAGTGTAGGGTTTTGTTAAGTGTATGTGTGTGGAATATTTAGTTTGTTTGGGTATAGCTCTGTAGAGGAAGTGTGCGGTAGTTATGGACCTTAGGGTTAGGGAGGGGTTAAGGATAGTGCATAGATAGTTGTGTATGTGGGGTTTGATGTAGGGTTAGCAGTAGGGTGTTGGTGCTTTAATTTAGGGTTAGAAGTAGGGTTTTGGTTAGTGTATGTATGTGTTTTTTTTTGTTGTGTTTGGGTCAGTAGTGTGTTACGGGTGGTGGGTTGGCCGACTATGATGGTTCAAGGTTTTAAATTCCATGCTATAGTACGTTCGATGTATTTGCGGTTAGCTCTTTATGTGTCACACTATTTGGATTCGGGTTTTTCATGTTTTGAGCGCATAATGTAGACCCGTATTTTAAGTCTAATGAAACCATGAATGCTTAAGGGGCTAACATGGGCAGTAGTTTCTGCAGGGTCAACGTTTTGAATTTTGGTACCATGAGAAAAATATTTAAGTTGGATAGGTCAAGAATGGCAAGCCAAGACCCTTCTTTCCTGGATAGCAGGAAGAGTCTTGAATAAAATGCTAAACCTAGAGTACTTGATAATAGTTTTCAGTCTTACTCACAAACACTGGCTAATCTACAATGCATGTACTGTACCTTTGTACTATGTATGTATTCTACCTATGTTCCAAATTTCAGCTGTACACCACAAATCTATTAATTACCTTTATTTTTAAATTAAGATTTTCTTGTTTGTCCTCTCCACTGTAACTGCTGATGTGCTGCATACCACTGTAAAAACATGTCTGTTGTAATTTGTGTGTATACTGATCATGTCTAAATATCTAAATATATCTATAATTTTTCTATGTGGAGCTTTTCTCCCTGCACCTCTGCTGAAAAAGGGCCTTTTTGGCTCAGTCAGACAACCCCAGTTAACAAATGTAAAATAAAAAAATAAGAATAAAAATAAAATCCTTCCCATTTTTGATCTCCTGGAACTGGTTCCACTGCTCCCTGGGAACACAAAATTTGTATTTGTTCCAGAGTCTGAGTTTTTTGATTTTTGGGTACATCTGGGTATCCTGAGAATCTTAAAGTGAGTTAGTATCCACTGGCAATAATATTTAGAACCCACTGATCTGAAGTAACATGGGTCCAGTTTTGATAGAAAAAGGACAGCCTTTCTCCTAGCTTTGGGGTGGGGTTGGGGAGGGGGGGTGGAAGCGGGAGTCATAATTGCTCTTTGGTAGGGGCAGATGTTCTAGAATTCCCTTGTCTATAAAATTCTGAGGTCCACTGTCTAGATCTTTGTTGCTGTAGTCAATGCTTCGGGTTCTGTCCCTCTGAGGCTTCCTCTGTTTACTTTTAGATTGGGTGGGAAAGGACCAGTGTTTGGCCGGAAAATTCCTGCTGAGCCTGGGGAGTTACACTTGTAAAAAGTCTTTTACTGTCTGCATAGATTTTGCCTTGTCCTCCATCTTTTTGAGGACTGTTTCAGCTTTAGCCCCAAAAAGGCATTCTTTGTCAAGGGGTCATCCAGAAGATTAGCTTTCACCTGCTCAGGGAGGGGCTGTTCCCTAAGCCAATTGTGTCTCCTGATCACTGTTCCAGTGGCAGCTGCCCTGCAGGAGGCTCTCATGGCATCACACCTGCAGTGCAGGGAGTGTTTGGCCACTTGAAAACGGGAATGGCACAGATCTAAAAGATCCTTAGAAAGGTTTTTATCCTCCAGACCAGAGAGTTTTTGTTTTAGTTGGTCAAGAATGGTTTACTGGTATTTGATAATATGGAATTGACAGTTGAGGGCCCTTATAGTAAGGGTAGCTGAAGTGTATACTTTCCTTCCAAATCTATCAAGAGCCCTACTTTCTTTGTCATTAGGTAGAGGGTTCCTAGAGGTACTGGTCCTAGACCACTTAGGGCCTGGGGTGACCACTTCAGTGTCAGCAGTTGAGTTTTTGAACATTTATTTATGTGAGACCTGGAACCTGTAGAACTGGTCAGTCTTTCTGGGTGCAGGAGGGACCGAGTCAGGATTTAAAGAGTCATCCTGAAAAACATCTTCCACTACTTCCTGAAGAGGTGGGATTGCTAGAGGTTTGTGCTCAGGGAGGTCTAAGAACTCCCTGACTCTCTTTTTGGCATTGTGGGTTTTCCTGTGCTTCTCACTGAAAATGGCACTTCATAGCATGAACAATCTCTCTAAAAGAGAGGTCTTCACGCGGGGGAGGCAGAAGGTAGATTTTACTCTGAATCTGATTCCTCATATGAGGTGTAAGTGGAACCTTCTTCAGATTCAAAGTCCTCCAATTCAGATTCTTCTTCTGATTGCAGTAAATCAGGGAGGTATTCAGGGGGGCTCTTTTTCTTTTCCCTGGGGTAGTACCCCCTGAAGTCTGTCTGGACCTTACAATGTTAATGAGGTCTTCAGCCAATTTGATTAAATCTTGTTAGGGTCCCTGAAATTGGGAGTCCATAGGACTAGGCGAAGGCCCTGCTACAATGCCTTTCTTTGATGTGGGTTTGGCCTTAGGCCTAGGAGCATCCAATGCCCTGGCACCTGACTCTTTAGATGGAAGATGCACCGGAATGGGCCTAGGCCATGAAAAATCTCCAGAAAGCAGTCGCTCATTGGAAGCCATGGCATGCTGATCAGTCTCGGACCCAATCAATGAGCTGAAGATAAGAGCTATAGAAGGCATGTCCAACTCCAAATGGGTCTCAACAGAGGCCTGGGTCACTGAATCAAAGGTTGAAGGGGGCTGTGAAAGTGCCTCACCTTCCTCAACAATCACAAGTCTAGTAGATGAGTTGGGGGCAAGTGAGTGTTACCCGTGGACCTAGGCTTTTGCTTCTTATCTTTTTTGTGCTTAGGTAAATCAAGCTCAGGATGATCAGTGGATGCCATAGTTTGCAATTGCACAGATTCCTGCCACAGAAAACAAGCTAAAAACTCTGCTCTACACCTAATAGTTCTAGTGTTAAACCTAGCACAGAAACAACAGTTAGGGGCATCGTGATCTGGGCCTAAGCAAGTTACACAAAGCGTATGGAAGTTTCCATGTGGAGTTTGTTTACCATAGCAGAGACAAATATTAACTTTATCTGACATGAGTCAAAGAAGGAAGAATGGAGCTCCCCAAGGGCATTTATCTTTTTAACGACAACGTCTCTGTGGTGCGGACTGACCAATGCACATGAAATCTGCCTCAGGCTCCAGCAACAAGAAAAGACTGAGGTGATGACACAGGCTGGCTCCCTTTATACCTGAGTGTACTGATGTCAGTTAGGGCATCCACAAGCCTGGAAGGCAAAATATGTTTCTCTGGTAGTCGAGCTGGACAAGGGCTTTCACGGCAGGAAATCCCAACTGTCAGGACTGCAGCAGTGAAACACGAAGAACATCTCTAGATTACATACACATAAATGGTTCACAGATTAGAATAAGATTGGTTTGAAATCATAAAATGTATAGTGTATGACTAGTTCAGCTAAGCAAGGTTAACAAAGTGCTGCTATAAGAAATTGCTTGGTGGTTATAATTAACCATTGTCCCTAAAGCACTTACATTCAACTTCATTGCTCTCAATCTCTCGAAACATACACAGGCCTGCAGCTCCCCTTTCTCATCAGTCTGCATATCCATCAGCATTCATCTGTCTCTTTCATCCACCAGGAAATGCACCATCTTACCCCTGTCTCTTTTACGCACCTGGGAATGTATCACCATACTCTTCCCTCTTTCACTCACCCAGGAGACCATCATCATACCCTGACCTCTTTGTTTTAAACATTTGTTAACCAGGTGACCTGGGAGTGCTGTCTGGTTAAGTGACTTGTGCAGAGCCACACAGTTAGGCAAATGGGGGTGGAAGCAGCTCACTAACAAATTGGATATTTCACCCACCTGGGAGTTCATCATCTTGCTCTTTCCTTTCTCACCCACCTGAACATCTATCATTGTATACCCATCTCTTTCACCAACATGCATATCCTCCTGTATACCCCTGTCCTTTTCACCAACCTGCATGTCTGCTATAATATCCTAACCTGTTTCACAAACCAGCATATCTGTCATCATACCTTTGCCTCTCCCACTATCCTCACTATCTGCTATCACACCTCTGCCTGTTTCACCACCCTGGACATCTATTATAATATCCCTGCCTTTTTATGGGGAAGAAGAAAGAGGTTTCAACAGTCATTTGTCTATTTATACACCGTCCTGAAAACTCAAATGAAAGAGGATTCAACAGTCATTTGCCTATTTATACACTGTCCTGAAAACTCAAACTCTTATTTGTGCAACACAGGATTGTAAAGAAAAAAGATATTTAAATTCATGTGGTTATTTCTGTACTTGAAAATGCATTACATATTTCTGAACATGCTGTGGGCAACATAGTGGGGCAACTGTTAGCACTGCTGTCTCTGTCTGAAGGCAGACAATAATATTTAAGGTTGGGGTAGAGTACATACCCAGGGTGACCATGTTGCAGGGTGGTTATTACAAATATATAGTCCTCGGCTATGTGAGGCAATGTATGGCAGTATGCTTCAGTCTGTCATGAACAGTAATGACATTCAATCCTCACTGGCTGGACACCTCACCATTTGAGTCTATCCAGGTCACTATATTTTCCATGGGTGGCTCCATGTCCTATTTCACACCATACCAGAAGAATGGCTCCTAGCTCACAGCTACATAATACCCCACCCATATCACAAGAGGATGTAATCCTTGACACACTCTGCCCCTCAAGACTACCATCTTTGCCTCCTGTGATATTGTCCCCACCCAGTATGTGTAGATGACTATGAAGACTGTGACCCATTCCACCCTCCATAGAGTGAGTGAGGTGTATATGAGAATGTCTGGTGCATAGTGTTGTTGGGCCATGCACTATCCAGCATAGCCTGAAATCTGTTCTGTTTGTTCATCAGGGTCCACAGTTCTGCACTAAACATTGCTGCTTCATCACTTCTACTGCCACGTACTGTGTCCATCACTGTCCGGGTCAATAGGTTCAGCTGTTGCTTGCATCCGTTCTTCTTGACTGTCATAGGATGACTGTATTGATGCATCTTCAGTGCTAGACATTTATATCTACAGTCTGACTGTCCCAGTTTCTTGGAGAGGCCCTGCATGTTTCCTCAACAGCATGTTATGTGGCATGAAACTTGCCAACAGCATCATGCAGGCTGTGAAAGAGTCATACTGAAGGACCCCCCCCCCCCAGACCAGACACATCAAAACAGTGGAAGCAGGCTTTAAGCAGACCATATACGTGCTCAACAATGGGCTGGTTTGTTCATGCGAGGTGTTGTACAGAGTTCAGACACAGTCTGTGAGCACCATATGCATATTTTTAACCAGGGCTCTGTCTGGTATCTAGCATCATCTGCAACATAGTATTAATATATCAGGTATTAATACATTTGGATACATTATATATGTACAGTGTGTATACATTAATGTTAGCCACAGTGCGTGCACTTACCAACTTGCCATTCCTGTTGGACTGTTACCATACAGGACACAGCAATGTAGCTGACATGTGTGTCATATATGTGAATCCATCAAACTGCGTGGGTGCTGTGCAGACAGATTGATAATGCCATGTGCACCACACATATTCTGACAGTTCATAAAATAGTAGACCTTCATGTTAACAAGCCTTTGAATCTACGGATCAGGTGAGACCTTTATTGCTACATGACTACAACCTATGGCATCCAGTACCTCAGGGAGGTGGGCAATGTTATAGAAGGCATGCATGGTGATGGCTCTTTTCTGCAGTGTACTAAGAAACCATATATGTTCATTCACATGTAAAAACATGATGATGGTAAACTTGTTGAATATTCTAGAGAGAAAGAAGTCTAAAAAATAGCCAATGTGTCCTTTGCTGGTATAGGAAAGGTCCTTGCAGCTAGTGTAGAAACATCTATACCTACCTTGGTCTCCACAAGTATGGGAAATCCAGAAATTTCCACAAATTATTCATGTGAATGGATGAGATATGCCAATCGAGACTCGTACAATGTCCCAGTCTACTCGGAACTGATCAGTAATCTTCTGGTCGGTAAGGATGTGGTATGTAACCCTTTGGTAGTACTGTTTACTTTGGCATTGGATGCCAAAACAGCCAATAGGATATTCACTATCAACTAGATTCTCACCAACACACCAAACACAATTATTTCAAATAGTTCTCTACCAGAGACATTAAGTGACCACCTCCCTACTATAATGGATACTCAAAAACAGCATTGCTACAATCTTGCCCATAATCTCTCCTCATTCACATAAGTTAAAATTTGTCAGCTGGAAGGTATTAGAAATAATCCACCTACAAACTGCAAATCAAAAGAACCCAAAAGCATTTTGGACCTCTAGTAATCAGCTGCTAAAGCTGGGCCAGATTACCCAACCAAACCTATTTGTAAATGTTCAAATTGACAGCAAGCCAGCCAGTTCAACTCCCATTTCATACAAACAGTAGCCTTGCATCTTAACATTTCAACCTCTACAGTCACATCACTAGCCTGGAACCCAAACACTATTCTAAAACTTTCTTATTCAAAACTATTCGTTCCTTCACCATCAAGAGACTCCACCACAGAGTAAAACCTACTGCTCTTGCCCTTGATAACTTACAAGTGGAATACATCAAACTTGAGCTGAGTTGCTCAGCCTCTACCTTAATAAACCACTCCATTAAAGAAAGCTACATCTACACTCATTGGAAATAATGTTACAGCTTACTCTTACTTAAAGAGGAAACTTTACTGACCTCTACAACTATCATCCCAAAGCCATTCTATATTCCTATTACCTCTGTCAAAAGTACTTGAGATATGTATTCAATCTCAACTACTAATCTTCATTTCTACAGCATACTGTTATCTCCAACACAGTATGGTTTCCAACCACATCACAGTACTTACACAGCCCTTCTCAGCTTTGTCACTACTGTAAATCAAAGCAGAGACAGAGGAAACTCAGTCTTAGCAGTGTTTCTTTTTTTTTGTCCAAGGCCATTAACACAATCTTACACCCAAAACTGCTACATAAACTGCCTTCCCTAGATGCATCTCCACTATCCTAGTTTAACAGGCTGTAAAATGGCAAAATGACATCTCATCCTTTCTTTGTATAACCATTGGCAATCCTCAAGGCTCAGCCCTAGGTCCCTTGTTATCTAATATATTTATAAATTATCTGCATACAGCAACCAAGCATTCTTCCATTATCTGCTATGCAGATGACTCAAGCCTCATCTGGTCTGCAAAAAATATGGATAAACTTCAACATCTCACGCAACAGCAACTTTCCTCCATTGAGACTTGGCTGACTGACTCATAATAACTTATTCACTCCAAAACATTATAGCTGCAGTAGGATTCAATAATGCCTACACTAAGTGTACACCGTTCTGAGTGAACAGACAACACAGAAATAACTCACACCTTCTTCCTCCTAATTTTAGTTTTTCTACTGAAATTCTTGGAGCTTTAGATATTGACAGGGATTCATAAAGGTTACTACAAAGTGTAGATTGCATGTACACTTAGTGTAATCTTTCTGAGACTAGAAAGCACAATAAATGTGATAAGAATGTTCTTGAATACATGTTGTGTAAACTTAGTGCAGGCTTGATTGAATCTGGCCCCAATCTTATTTACCCCAAAACAACTATATGAAGGAAAAAAAACATTCTGTAACCTCCTATAATCACAACAAATTGAATTACTAACCCGCAATAAACTTTTAGGGTCATCATTGATGAAAACTTGAAATTTCTCTATCACATAAACAAGCTGCAAGGAAAACTTACTAAAACCCTCATGCCCTCTACAGGGTCAAACCATATATGACAGATAACACCTGAAAAATATTGTTTTACCCTTCCTAGTCCCAACACCTCTCTTAGCAGCTCCTAGAGTCATTAACTGACAAACTACCTAAATGTCTTTGTTGGACCAATGTTACAACACAGTAACAAAATTTGTAAATGATCACCATTGTAGGATCGAGCGTTCCTTGACTCAGGCAGCTATATTGGTTAGAACAGAGGCACTACCTACCTAACTTTCTCACAACTAGCCACCACCCATATTCTCATTTATAAACCTGAAAAATGCCCCAGTCTAAATAAGATTCTTTAATTGTACACATCTAGCAGAGCACATCTCTCTGCTGATACAATGATACTGAAGGTAACCAAATCAAACAATACTGCAGGTCACTCCTTGCACTCTTCCTGTTTCTCCAAAATCAGGAATTCCATTCCTGTCCCCCTCCCTCTCAGACTAGTTAAAACACAAAATTATTTAAGCTACAGTTAAAGCAACAGGTCATGGACACGTCTGTGCTCATGCACCACTGCTGGTTAGCCAACATGCTATACTAACTACTATCTTCACTAACAATATATACTTATCCACTTTTAAGCCAATAAGCCAATTACTTTACTCAGTCGATCTAGACTTTTCATTCCATACCAGTTTTCCTCTACTGTAATAAAGGCAACCCTATTCAATATTTCCTACCCTCTTCTCTATTCCTCCGGCCAATTTCTATAAACTGTCATTTATCACATGCTACTAAATGCACCCCTCTCCCCTACCTTCTTGACAACTACTCTTTCTTTTTCCCCCTCCTACTTAATCACCATTATTAGCTTTTCCCCTACTGCCATACCTGGCACTCTACTCTCTTCAAAAAAAAAACTTATTTATTATTCCTGAAACTGTATATTTTTGTTTGTACTCTGTTTATTCCGGTTTACTATTGAAAATGCGAACGGCACTTGGGCGACAGTCGGATAGTCGAACGTATAAGGTCGTAAACAAGGATGTTGAAGACAAAATAATCAATCTAGGAACGGTTTTAACATGGGTCGAGGTAGGGAAGATGTTTGTAGTAGGGAATAATACTGAATACCTACCTCGACCCATGTTAAAACCGTTCCTAGATTGATTATTTTGTCTTCGACATCCTTGTTTACGACCTTATACGTTCGACTATCCGACTGTCGCCCAAGTGCCGTTCGCATTTTCAGTAGTAAACCGTTTATTCCACCAGGCTTTGCATTATTTTTCTCTAACTTTATAGTTTCAAATTTGATGTATCTTGTACATCTATTCTCACTTATATTATATCTTTCCTTTGTTCCATTTAATTTTTGAATTTTAACCTTTTTTATTTTATTTACATTTTTCGTTGGACTTTTATTGTCCTGTTTTGTAGTTTTATGGAGCTTTTCTCCCAGGGCCTCTGTTGGAAAGGGGCATTTTTCTGCCCAGGCAGACTATCCTAGTAAACAAATGCAAATAAAATGAAATAAATAAATCATACTTTTTTTCTCTTGTGTGTATCATATTGAGAAGAATAAGGATATATTTCAATGAAGCCTGTTGCACTGATATGCGATTCTGTCAAATTTCACCATTAAAAAAAAAATTACAAAGTAGCCCATGTTGGTATGAGAAAAATCCCTGCAGCAAGAATAGAAAATGTTATTCTTAACTTGATCACAAGTATGGGAACACCAGACATTTCCATAGATGCTGTATGTGACTGGAGTTGGGGAAATCCCCTCACCCTGATGAAGTCCACTAAAATCCTGCAATCTAAAGTTTGTAGAATTTAACAGAAACATTGGCAGGAAAACAGGCTTCGATAAAAAATACAGTTACCACTAAGAAAGAACACTCAAGGAATCAGTCTTTAGGGTGCACTTTGTTATCTGAACCCTGAAATCCAGTGTTGCCAACAATCTAAGAGCAATCTCAGTGGACTGTGGTATCACAAACTCTTTTTTTAATGCATAACTACCCACATACATAAGAAACTAACAAATGGTTCCTGTTGGAATTCCAAGCAATGTAACGGGGATATTCAGAATAGTGAGAGTAAAACTGTGGTTATTGAATATGTATACCAAGTCCAAGGTTTGGTAGTCAGTATTATTCCCCTTACACTGAGAAATATCGGAGTTATTACATATACCAAGAAATATCAGAGTATATAACATACACCGAGAAATATCAGAGTTATTACATATACCGAGAAATATCAGAGTATATTACATACACCGAGAAATATCAGAGTTATTACAAATGTGCACCCCCCCCCCATAGTGATGGTATGGTGGCTTTACAGCAGTGCATCAAATTTTAAGATTATCTGCATTTCTTTATAGGTTGCTTTTTTATTGTATCAGTAAGACAAAAAATTATCTCATGCATGATATTTCTGATAGGAAGCGTAATAAATTAATAAAAGAAGTAAGGATGAAGACATAGGCAATAAAACTTTTCAAACCCTCATTCGATATTCAGCTGCTGCTTTATTTTATATGTGTGATTTAGATTCCTCTTTCATCTTGATCTAATTATAAAAAAAAAATCCTATTCTAAAGGTTCTCTTCCCCACCTCAAACTTTTTAAACCTGTTGTCTTAGAACTGTGAGCTAGTGAAATAGCTATCAGATATGTACAACTGCTTTTCTGGTCCTTGTCTATACTACAAGTGTTGGCAGTCTGTCCCATGCATCTGTCTCTCTACCCTCTGTGAAGTAGAGTTAATTACACTCCGAAAGACCAAACTGAAGTCATATGTACTTTCTAGCCTGCATTGTGTTCCCCTTGAAGGGTCCTCTATTGCTCTCAGTGTTAACTTGTTACAGACATTACTACTTTGAGATATGATACTTGTCTGTTTGGACTTCATCAAATACAGAATCAGTGATTCAGAGCATTAGTTATTCATATTTGGAGAGAATGACTTGAACAGCAATGGGTTCTAGAACTGCAACAGGTTTCTAGCAAAATGGCCACTATATGGTTGTTGGCAGGGAAACCTATCTGAAATTCACTTCTCCAGATTAAATGTTAAAGTGGGATCTCTCCTGCCCATCTCTGGTCATCGTCCAGGTGGAAGTCAGAGATCCCGCGGTGCTTCATGCAGTAATTATCAAAGAAGAATGAAGAGAAAGAGGGTCTCTTGATGAAATGTCTTCCACTCCCTCTCCATACACTGTACAGACTGATGTCATGGTAACTGAATGGATATGACATGGAGCAATGACAAATTGATTACCAATTTGTTTTGATCACAGAAAACATTAAGCAAATTGGTAATCAATGTGCCATGCCTCCAGATCATATCCATTCAGTTACCGTGACATCAGTCTGTATTCAGACCTCCATCACACTTACAGATGCTTTACATTTAGGAAGAAAGAGCGATTTTATATATATATATATATATATATATATATATATATATATATATATATATATAAGAGCTTGTCATACTATGGTGGGAGAATTGATTTAATGCATAGTGCAATCTAAATACTCATATAATCCTGCATGCAATCAGTTGAACGTATAAGTGAAGTTAAGTAAATCTTTATCTGCACTTTTTTCAAATAATACACGATTTAAATTAATTTGTTTGTGTTGCATTGAGCAATATCTAGCTGGAAGTTGTGACTCTGTTTTTCAGTTAAGGCTTGTTAAAAAACCTGCATATCCAGTCATAAGTGTGGGTAGTTCCCTTCATTGTTATTCAGTTTTTCTGCCTTATAAAAGTGGTACAGTTTGAAATATTTTCTGCTTAAACTGTGAGCTTTGGCCAGCTAAGACCTGCATGCAATCAGTTGAACGTATAAGTGAAGTTAAGTAAATCTTTATCTGCACTTTTTTCAAATAATACACAATTTAAATTAATTTGTTTGTGTTGCATTGAACAATATCTAGCTGGAAGTTGTGACTGCTTTTTCAGTAGGTCCCCACCCACCCTCTCTGCTTTTGTTTTGGTGTTAATCTTGGTGGCTTTGAAACTGCCCACCCCTCTTGTAAATTTGCACTTGGATACTCCTCCTGGGCCCATCTCATTTGCTCACTCAAAAAAAAAAATGTTGTTCTTTTTATCTGCATTTACTATATTTGTGTTTCTTCCTACTTTGCTTTGCTTTTGTGTCATCTTAAAAGTACTCAGTTGTATTTATTACTGCTTGGTGTAACTCATTCTAAGCCTTTTAGTTTAAGCACTTGGGCTTCAGACCAGTTGTTTTACATTAAGAAGGTTTGTGGTCTGCACTGTAGTGGCAGAACAGGTAGCTTACATCCTTCTAAGTTGGGAACTGCTGATTGAGGGCTCAGTGTCTGTTATTCTAAAAGTGTATTAGTTCTGGTTTAAGCACTTGGGCTTCAGGACAGTTATTTTACATTAAGAAGGTTCGTGGTCTGCACTCTTGTGGGAGGAGAGGCTGGACTCTGCCCTTCTGAGCTGGGAATTTCTTGTTAAAGGCTTATAGTGCCTGCATATTTGAACTGTTTCTTACTGAAATTGATACACCTTGTTTGCTGTAGCATAGACTAGATCCAGGCCTGCTGAATCTAGCTTTGTTTGTATGCTTGTTGTTTGTTTGCTTGTTATTTCCCTGAAATGCTAATTCCACCTAAAAACGCAGCTTTTCAGCGCTTCTGTGGATCCCTAGTGATATCTGCATTGCTTACTGTACTTATAGGTTCATAGGTTGATAGGTTCATACTAGGCTATCTGCCCTAGGGCATTTATAAGCCTAGCCAGAATGTGTTCGGCTTTCGCTACCCATTTTAAATTAATTTTGCTGTGCCCTTTTTCGAGGTTAGTATACTGTGCCTCTGTCTAACAGTGACACAGAAGTGATACCCGGGTTAAACCTATGATCTCCCATCCACTCATCAAGATTCCTCTTGAAGAGAGTCAATGAGGGACTCTGCCTAACCTAGACTGGGATTTTATTCCAGAGTGAAGGGAGCCTCTGGGTTATGAATCTGTCCCTCCAGCATGTCCTATTTATTTCAGTGCTGAGGTTCAAGTCTCTCGAGCGCGTAGCTCAATGGGATTTGGATTTTCTGAGGTGCAGCATGTCCATTAATTCCGGGTTGGACATGGCTTTATACGTCAGGCAGAGATCGCCCCTGAACAGGCAGTATGCCACTGTGTAGAGCTGGAGTTTCTTTAACCAGGCAGCATATGGCATCTGTTTGAGCCCTTTGATCCTCTTGGTGAGGTACTTTTGGGGTCTTTCCAGTTGCTGCAGGTGTCTGGTAAGGTACATCCCAAAAGGGGCATTGTACTCAATTATGGGCCTGATGAGGGATGAGTAAAGAGGCACAATGACCTCCCCTGAACTAGATGTGAATTCCTTCATGATTAGGTGGGCTATATAAAATGTTTTTCTAACCACTTTGGCCACGTGGTTGTCAAATGAGAGACTACTATCAACTTGGGTCCCCAGGTCCCTAATTACTTCTTCTGTACTTAATGGATTACCACCTATGTGGTAATTTGTGGGCACTTTGTTTTTGCCAAAGGGGATGACTATACACTTTTTGGCGTTTAGCTTGTGGCCATGGCTCTGGCACCAGTTGTCTGTTTCTATGAGGCCCTTTTGGAGGATGCTTGTGTCGGCTGGGGAGTCGATTATGGCACCCAGTTTGCAGTCATCTGTGAACTTGGTCAGCCACAGTCCTTCCATGTTGGCCTGTACCTCCGAGAAATATATACCGAACAAGAGAGGTCCCAGGACTGAGCCTTGTGGGATGCCACTTGTAACTGGTTTGGAGTCTGACATGGCTCCAGCAATTCTAACCATGTGGGTTCTGTCCTTGAGCCAGTTTGCAACCCATCTAGTGACATAGGTGTTTATATTTAAGCTGGTGAGCTTATCTATAATGCCCGAGTGGGGTATTGTATCGAAGGCTTTGCGAGGTCCAGGTAGGCTGTGTGGACCACCTTCCCCTCATCAATGGCCTTGGTGACTGTTTCAAAGAAATCTACCAGGTTTAAGAGGCAGGATCTGCCCTTAACAAAGCCGAACTGAGTAGGATCCAGTGTCTGTAGGTCCCCAATATCTTTATTTATGAGGTCCATGATGATCCTTTCCATAGCTTTGCAGACCAAGCTAGTCAGGCTTATGGGGCGATAGTTTCCAGGATCCGTTGAGGCACCACCTTTGTGGAGAGGGACCACTGTTGCTGTATGCCACTCTTTGGGTACATATCCTGTAGTAAGGCTGAGATTGAACAGTAGTTTTATGTTTAGGTTTAGCTCTTCTTGGAGTTCATGTAGGACGCAGCCTGGGACACCGTCTGGTCCCATTGATGCTGTGTTTTTTGCTTTGGAGAGGGCGGCTCTTACCTGAGCATCTGAGATGTCAGGGGGGCAGCACTCTGCTGGGATAGATATTTGCCCTTTTGGTGGGGAGGGGGGGGGTTTGCGCTGAACCTGTCAGCTAGGATGTTGGTAATGTCTGTGGGTTCGATGTATTTTTTGTCATTTTGGACTAATTCTGAGCATATCTGGGAATTCCCACCCAGGTTCCTAACATAACTAAAGAAAGCCTTGTGATTATCCTTAGTGTCCTGTGCAATTTTTCTCTCGAAGCTGGCCTTAGACGATTTTATGAGTTTCACTTGTTTCACTTGAAAAAAGTTACTGTTTGTCGTTTTTGCATTTAAGTTACCTGTAACACAGTCGCAGGCTACACACTCAAGTGCGCTAGCCTCCTCTGTGTATTTAAAGTAATTTAAGCTCTGCATTTCTGTTGTTTCTGAAAAAACAAAAAAAAATTTTTTCCCGCCTTTCTGAACTAGTCTAGTCCAGTTTTCAGGCTTTGCTGAATCCAGGACTGTGGTAAAGGTTCCTGTGTTGCCCATATCATACTTAGATAGTTAGGTGGCCTCCTTGTTCACTGTGAGAGAGGGAACTCTGAGCAGCCTATCTGTCCCTGTAGGAGTGGTCCCAGCCCAGCAACTTGTAGCTCATTGGCCATTTTGGGCTAATTTCTATCCTTTTTGATCTCCCTGGTATAAAAACCGCTTAGCGCGGTTTTGCACTCCGCGCAGCGCTGTTTAGCTGTGGTTAAACTATTCCAGGCTCCACGAAGTCGGCACTTCAGTTTTTCCCTTGAAACTTGAAACACTTCAACCCAGCACTAGGAATAAGGCAATTTAAGACCGGCATTTACTAAAACTCACTAAAACTAGCACTAGCTTACAGCTTGCACTTCAGCCCTATACTCAGGAAGTATAAGGCTCTTTACTCATCCAGTCAGTAATACAGTCCCAACCATCTATTTAGGCATGTTCAAGGGACAGCTTCAGGTGTGCTCTCTGGTCCAGCTAGTGAATCTGGGCATCCTGAGGCAATGTTACAATTGCCTCATGTACACAGACAACCCCCTCCTCCTCCCAACCAACACAAACATATGTGAGAGATGCAGCTACACAGCCAAACTGGAGGCTAAGCTCTCTCAACCCATGACTGGATCAACCAGTCACAAGGAGAAGGGTAACACTAGCACCCATTACCAGACTCACATAGACCAGCCATAGCTGCACCAGAAAACAACTCTCAGAAACACGCAAAAACATACTCGGATGCTCTAAATAAGAACTTGCCTAAACAACAGAGACCTCCCAGGCATACACCCAAGCAACCCCCACCCCACAACAGAAACCAGGTAACACATACGTCACAACGTCAGTGTGCCAAGCAAAAACAGCCCCTAAGGCTAAATAACACACTAGTAATCAGTGATTCTATCATCAGGCACACAGATGTCCCACTCACTAGAATGAACAAGGAGAAGGTTACCGTAAGCTGCCTGTCAGGTTCCAGAATCCGCCACATAACACATGCACTCAGGTCACTCCACAACAAGTACAATTATGACTCTGTCATTGTACATGTTGGCGTAAATGACCTGAGCGTACCTCCCTGGACTACATAAAAAGAGACATGGAGGAGCTCTCTGACCATGTAGCCCAGGCTGGTATGACTCTGACTCTGAGTAGCATCCTGCCCTCACCCAAAATGATGCCAGCATACAAAGAAAAAATGATCAGTTTTAACAATTGGTTTAACTACTGGTGTCATTCAAAGGGGATCCAGTACTTGTCAGCCTGGGACAACATGCTTGACAAGCCACGTTGCTTCACCAGAGACGGCTTGCACCTGTCGCCCCTGGGCTTTTGAATACTAGCCAAGACTCTTGCCGCCCCAATACTGCCTTTTTTAGGCAAGGCTCAAAAGACAAACCCGCCTCCATAAACAACAATAATAAACAAAAACTGAGGGTAATGCTGCTCAACGCCAGAAGTCTAAACCTCAAAATGTACGCACTCAAGGCTCTCCTTAGTATGGAAGAAATCGACATATGTGCAGTGACAGAAACCTGGTTCAAGGCTCCAGAGAGCACCCCAGCACTACCAGGCTATAACTCCTACCATACCTTTAGGTCCCAAAACCAGGACCGGAACACAAAAGGAAGGGGTGTGTCCATATTCATCAAGAACACCCACACCTCCAGGTTAGTAGCACAGCACGCGGAATCTGAGACCATCCAAGTGCAACTGACAGCGGGTAAATTGACTGTTCAATTTATAGCTTGCTACAGATCTCCCACCTTGTCTCAGGATGCTCATGCAGCATTCCTGAGAACATTAGAAAGTATGAAGATTCTACCCAACACCATGCTACTGGGTGACTTCAACTATCCAAACATTGACTGGGAAAACTACTCAAGCTCAAATGCCCTAGCCCATTGCTTCCTTGGGTTTATAAACTCAAACGCCCTTGAACAGCTGGTCACCACTCCCACAAGAGGGGACAACATACTGGACCTGGTCATCACCAACATGGGGAACCTATGTTCCACACCTGATGTAAACTCGTCATTGGTAAGATCAGATCACAAACTAATCACACTGGACATCCACATCCCCCCACCCCACCCCCAGTCAAGGAAATCAAGGTAAAAAACTTCTCTAAAGCCAGCTCCCAATCAAATGGAAAATGCTGACCCATCGGCAGAATCCTTTACAAGTGCATTCTATGAACACCTTCAAGAATGCATGGACCGAGCCATCCCAAGTAAAACCAAGACCAACTCCTCAAAAAAGAGGAAGCCAGTCTGGTGGACCCCGGCCATAAATAAACTTTACAACAGAAGGAGGAAACTCCTGCAAGATAGAACAAAATCCCAAAATAAGAAGGCATCTTTGATTAACATCAGTAAAAAACTGCACTCCCTCATTAAATCATCCAAGGCCAACTTCGAAAGAAAAATAGCCAGTGACTCTAAGGATAACCACAAGGCCTTCTTTAACTATGTCAAGAGTCTAGGGGAAAACTCTCAGATATGCTCCGAGCTAGTGCATAATGGCCATAAATACACTGAACCAACCAACATTGCCAACATCCTGGCTGACAAGTTCAGTGCAAACTTCACCCCTCCCTCTCCACCAAAATGGCTAGCACCCATCCCAGAAGAATGTGGTGCTCCAGATATCTCAGACACACAAGTAAAGACAGCCCTTGCAAAGGCCAAAAACACAGCATCAATGGGACCAGATGCTATCCCAGGTTGTGTCTTACACGAGTTTCAAAATGAACTAACCCCCATCTCAAATCACTATTCAAACACAGCCTCTCTACAGGCTATGTACCCAAAGAATGGCGTACAGCAACAGTCATACCACTCCACAAAGGTGGTGCCACAACTGACCCTGGGAACTATCGCCCTATAAGCTTGACTAGCTTGGTCTGCAAAGCCATGGAACGCATTATCATGGAGCTCATTAACAGGGACATTGGGAACCTCCAGACACTGGACCCCACCCAGTTCGGCTTTGTTAAAGGCAGATCTTGCCTCCTGTACTTGGTCAACTTCTTTGAAACAGTCACTAAGGCCATAGATGAAGGGAAGGTGGTCCACACAGCATATCTGGACCTCACTAAGGCGTTCAACACCATCTCACACCCAGGAATCATAGACAAACTCACTAGCTTAAATATTAACCCCTATGTCACAAGATGGGTTGCCAATTGGCTCTCAGACAGAACCCACATGGTAAGAGTGGCAGGCGCCATGTCTGACTCTAAACCAGTCACAAGCGGAGTCCCACAGAGCTCAGTCCTGGGACCCCTCCTCTTTGGTATATATTTCTCCGAAGTACAGGCAAAGGCGGAGGGACTGTGGCTGACCAAGTTCGCAGATGACTGTAAATTGGGTGCAATAATTGACTCTCCAGCTGACACAGACATCCTGCAAAAGGGTCTCACAGAGACAAACACCTGGTGTCAAAGTCACGGCCTCAAGGTAAATGCCAAAAAATGCATAGTAATCCCATTTGGGAAAAACAAAGTACCTACAAACTATCACATAGATGGGAATCCACTAAGTACAGAAGAAGTAATTAGGGACCTGGGTACCCAAGTAGATAGCATGCTCTCCTTTGATAACCACATAGCCAAAACGGTCAGGAAATCCTTCTATGTGGCACACCTGATCACAAAGGGTTTCTCATCCAGATCCAAGGAGGTGATTGTGCCCCTTTACTCCTCACTCATTAGGCCCATAATAGAGTACAATGCCCCATTTGGGATGTACCTCACTAGACACCTGCAACAACTAGAAAGACCACAGAAGTACCTCACTAAGAGGATTAAGGGCCTTAAACAATTACCCTATGAAGCATGACTAAAAAAGTTCCAGCTCTTCTCAGTCGCTTACTGTCTTCTCAGAGGTGACCTATGTCTGACCTATAGGGCCATGTCAAACCCTGAACTAATGGACATGCTTCACCTCAAAAAAACGAGATCCCTCAGAATCACTCGTTCTAGCGACTTGAACCTATGTACAACAATAAACAGGACATGCTGGAGGGATAGATTCCTGTCCCAGCGACTCCCCTCACTCTGGAATAGAATCCCAATCCATATTCGACAGAGCTCCTCTCTGACCCTTTTCAAGAGAAATCTTGCTGAGTGGATGGGTAATCGTAAGTTTTACCCTGGGATCACTTCAGGAGCCCTGTTGACAGAGGCCCAGGTTACTAATCTAATGGGGAGGCGAAAGCCATCACTCTGTGGCTAGGCTTATAAATGCCCATGGGCAGATAGCCTAGTACTTACCTATGAACCTATGAACCTATAACCCAAGAACGTTTTGACATGTAGAACAACTGTTACAACTTCAACATTATACCTGTAATGTTTGAATATCATACTATTGTATTTGCTAACTTGTATTTTACTGTGGAGCTTTTCTCCTCGGGCCTCTGCTGAAAAAGGGCTTTAGCTCAGTCGGACTATCCTGCTCAACAAATGTTAAATAAATAAATAAAACTTAAATTATCTGTAACTGCATTTGCAGAAGGATACTGCCCTGTTCCATTAGTACTCACCCTTACAACTTTGTGTGTGACTGTCACCTAGATCAGTCATTGAAAAATGCCCAGCCATGCCCACTTCCCTAGACTGTATACCATCTATAATCTCCCGCTGAATCAGTGCAAGTAAAACCAGAATATTTGTGATTGTCCCGTTTATAGATTACAGTTATTTTTTTACTTCTTTATTAGATTATGCTGATTTTTTTTTTATTGAGAACATACTTTACACAGATTTTATAGTGACTTACTGGGTCATCCCTGGAAACAGATGTAGTCTAGTAATATATTATATTATATTATATTATACTATATTATATTATATTATATTATATTATATTATATGTATTAATTACATGCCTTTGGATCTTCCTGAATTAATAGGAAAACTGAAAAAATGTATACTCTAATCTGCAGCTGAAGATCTCCTGCATATATTTCTTGTTACCATATATATATATATATATATATATATATATATATATATATATATATATATATATACATACACATACACACACACACACAAACACACACACACACACACACACATATCACTACAGTAGTTCTTTTCATGTGTGAAGTTAGAATTTTAGTAGTGCAAATAGATATACTGCCGTTCCAGCTGGTTTGCTCCTCCCTGTTGTTAGGTTAGAATGTTTGGACACTTAAGCCATTGGTAACCATGGGAACTGTGAATCAGCAAGATAGTAAGCCGCACTGCAGGCCAGAGTGCTGTTGTGTGTGTGTGTGTTTACAGAAGGCCTGAAAACACCTGAATGAACTCGCCAAGAGAGAACCATCCTGTCTGAAGTAAGTGCAGTCCTGCTTATTCATTCGCAGAAAAAAAGTTTAAAGAAACAGTGAACACTATAGTACTGAGACAGGTGCCACAGTATTGTAGTCAGGATTTTTTGTTCTCTCCTTTCTGAAATGACTAGAAATCAACTACTATTTTTAAATTAACTATGTATAAAATGCTTGTAGTCCTGTTTCAAAGGTGGGATATATTTTCTTCTCAGGGCAGTTGAGACAAATACCTACAGGACAGGAAGGAAGCCTAAAAAGGACAAAATACATAGGGATAGTGCTAGTATTTTCAGCCTTACATACATGGGGGGGGGTGTCTTTAGACACTCCAGACATATCTCTCACCGTTGCCTATTTTTTTGTGAATGGCTTAATCTTGCATTAGAACTTTCTTTGACCCTCTTAATGTACATGATTATGTGGAAAAAATAGAACAGCTGCTAAAGAAAGAAAGAAAAGATGTCAGAAGAATGATAATGATTGCAAAAATATAAATACATTTGCAGGCATCTTACTCTTCGGCACCTTAGGAAAAAAATGTTTTAGCACAGCTCTGACATTTTTGAAAGTAAATCAATAATAGTTTAAAGTGCCCCTGATTATTTTAAACTTTGGCCCTTCTTCTTGAGAAAAAAGAATCATGCCATGCTATCTTTACTTTAAATACTTCATAGTGATATGTGTGAGTGATGACCTACAATGGGAACATTTTGTATATACAGACATATAATGTGACATTTGTAATAAACAGCTTCTTATTTTCTTCTAACAGCTTACTTCTGAAGTCCATTATGTGCTCAGCAGACCTGATCTGGGACTGGAAACCAGTAGTACAAGATGAACTATTTGCACGGGCTTTTCACACTTGCAATGCTGTTGATGGAAAGCTACTTATATATGGGGGTGTAAAATCAGCCAATGCAAAGGAAATGCCTCTTAGTGACACTGTTTTCTTCAATCCACTGACAAGAAGTATTGAGTCTCTGTCCCCAGCGGAAACACGTGCGGTTCCTAGAAGTCACCATGATGCAGTAGTCATCAAGGATCGTTGGCTTTGTGCAGTGGGGGGCTGGGATGGCCATAAGCGGGTATCATCTGTCCGATGCTTTGATGCAGAAAGCAAACAGTGGACAGACTTGGCTGAAGGTCCATCCAGTGATCCTCCTGTGGGGCTTAGTAGTCACAGTTGCACCAGAATATCTGACCATGAGCTCTGTGTCGTGGGCAGAGAAGGTGGGTTACGAATGCAGCGGCGATATGGCAGTGTTTACACTCTTCGCATCAACATAATCACGAATAGCTTCTGGTATGTAAGAATGTTTTTCTTCTTTTCTTTCTTATCATTTTAGATGACAACCTGTAGATGCAAGTGAGGTAATGAAATATTGATGAAACTGTACATGAATGCACACCAGTGAGTTTCCATACTTTTTAGGAGATGCTGGAAGTAATATTCTAACATAAACATTGTAATGCCATTTTTGTGCATCACTTACATAACAACCTTTTGCCTCAAAAATGTTACCTATGTTAATGCTGTTAAGTGGATTTAGGAAGACAAGCTATTACAGTCTTTTTACTTTCATTTCAAAGAAGGTTCTAAAAATATTTGTATGGTAACCATTGCCAGATCATTTATTTATTCATTTTCAGTACCACCTTTATCCTACTCGGAGTTATGGTGTTACAAGACATGTTCTTCCCATACAGTGCACATGCACGCACGCACACACACACGCACACGCACACACATACATATGCACACACGCACACACACACGCAAACACACACACACATACAAGCGCAAACATATATAAACAAGCGCAGACACACACACACACACACACACACACACACACACACGCACACATCTGGGCATTTTGAAGTGAAGAATTGCTAATTCTCCTGTCTTCATATGTTTGGGGTGACATAGGAGGAAACTGGATCAGATCTGCATACACACAGAAAGGACATGCAGACTCCTCTCAGGAGGCACACCAGCCAGAAGTTAGACCAGAGACCTAAACACTGTGAAGTAGCAATGTTAACCTCTGCAGCACTGTGTGATGTAAATAGCCAACTACATGGCTTCATGCAGTACAGATCGTGCTCTTCAGTCGGTTCATTTTTGGGACTCAGTTAACACGGAGGTGAACACAGGGAGACCCACTGGTGTGCAGTATCTGAACTCCTGCTGTACCTCTCAGGATACTGATCTGGAAATGTAAGGACAAGGGGTGAGCTGAAAATGGTGAGATGAGTAAAAAAAAACTTTTTGATTCAGAAGGTGTAGACATTGGCAGTTAAAGTGCAACTGTCTGGAGAAAAGCTAATAAGAGACAGAGAGCCACAGAGTTCGGTGATGGAATCATGCTGGGGCTTCTCAGCAGGACCTGCCTGTTCACTGACAGCAGACACTTTACTGTCAGGGGCAAAGATAAAGAGAACATTTTCCAGCTAGGCAGTTTTTGCTATGTGCTTATTTCATGAAGAGTAAGTTGGATTGATGGCTTCCCACAGCAATATGGCACCTGCTGGGTCTATTCATGAGAAAGGAGTCTAAGTGATCCGGAAGGCCAGTGGAGTGAAAAACATATATAGGAGATGTGGTACTGGAGTACAGAGTACTCTCACAGAGTGGAGCATCAAGCTGCTATGAGAAGCATTAGTCCAATGTGCTGTTCATGAAATGCTCAGATTATGCAGCAAATTGTGTTGAGTTTAACATCAGATAGATCTACGTGATTTAAATGGCTTCCTTTCATTTAGTTTTTAGTTTGCCTGCTGTCGGTGTCTTAATGGTGACTTTACTGACCTTTGAATCCTACTCTGGTTTTGTTTGTTTTAATAACATGTTTCTACTACTGAGAAAGCTTGCATATCTAACAGCTATTTGTTATTGCCTTTGACACTGAAACTTTACAACAATATTGAGCAAATATTTATTACAAGCTGAAAAGTATCATACATAATAAATAAACTGGTTTCACATAATAGTCCCTCCTTTATGCCTGTTTTGACTGAGGCTGAATCACGGCTTCTGCCTCCAGCAGTTACTTACACTGTCTCCAGGACAGACCCCATGTCCTCTCTTGAGAGGAAACACAACTAAACTCCTTTATTATGTGTAAATTCCACTTCATGTGCAAGAGAAATTTGTTGCAATTGCATTTAACTGCATTTTGCAACTACTTTGAGGAGAGGAAGATAGATGCCTCAAAAAAAGAGCAATTTTCTTGCAGTAAGCACTTGTTAGTACAGTGACAGGTATTCTATATCTTGTCTTGTCAGCAGTGCATTGTAATAACTTTACTAAATATGTCATAATCAATTCCTGAACCTTTTTTTTACCCATGTCACCATCACACAGTTTTCTTGAACACCAATCAGTCTTAAAATCTGGTCGTGATACTCTCTTACTAAAGGTGTCACCTCATCTTCTCTGTTCATTTCACAATGACTGCTCATCCCACCACTAGCCCATCCTCTTTCAAGCTGACCTATTAAAGACATATTACTCTCTGCCTCCCTTTCTTTGGCCTCTAGTCTCCACCTCCCCACTGTCCTTTGACCCACCTGAGCTACAGTCAATCCTCTCTGTATAAAGATTTGCCTGGCTCTGAGTTTCTAGATAGTCCTGAAAGTCTAGGAGTGGACACGAGACATTGGCGTCTACTAACTCTACTAAATATTTCATAACCAGTTAGAGAACCTACTGCATCCCATATCATTGTCATCACATTTTTTTTGGAAGAAAAACAATCCTGATCACAAGATCATGGGGTCAAATGACCTAATTCTTGAATCTATTAGATAATCAAATCAGTCAGACAAAATTGTAGCGTAAAGCCTCTTTAGTGTGAGGGCAGTGGACTGTTTTAATATATATAATATAACTGGTCAGAATTCATAAGCATGATCAGCAATGTATACGCAGAAGATATCATATACCAGAGTCTTACACAAATTACAAACCCCTCCTTAACTATTTCCATATAAATAGCTGTGACAAGTCAATAAGGGAGTATATGTGTAAAGGAAGCTGTTTACTATCGTATGAGATTCTCAGACCAATGCAGCCAATTAATCATGTATGAAAGACCTCAGTTAATGTAAAGGCAGCTGTGGACTGTGGATGCCGAAATGTACAACACAGTGATGGTTCTTATTTTAAAAGCGTTAAGTATTGCACAACATAACATGGCTGTGTAGCAATGTCAGCAAACCACGTGCTGACAAATCAGAAATTTTAAAGTTTTAAATGCCCAAGTATGGCAACATGTTCGAGGAAACTGCAGTGCAAAATAGCACAGTAGCAAAACCGCCTTCACTTCCCACCACCACGTAGTGATATGCACCCCCCTTTTCCAATAACAGCAAACAGTGAACTAGAACCTTTCAATAAATCGCTGTACAAATTAGCTATGGTCTGCATACATGGTCAAGAAAGATATTAATTTATGAAAAGATTCTGCATGACAGCACATAACATTTCTGAGCAGTTTGCCAATGCTCTAACATACAGTATTATAGCAGTTATACTACAGGCCATATACACAATACTATATGTGCTACCTATAGTGTTTGGGTCAACATGTAGACTAGGAAGTCAGTTCAGGTCAGTCATCATATCAAGGCTGTCTATGCACTGTGGTATTCCCCCTGCTAAACACATACACCAGCCATGAAAAACATTCAAATTTGTGTAGTACCGATTGATATTGTATATGACTATGTTAGTAAACGTTGTTCCTAGACTGAAACTTTAAAGTTTAACAGATACTATTTAAGGAATTAAGCTACTTGTCCTTATGTGTACCATACTGTACCTCCCTGACAGTGGTTAGTCTGGGTTTGTCTGTTTGTGAACCATTTAAAAATATGGGCAGTACTTAATGGGGAGAAAGACTGCAGGGAGCACAGCTGAAACATCTGTGCATAGGAGCTGCATCATCCTGGCACTACTGGCTATGTGCTTCATATCGCATAGTTACAGATGATCGCTGCACTGGTGGTTGAGTGACTTTAGTGTGAGAATTTAATATTGTGGTGTGTTTTAGTGCTATGTATTCAATTGTGAGAGCCATCAGTGTGATTTCCCCTTTACAAAACTGTGGCATGACTGTGGATTTCATATATATAATTTCAGGGAATGCAGGGGGCTTGCACCCTGCAAAAAAATGTTTTCTTTTTATGTTTTTCAGCTCACCATTTTTATATTTAATTTTTGATACACAGTGATCCAAAAAAAGATTGTGGATGGCTCACAGGTAAACCACCTCATACGATTAAAAAAAAGCAACACTGTAAACTCATTCATTGGTAAAGGAAGTATCCTAGCAACTGCAATGGCAATGTATGTCAGATGCCAGCCTCTTAAAGGGACGGTATTTGTGTATATCTTGTGTAGTGGGATCCCCTTGTTCCATAGTATTAACGTACTTGGCACTGCAGACTGTCTACAGTGGATATGATGGTGTCTGCTATTCCTTTAAAAGGTAGAGTAGGCTGAACAGTGATGATATGTACTTAGCTTAGCATCAATACCGTTCATAAATATGAAAAGCATTAATGTAAATACCGTGTGCAAATAATGTACAGTAATGCACACCATGTTTCTGAATCCCCAGATTGCCAGCATTTTCAAATATTTCTCTAAGAATACTTTTTTTTTTATTTGCTCTGTTAGACTTGCTTGATGGCCCCCTCTGCCTTTACCCACATCCATTTAGCCCATTAATTCTGCTAGGGGCAAATGCCACACCTCTCTGAGCTAGGCAAGAGTCCTACAATCCATTTGCTCCTGCCCAGGGAGCCTAACCCACCCATCTGTTCCCTCTCTGGTGAGACTTGAGTTGTAGGGAAAAGGACTGGTTACAGGTCCAGTAGAATGGCCTACCATCTCCTGACACAGCCCCTCCAACAACCGGGCAACTAATAAAAATACTAGTCATCTAATAGTCGGAGCGTCATCCTTTTGTACCATGAGTCCCTTATCATCACTTTTGTTCATTTCCTTTCCATTAAGTTCCACTAAATGAAGAAATTAATGTACAATCTCAAAAAAGTGGACTGGCTAGAAAGTCTTTTATCCTACCCTGTTGTAATCAACTATCCATACCTGTACCCTTCTAGTCTTGCCTTTTGCCAGTAATGTGCGGGGGGAGAAACCCTTTCACTGCACCAAGAACATCTCTCAAATTTTTGTTACCAACCCTGTCCTCAAATGCTTTATAGATTCATACATACATATCTTAAACATAAACTCCATCCTTGCTGCATTTTAAGTCCATTTCTCTTTAAGCCTTGGGTGCCCAGTGAACTGTCCACTCTTCATTGAGAGCACTTTGTTCATAACTCCTTTTATCCTCCTGCTACAACTTCTGTGCCCTCTATGAACTGGTTTTATGCGGCACTATTTTCTTCACTGTCACAGACCATACGAACTGTACACATCCCATATCTAAGACTAGTAACCACTTCTGTGATTATCAGATATTGTATTTGCATTATAGATATTTTACACAAATTATATTCTCCTTAATGTAACACAGCTATAGCTAAAGCTTCCCCAAGTCATTTTCCATGTTCTTTAGTCTCCTTCCTGAGGAGGTCACTTCACAATTTAACATCAAATGGTTTTCTGCTTGGAAATGAAACATGTTGCTGCCCAACATCTACTCTTTCCTGTTAAAACCATTCTGATAATCACTTGATGCAGGAATGTCCCACTGTCTACACCTTCCTTATTGGCAGTGAATCAAATGAAACAGAGTCTTAACAGTTAAAGTAATAAACCTCATAAATATCATTAATAAGTCTTAGATTGTCACTGGCCCGCTGTTTAAGACTCTGCAATGATGCTCTTTCCATCTGTGCAAGAGAAGTTATTCCTGTCAGAAATTAATGTGAGCTGTACTTATTGCGTATAACCACCCTGAACTGACAAAGATTTGCTAGAGAAAGTTGCTAATGAATGAAGATGGATCATGCTTTTCCTCCTGAGTAGTCTGACACAGTCAAATCCTCTATTCACTCTACTCCTAACCTGTCTTTAACTTCACCAAGGGCATACGATCCCATACTCTGTAACTTTGATCTTCACAAATAAACAAAAATTGGGGGTCTCTGTGTTGTCATACTCAATTTGGAGTTTTCAAAGCTTTAAAAGCCACATAAAATACACATTAAAAGTATACTTTGAGCAACAGTGTTTCGTATCCAATTGTGCAAAGATTTAGTAATTCCTCTCTCAGTCTTTTAAATATTCTTGTACCAGTCCACCTGCCCAGTTAAAAAATGTAAAATAAAATTAATAAAATAGACTGATGTAGTAGCAAGCAAACACCATCCTTCAGCACACTGACATTTGCCTTTGGCAAAAATTAGGTTACCCCTTTTCTTAAATAACTGTGTTATCTGTGATACTCTGAAAACTTCAAAGAAAATCAGCAAGTTCTTCAGAATAATGAATGCATCATATTTATCTGTGCAGATCTTTGGTATTGACTCATGGATGTTAAACATCCTTGAACCAGTGGGTCCTTCCTGTAAGGCTCTTGCCTGCCCCACCCTTGTAGTCCTTAAACTGTTACTCTCTGCCATGCCATTGTCCTTTGGTTCTAGCTGATAGCTGCAGCATACATGTTTGCAATTCTCTGTCATGCCATTGTCCTTTGGTTCTAGCTGATAGCTGCAGCATACATGTTTGCCAATCTCTGCCAAGCCCATTGCCCTTTGGTTCTAGCTGATAGCTGCAGCATACGTGTTTGCTATTCTCTGCCATGCCATTGTCCTTTGGTTCTAGCTGATAGCTGCAGCATACATGTTTGCTATTCTCTGCCATGCCATTGTCCTTTGGTTCTAGCTGATAGCTGCAGCATATGTGTTTGCTATTCTCTGCCAAGCCCATTGCTCTTTGGTTCTAGCTGATAGCTGCAGCATACGTGTTTGCCTTTAATAAACTGCAGCAGTAATGCATAATCTTGCTGAAAACAAGCCTCTGAATAAACTCCACTTAAGCTATTTCTATCCAATTCACATTTCACTCGTTTATCCCTATGTATCCGCGGTGCTACTTGTGGTCTGTCTTATCGCTACTGCAGCAGCAGCAGTGCATGAAAGGCAGAATATGGAGTGCCAGTGCTACACTGTATCTTAATTGTAATACTGTAGTTGCTGCATTCACTATGAAGATGAAGAGTTTAAGTATGGCAAAGTAAAGAAAAAGGCTGCCTTACTTGTTCATTTTAAACCTTTTTTGTTATATTTAAGAATCTTTGTTTACTGGCCTTAAGTGATTGCTGTGCAGTATTGTAGCACAGCTGAATGTCATGCCTCATTAGTGTGGACTTTAATGAGTTAAATAAAAAAAATTCTGTTTTATGATATTATATCAAGTAGATGACTTTCCTTAGAGTCATGTCTGTTTTCATAGAAAATTAAAATAATTACCTACACTGCAGCCTAATAACCCACAGCTAGAGCACAGCTCTGAGTTACTGTGTTTACATAGGTTAGTACTAGGCTAACTGCCCTTGCAACCCATTTTAAGCTTAGCCAATTATCCCTTGTGAGACTCAAACCCTGCACCTTGTGTTTGGCAGGCAAACACCTTAACCAATAGGCCACCCTCCCAACCCTCATAAATGCATTAGATCAAGTTATGGTGGATTCTGCAGATGTAAGGAGTCTCCTACCCCTTAACATTCCCCCACACTATTCCACTGCATATTTTAGGAAGGTACCACTGCCAACCTCCACAATTTTTTTTGCACCTCGACAGCTCTGCCTGACCTGCCCAATGGCTCAACTACTCTTACCCATTTGATCCATTCATTCTGTCAAGAAGAATAGCCAGGAATCTCTGGGCTAGGCAAGGGTCCAGTGACCCTTGTCTTCCTTCCAAGGCTGTCTAATTAGGCCTTTACAGCCTCTTTGGAGAGAGTTGGGTGGTTATGAGCAGACCAGCTGTCAGGTCTGACAGAATTTTCTACCTTTTCCCTTGGATTTTCCCTCCCCATGGCAGCTGCTTTGAGTTATATTACTTAATATTGTGAGATGTATGCCTTCACATGCTGACTTCCTCAGCCAGTGTGCTTGCATGAGCACAGCATGTGTTTGACTAGCCCCTGTGCCATAGGTGTAACACTCAGTGCTCTCTCTAGGTGTCATACAAGTGGCAAGCTGCAGCCACCTCCCTCCTATTCCAAGATGGACAATCCAGTAGTGGTCCTTCCTATTCTGGCTTTTTTCAGCACCTGACCCACTAACCAAACTCGGGTCATCTGTGTTGTAGTCTGGGCTTCACCCTGTATGCCACAGAGTCAGGGCAACCTCCACATAAACTAAAATAATTTATTTTTATGAACATTTAGTATGTAGCCAAAGGGGCAGCTACACCCCATTCGATGCAAAATTCCATCTTTCCAGCTGGACAAATTCCATTGTATAAGGCGAACATTTTTTATATAGTTCTGTCTGTTGTTATGCATGCAGCTCTTCCTTCCTTTGCAAACCCCAAAACTATAATATTTTAAATTAGACTCTTTTTTTTCAGACCACACTGTCACTATAATTTCTCCTTTGTAATATATTTTACTACTATTATTTTAGTTTCCCTTAGCCAATTATCCCTTGTGAGACTCAAACCCTGCACCTTGTGTTTGGCAGGCAAACACCTTAACCAATAGGCCACCCTCCCAACCCTCATAAATGCATTAGATCAAGTTATGGTGGATTCCGCAGGCCACGTTTTTTGTTTTTTTTTACCCAAAAGGAGATTCAGTCACTTTGATAAGGAGAAAATGGTTCATACAGAACATTCGTTTTAATAACCTTACCCAAAAGGAGATTCAGTCACTTTGATAAGGAGAAATGGTTCATACAGAACATTCGTTTTAATGACCTTACCCAAAAGGAGATTCAGTCACTTTGATAAGGAGAAAATGGTTCATACAGAACATTCGTTTTAATGACCCTAGTTTGGCATGTTTTCCATAGCATATCTGCTATGATAATTTTTCTTCACCGTTACTAGACCCTGTGTTCTACAACTAAGAATAAAAGAACTGTTTTCCTAGCCTGTGTGCAGTTTGTCAGCTAGCAACTAGGCAAACAGCCTGAAGCCTCTGGTGTCTCTTTCCATTTTTCAGACATTTTGTTACTTATTTATTTTTATTTATTTTATTTATTGTTTATAGACAGCCGAAAGAAGAAGAATTGTTTATAGATCAGGTTGTCCCACTAGGTTAGTAGCTTCTTTTCAGAGGAAACCTGAGGTGGTATTTATACTACTAGGGGAAATTTGGTCAGGGCATCAGAGAACTGTCCCTACTCTTTTCGCTAGGTGCTGTGGGATCTTTTACACCCACTTGATCTACCACAAACTTAAACAGACAGGGCCTTGGTCTAACATCTTATCCAATGGACAGCAAACTCTGGCATGCAGCATCCTCCTTACACTGTACAGCAGTGTGGGCCTTTCACACCAAAGGCGAATACACTCTCTGTTGCTTATCATTGTGGTAATACTAAGCCATTCTTTGTTGTGTTGCACAGCATTAAACACTACCCAAGTTAGTGCAGCCAAGCCCCCCCCAAGAAAAAAAAAAAAAAAAAATATATATATATATATATATATATATATTTGAAAATGCCTATTTTAGTACCTTAAAAATGTTACTCAGACTGAAAATGGTTTATAAACACCTGACCATTATTTCACAAATTATGTCACCTAACAAAAGGTATACATATTTTAACAAAATACACCCTTTTTCTTGTTCTTATTTTTTCATTGCTGCTTGGCTTCATGCCAGTGCAATGATGCCCTAGTTATTTAATATCTGATTTAATTAATATTTCATATTCTGCTGTGTTCATAATATGGAAACAACTCTCTTTTGTCTGCACTGCCTTTTTAATGCAAGTCTAAGTAAAATCTACTGCCATTGCTGTTTTATAATTTTCTCATTCTAATATTCTGTATGCTACTGAACGCTCAACTACTTCTTATATATTAAATTCATTTATAATGTATGTTTACAATGCAAAGCTTGTCTAAAAATGAACCGTGTCCAGAATTTATTCCATTATGGATCTTTTCTTTCCCTGCTTTCTGCGAAAATTAGTTTTGTCCTGGAAACTTTCACTATTAAAAAACTCTATAAGTTTATTATATCACAGATATTTTCTCAGCAGCCCACCTTTAAAACTTGGCCATGCTCAAACAACCTTCCTTATGAAAAAACAAACAAACAAAAATAAAACAGAAAGTATAACTTTTTGTATAAGTCCCTACTAGGGAACACTACTCACCCATTGTATATAATCACTTTGTTTTTATAATTGTTTGCTAACTTCTGTGTAATCTATGTAAGTTTGTCTTTGTGGAGCTTTTCTCCCCGGGCCTCCCCTGAAAATGGACATGTATCCAGTCGGACTATCTTGGTAAACAAATGTAAAACAAATAAATAAATAATAAATAAATAACTCCATTGCCCTAACCATACCACTTTATACCAAAGAATCTGGTATGGAGGACATTGGAGGAGCAAAAGACATTACGCAATATCTACTGTTTAGCTTCTATCCTATGTTGCCATACGGCTTGTGCCTATTCACTATCTGTGGGTAAAGGGATATTCCCAGCCAGCATGTCTCAGTAAATCTCACAATTTATTGTTTTAATCATAGACAGTAATATCTAACAACTTCACTTCTTTCATTGCTTACTTTTGGTGTTTTAATTTATATGATTTAAGGGATTAATAACAGTATAATTACAACATGGGGCTTATCAAACCTGCAAGACTCACAACTAAATAAAGAGTTAATAGCAAAGATAGACACCAAATGTTGAAAGCTCCTGTAATGGCATTAAAACATTTTTTTTTTTTGCAGACGAGTTTTACAGCTCCTGATTGAAATGTCAACACTGGAAGTGCCAACTGCCAACAAGCTAAAAAAAAAAAAAGACTGAAAAACATGGGAGAAGAGCAAATCTCGAAAATTTCTTTTCTCCTTTCAACTTCTTTTTGTGTGTGTGTGTGGGGGTAAGCCCGACACTCCAAAACTTATATACATATATATATATATATATATATATATATATATATATATATATATATGGCATCTTGGACTTAGTATATGTAAGTCCGTTCTTTTAGTCATTCAGTCTCCATATTTCAGGACTCGATCTAACGGGTCCCAGCATTTCATATGGTTAGTGATTTGACACCCTGTACAACATCGCACACCTTTTATTTATTTATAATAACTCCGGATTGCTGTATCTGAGAAATAAGTTGATAACTCCAAGGTACCACACCCTCAGACTTCGTATACATTCCTCTTTTTGCACTTTTAGTCTTGCTGATCGGAGGATCACAGCTGTGGTTCCTACAGTTTCAAAAGGAAACCCCCACAACTCAGCCTGCTGCATGCACAGTGTTATTTTCTGTGAATCTTCCAGTTGGCATGTAGCATCATAAAATTATCTTGTAACATTAAAAAAGATTTAAGCTTGGCCTTCAGCTAAGGTTGCATCAATATCTGTATAAACCCATAGCCCGAATAAATAACCAAGCTTTTAGTTCTTCTGGCTTGTGAATCTGGGTCCACAGCTGTTCAGAATATTACTGCTCCTGTTATGGCAGTAGTTTATTGTCCACCATGATCTCTAACATTTTTAACCCTTCTACAACTGTAAGACCCATCTCTGGGTTTTGACCAACTCTAATTATCATAAAGCCCCCCCCCCCTTCCTCTTTCTTTTTTGCTTTAATCAGGTCTAGCTTTAAACAAGCCCGTCTGACATAATAACAAATGTATTAAAGGACATTATTGATCAATGATTCCTTTGTAATCAAATGACTAAGGTGAATGACAAAAGATTGTTTGGTTACACTTATGATCTACCATCCAGCTGATACACATTAGCAAGGTGATCTCTGACCAGCCCACAAAACAAAGTTCTGTTCCTCATACCCACATCCACATTGTGACTGCTACCAGTACAATGGATACAGTGTATCTACCCGTAGCCCTCAAACTTTAAATATTTCAAAACTTTGGCAGTAGAATATGTTTGTCTAATCATACTGAATTACTTCATAACCTTTATAAATTATATTGCAGTTATTATTTATTAAATCAGATCGTACAGATGTAAGGAGTCTCCTACCCCTTAACATTCCCCCACACTATTCCACTGCATATTTTAGGAAGGTACCACTGCCAACCTCCACAATTTTTTTTGCACCTCGACAGCTCTGCCTGACCTGCCCAATGGCTCAACTACTCTTACCCATTTGATCCATTCATTCTGTCAAGAAGAATAGCCAGGAATCTCTGGGCTAGGCAAGGGTCCAGTGACCCTTGTCTTCCTTCCAAGGCTGTCTAATTAGGCCTTTACAGCCTCTTTGGAGAGAGTTGGGTGGTTATGAGCAGACCAGCTGTCAGCTCTGACAGAATTTTCTACCTTTTCCCTTGGATTTTCCCTCCCCATGGCAGCTGCTTTGAGTTATATTACTTAATATTGTGAGATGTATGCCTTCACATGCTGACTTCCTCAGCCAGTGTGCTTGCATGAGCACAGCATGTGTTTGACTAGCCCCTGTGCCATAGGTGTAACACCCAGTGCTCTCTCTAGGTGTCATACAAGTGGCAAGCTGCAGCCACCTCCCTCCCATTCCAAGATGGACAATCCAGTAGTGGTCCTTCCTATTCTGGCTTTTTTCAGCACCTGACCCACTAACCAAACTCGGGTCATCTGTGTTGTAGTCTGGGCTTCACCCTGTATGCCACAGAGTCAGGGCAACCTCCACATAAACTAAAATAATTTATTTTTATGAACATTTAGTATGTAGCCAAAGGGGCAGCTACACCCCATTCGATGCAAAATTCCATCTTTCCAGCGCTGGACAAATTCCATTGTATAAGGCGAACATTTTTTATATAGTTCTGTCTGTTGTTATGCATGCAGCTCTTCCTTCCTTTGCAAACCCCAAAACTATAATATTTTAAATTAGACTCTTTTTTTTCAGACCACACTGTCACTATAATTTCTCCTTTGTAATATATTTTACTACTATTATTTTAGTTTCTTTTATCTTTAGCTATATATCACTGTTCTCCACATTTCAGTTTTTTTCTCTTTCTTTGCTTTCACCCCTTCTTCTCTGTCTACTATGGGCTCTTCTACTCCTTTGCTTGACTGCCATCTGGATGCACTGTTGTGAAGGGATGTCATTGTTTCCTGTCTACCTCTTTCACTGGGACTACTTGGCTTTCCTGTAGCTCACCCTCCCTCAGGCTGACCTTTCAAAGAGCTATCCCTGTCTACCTACCTGGCCCTACTGTCCACCTCCCCCACCCCCATTTTGGCTATGTAACCTCAAGACAGCCCTCCCAATGCATTGGATCACCTGGCTGTGAGCTTGTATGCAGTTCTTGTTGTTTTGCTAGGTGGTTACCTCTGTAAAACAACATCAATCCCAGTGCAGGTATGTCAGACATGATGTTCAACTAACACACTGCCTTACTGGCATTCGGGTAGTAGTGCCCTGGTTCCCTCCTCTGACAGTCTACTAAAGCTGAGACTGAGTCCCTCACACTGCCTGTCTCTGGGTGTGAGGGACCAATCACCTGGCAGTACAGGGACTGCCTTACACACACAGACAGGACCCTTCCATTGTTTCTAGTGCCATAGTAAGAGAAGAATCTCTTGGAAGACTCTCCTTAACTGAATCTCTTCAGCTGCTGAGTTCAGATAAAAAAACCTTCTGGGTTTTATTTCCTCCCTCTCCTTTTTCTGTCAGTGCTTGAATAGTGTACTCTGCCGCTTTGACTGTTTTTTTCTGATTGGAAATTTGTCTATGCTTGTGTTTGTACTTTGCCTGCACAATATAAGGTTAATACAGTTTGTGGTAAGCTGATTGTTGGTTTCTGGAGATTGTTAACCATGGCAATGTATTTTATGGCCATTTGTGAATGTTTGACTGAGTTTCTGTACTAAGGCCATTTTAGTACAATTCCTCTCATTATGTTGTGCTTCCAGACCTGTTAGTTAATCAAACCTGTTGTTTCTATTGATTAAAAGCTTTTTTTTTTCTTTGGTGTTTCTGTTATTGGAGGTGACTGAGTAGGATTACAGCATTTAAAATTTTTTTTTTCGTTTAAATCATGATTTTGACATCATTTTGTGCATTAGACAATTCTGACAAGAATTCTCATATGTTTATGCTTTATTTCTTATCTTTAACTAGTTTATGCTGTTTCATATTATTGTGGACTAAAACTGGCCTTTTTTACAAAATAATAGAGGACTTTTATGCATGTATTTTGTGCTTCAAACTGCATTACTGAAACTAATGTCTTTTTTTATTCAGTACAGTGTTCACAGTAGTATCCCAGCAGAAATAAATTTCAGATTGCTATTTAAGGGGAGAATCGTGGAATTTATTAATTGGCTGACCATGCAGCCATTATTTCGGATTGCTCTGGCTACTTTTTTTTTTCCTCTGACTTGATGGACACAGATATGCCCCCCACCACCACCACCATCTACCCATTGTGCACCTAAAAAGCATAAAAGGAAATAAACAAAATATGTCTCAGCCTAGGGCTTGTGACTCCACAGTAGGCAGGGGAAGGCTACTGGACCGCTATTCTTCTTTTGCCTCCAGGTCACCTGATGTATTGGAACTACCACAACTGTGCATGACATGAGGGTCAGTCACACATCCTCTGGGGCTGTGTTAGGTATGGGAGAACCAAATTATTTTGGAGCAAGGAAGTCAGGGTACAGAATCTGTTGCCAATGTTGATATGTGCCCCCCCCCCCCAAGGATTCTCCCTCTAGTGTAGTGCATGCAAAAAAAGAGAGAGAAGTCCCACCACATTGCAGGGTATCAATCTCTGCCTGTGTTTTCACCCGAGCTTGTGGCTATGGCTAGATCCATTATTCAGGCCACTGATTGCAGGGTGCAAACCCAGGTTATGAGTAACTCCATTACTCCCACCCTCATTCATTCTCCCAAGGATGCTGATTTTGAAGGGGAATCCCAAATCTGAGGTTTTGAAAATGTTAGCATCTGACCAGTCAGGTTCCTCTGAGGACAAACAGGGATGTTTTCTTTTTACTCAAATGTTGGCTAGATTGAAGGATGTATTCAAATGGGAGCAATCATCGGCTGTCCTCAAGATCAGTAGGGTATATGATCTTTTGGAAGATGAGGTCCCAAAAGTGGTGACCGTCCCTGCATTGATTCCAGCACTGGAGAATGTTTTTAAGAAAGCTTGCAATTCTTTTCTGCTGAATGAGTCTCTGCCTAAAGAAGTGTTTAAGAAATTCACGATGTGCTCTGCCATGCCCGGCCTCCATGTCCCCTTGTTTGCTGACCCTGCTTCTGTGTCCTCTGCAATATTTTCCAATAATAAAGGCCATGTCTTCAAACCCAGTGCCTCAAAATAAACTAGGCAAGTGGCTAGAATTTCAGAGAAAGAAGCTGGTGCAGTCCAGCACGGTAGCTTTTAAGGTGTTTAAATACCAGTGTTTTATGAGGATGTTTGTGTTGGGGTGTATTTATAGTTTACACAAGTTTGCTGCATCATTACCTGCAGAGCAGAAAGACTGTGTGAAAGAGATTGTTTCCAATACTTCTCAAGTGCTTAAGAGTGCCTTGGAGAGGGCCAATACTCTTTCTAGAAATGCTGAAAGATCCAAGTGAGTGGTAAAGAGGTATCCTTGGTTGCACAGCCAAAACTTTTCTGATGTGTTAAAAAATGAGATTATGAATGCTCTACTTGATTCTGATTGTGTGTTTGGTACAGTAACTAATCAGATCCTTGTGATGACAGAGGTAAACTGATGCAAATGTTGTCTAAAATGTTCTATATTCCCAAGTTTCCCCAGTGAGCGGGATAATTTTTAGTAGCCCAAAAAACAGACGTCCCAGCTGAACAAAAAACAATGCACCAAACCTAACAAGAGGAGTTCCTTTCCCAAAAAGGATAACCCCACTTCCAACCTATGACTATGCTGAGGCTCAGCTCCCATTATTCCCAAGTTCCCCTCTGGGTGCCCCATTGCAAAAGTTAGCTGTCAACAAGGCAGCCTGGCCATTACTGGTTTCTATAAAATAGGTGCTAAACATCACTGGCAGAGGTTACAGTTGGCAGTGAAAGGAATATCCACCTCCATTCAGGGGGGTTCCACTTCACCCGCCAGATCAGACTTAATTATTCCCTCCTATATTCCAGCAAATGCTAGAATTAAGAGTCATAGACCTGGTCCAGGGACAGAATGACAAGTTTCTACTCCAGAATTTTCCTAGTCCCAAAAAAGATTGGTTGTAGTGACTGGTGTTGCACTTAAACTTTCTGAATTCTTTTGTCAAGGTCCCCAAGTTCAAGATGCTGTCCCTGTAGACAGTGCTTCCTCTTCTGCCAGACCACTGCTTTTTATGGACCCTGGACTTGAAGGATGTGTATCATGATATCCACATTGGTCATCGCTTCAGGAGATATCTCACATTTATTGTATCTGGTTCGCTTCAGGAGATATCTCACATTTATTGTATCTGGTTCGCACTATCAGTTCTCTGCATTGCCCTTTGGGCTATGCAGTGCACCTCGAGCGTATACCAAATGCCTTGCTCCAGTAGTGGCTCACTGACGGACACTTGGCATTCACGTTCCCTTACATGGATGACTTGCTGATTTATGCATTCTTCATCCAGGTATTTGGAATCGGTAAAGAAGATCTTGACCTTACTCTCCCAGCTCAGGTTCATGTTGAACCAGAGGAAGTCATGCCTGAGACCCTCACAAAGACTCATCTTCCTGGGGTGCTTAATTGATAGTGACAAAAGAATGGACTTTTTCCCAAAGTTAAGATCCTGTCCTGCCAGACAGTGTTTCAGGAATTCACTGTGAGGAACATTGCCTCAGCAAGAGAATTCCTAAAAATTCTTGGACTGATGGCGTCCATGATTCTCATGATACCAGTGGCCCATCTCCATATGAGGAAAATTCAGTAGCATGTACAAAATTGCTGGACCCAGAACTTCCATTCACTGGAATCCCAGTTGCTAGTGCTGGCCTTCATCAGATAAGAGCTACAGTGGTGGAAAGCACAGTTGAGTATCAATCCACGACTTCCCTTCTTCCCACCTGTTCCAGCGCACTCTGTCCAGGCAGATTTGTTTGATTTTGCTTGGGGAGCTGTGTCATCGAGAGTGCAAATAGAGGTCACTTGGAGGCCCAAGGATGCATGGAAGTATATCAGTATCAAGGAAATGTTGGTGGTGATCCATGCCTTGGAAGACCTTCACCACCTATGGTCTCCGGGTCCTCTTCCTGTAGTGATGGACAATACCACAGTGATGTGGTACCTCAAAAAAACAGGGGAGTACAAGGTGATGACCTGGGAACTGGCTTTACAGTATTTTCTGACTCTACAGGCATCATACATCCCATCAGAGCAAAACATCATGGCAGAGAGACTAAGCAGATTCTGGGCAGACCCACATGATCTAGGTCAGATGTAGGTCCTTTCTGCGGATGTATAAGGCAGTCCCTCAGCTGCCAGGTAATTAGTTTCTCACATCCACAGACAGGTAGTGGGAGGAACTCTGTGCTTAAGTAGACTGCCAGAGGAAGGGTAACAGGGCACTACTACCTGCTTGCCAGTAAAGCAATGTGTTCTACAAACATCTACTGCTACAGGTAAGTAAGACGTACAAACTGTACTTTCCCGGACAAATCACTGTGATGACCTTTGGGCCTTCCCTTTCTTCTAGCCTGCTCTCCTGCTTATCACTGAGAAGATGAGCTGCTGGGGTCAATCCCCTGAAGAAAAGAACTAAATTCAAAGAGCTTGAATCTCCCCTTCATTAAATATCTTGTGATGCTGCAGGTCTGTCCTGAACCCATGTGAGCAATGCAACAGAAGAAACATAACCTTCTGGACCAGCAATACAAACCATATTACATTTTTTTTCCCTCTGTTACAGTTAGATAGTTGCTACCATATATTTCATCCTTAACTCTGCAACATTTTGGTGGCACTGTTCACAACCCAACAAAAAAAGAAGTCATTTAATTCCCAGATTTGCATATTCCCACAGTTCTGTTTACTAATATCCCTTTATTTTGTGTTTCTCTGTATCTCAAAGGTTAACAAGATCTACAGCTACCTTTCTAAGGCCATAAGATGCAGGGCTATACACTGACTCCTTCTCAGAAATGTAATATCTATCCCATACACAGAGGTAGGATAAATGCTATCCGGATTTGATAAACAGCAGTGGTTATTACCTCTCCCCTGCCCCTACTGTCCAGCATGCCTTCTCCCTTGGATGTACTACTTATTGTCAGATACTTACTCCTGGCATCAGACAGCAGCTCCAAACTACAGGTTGATGGCACCTGCCTTGTGCTTGTCCTATATCAAACTAAGCCTGATAAGAATATTAAGATAACCCTCTCACCAAGGACAGGATCAGGAACCTGTAATCTCCAGTGCATTTTCCAGAAAAATATATTGTCAGGCAGAACTATCAGGCTTCCATCCAATCCAAGGACTTTCAAGCAGTGCTACATCACAAACTGGCAAAACCTGTCATGTCATACTTTGTAGCTGTAATAACTTCTGTATCTGATCTCTTACCCCTAGTGGTAATGCCCACCAGGTAGTTCAAATGAGTAACACAATTATCTAATTAATACAAGAAAAAAATGCTTAAAATGCCTAGGGTGCCTTCTTATTGTACAGAAACAACAAATCTACTTATAACCAGGTTACTTGTGCTCAGAATAGTTGCAAGAGTAACTAAGCCGCCAAATTGACTTTTTTGGTTTTCCTTTGTTTTATATAAAGCCTTTCCTGTTTACGGATGTAAAACAGCTGCTATACATTCTCATACATTCACAGAAATATGCCGGTGCCAACAGTTACAGTAGCCCTAGATTCTCTCAGTAGTTGGGCCTACATAGCGCTAGACTCTAGGTTCCTCCTGCTAACATAAGCATGGGTTTGGACAGTAGATGTGGAGTAAGCAGTAGACCATTCCCACTCCAGTCACTCTCAGAATGCATCACTCTGACATGTTTGTGTTCAGTTTAATGTTGCTAGCCAGTAGACATTGAGAAGGTGCTAGTAGATAGATACAGGTGCCAAGTCTGAACTTTCCTCCAGCCTGTAACCGGTAGCAGTGTGTTGTAGGAGTGTTTATCAGCAAATGCCTAATTAATCCAGACACTGATTATGCTTTAGGTTCTGCAGCAGATTTTGCTATATGAAGTTACAATAACAGATCAACAAGGCTATATTAAACATTTGCTATATTTTAGAGGAAAGTTGTACTAAGAAACCCAAAAATATCTTTTTCTTCTGTCTAGTGCTAATGTTTCAGTATCAATCTGAACATCTGGTATTGTTTTGCAATTAGTTATACCAAAATCACCTTGATGATGATTGCCATACTAGTGTCATTTTATTGTAATTCTATATTTGTTTATCCCACAATGCACTTTGTGTCTCTTTAATATGTCACTGTTTAGGCATATTAAAATAATGGGAGTTATTTCTGCACTCACTTATAATAACAGTTCCATGATTTACTGTTGTATTAGACTGTCTCTTGAAACAGTATCATTGTTTCTTCTTTTGTAGTGATTGACTCTGGTTTGTGCTAACTGTAAATTGTTAAAAAAAGACTTTCTTGATGCATTTAAATGCATTTAAATGTTATTCCAGGGTAAGTAGTTGTTTTGCAGGTTTGTGTTAGGTATTAAGTGTTGTAGTCTTGCAGGGTTGCATACCTTCCCCTGCACTGTTTTAATAAGGTGTAGAGTAGAGCATTTTTTTCTCAGTTATCTGTGACCGAGACTCGACTTTTTAAAGACCACATAAGGCATCTTTAAGATTCAAGCAGCTTCTAATATTCCATAGTGCAAAAAAATAGGAAAAGAGGGTTGTGGGTGGGTGGATGGATTCATTGATGGAATGACAGATGGTTATGCAGACAATCTTCTACAGTTATTTGGGTAACAGCAGCAATTCACTTACCAGTCGGTGAATGAAGGACTACAGTGTAACTAATCCCTGTTCATGTAAACACTTCTCCAACTACTAAGTCTTTGGAATGAGTTTTACTTTAGCTGTAGGTGTGCTTTAGAACATGTTGACTTCAGTAAAGTACACATTCATGATGTAAAATTGTGGGTTGTAATTTAACAGAAAAAACTACAAAAGAGTATGGCCTGTCGTGCGTTATGCAGGTTGAGGTCAGAGCTGTAGCTAGCTCAAATGGCACCATGGGCAGTACACAGTGCCCCCCTCAACTGAATATTGACAACCTTAAAAAAAAAAGAAAGCTTCCTCAGAACTGTAGAACTGTAGCAAACAATTCTTAACAGGTTTTGCCCATTCACCTCACTCTAGCTATGCTACTAGTTGAGATAAATTTGTTTCAGAAAAAAAAATAATCTGAATAAGAGGGGAAACAATGGTGGAACCTTCATAATCTGTTTCAGAAAAAAAATGATAATAAAGAAACTGAATGGTAATAAAGGGTTTGTAGGCACTAAACTGCCCTTATATAATATTATGTGGAGAATAACTTCTGGGATGCTCAGAATGATTAGAAGTCTCTCACATACTGGCTGGGATTTGCAGACAGTACATTGTCCTGTGCAAATTAGCATGAGTCGCAGGCATGCACAGCATGTGTGTGATTCTAAGAAGCAGATGCTGCAACTGCACAACGATCGAAATAGCTCAGTATGCATCTCATTCTAACGAGTGCATAATAACAGGTACAAGAGAACCCCCTTGCAAATAAGTCATATGGATTATGCAAATGAAGGAAATGACAATGGGTCACTAATTCAGAAACATATGCAGTGGCAGTGCTGCATGGTGGTACAAACTCATTTTAAACTTAGTGATTCATGGCATACAATGGGGCCAGGAGCGGCCTTAGGTCAACTGGTGCCCTAGGCAAAAGGGCTCCACGGCACCCCCTCCCATACCACCCAGTGCCCCCATCCTGGTCAACCTACACCAAATAAATACTGGAAAAGCTCCCCTGCTAGAGCGGTGCCCTAGGCAGCTGCCAAGTAGGCCTATGCCTAAGGCCAACTATGAATGGGGCCATCGTAGAAACAGCATAAACATTAGCACAGCAGCTTGTGCCAGAATCTTCTGTCAGATCCAGTGCTCATAATGATGCATACCATGGCCATCTGTGCCACAATATCACCAGCTCACAGACCAAATGACTGCAGACAGCTTTCAGGTGGACAGAGATACTACAAGTATGCTACACAAAATGTGTCACCAACAAAAAGAATCTAGAGAGATGCAGGTAAGTCCATTCCCATGGATCATACCTCTCAACTATCCAGATACTCGCAGAATATGCAGATTTTCACCTCATTTTTGGTCTTTTCCTCATAAAATTTGTGCTTCTATGGCAATTCGCTGAGGATTGAAAATACTAAATAATGATATACATTTGTCAGACATCATAGCCTTCAAAAAATTCATACAAACATAAATCATGTTAAGCTAGCAATTTTCTAAGTTTATAACACAATATTGAAAAGTCTCTCCCTATTTTTGGGCCTTTGCCCGCCCCCCCCAATTATTTTTAGGTTTATCTAGATTTCTTGCAGTAAGAGGTTGAGATGTATAGTGTGGATACAAATGCATGTGTAGCCTTAACTATCTTAGTTACAGGGACCTTCCAGTGACCTACAGGGGACATGTTAGGGATATGAAAGGCATCAGCTTTGCATATCCTAAACAAGTTCCTCAACATTTTCCATCAACATCTGGAAGAGCATATTTGATTCCACAGGATAGTGGGAGAGACAACCAATAGCATGTTTGTCTTGTATGACATAACCCATTTCCCTGCATTCCTTGGAGCCGTAGATTGGACTTGTGCTGGTATTAAAGCCACACCTCATCAAGAGGACCAGCATTACATCAGCAAGAACAGCTTCAACTCATTGCCAGATGTTCTATAATGGCCAGGGCATTTTCTGTACGTCTGTGCTCCATCCAGTAAGTTCATGATTCACACATTTGGCAAATGTCCAACCTGTACCAATGATTTCTGCAAGGGGACTTCACACGCTAGATGAACATGACTGTATACATAAGTACCATGCAAGTAGGAAGCAGACCACTTATAATATGCTTTTGCTGTTTTTTACAAATGCTGCCAGATATACTCTAGAGCCCAGATAAATGACATTGATATGCAATTCTCTAAACGTGCAGAAAATGGCACATAGCATAGCCCATATAGAGACATGGAATATAGTGGAACATGTATTTGGATTTCTGGCTAATGGAGTATTCTGCTTTTGTCCAAACACCTCAGGAGGTGCACTGGAATATTGCCCAGATCCATGGAGCAAGTCTATTAATTATGTGCATCATGCCCCTCAGCGTGGCATAGACAAACAAATGGAGAAGCAGAAGAGCATCATAGCAGGACCTTCCTAGTCATGGCTGCAGCAGAAAGGCATAGTAAAGAGCCAGGAGAGGCACATGCAACAGGTGCAATAAATTGCATCATTTGTTCCACAACTATGAGGCATGACACAGACAACACAGAATAAAATGATGCATGTGGTATGACAACCGGGCTATATAGAACAGTGCACAGACTTTCCATGTTGTGCATCAGACATCACCATAGCCCTAATGATTAGGAGGCAAGCATGGCACAGTCATCATCACTTGCACAGGTGGGGACAGGGACACAGTGATAGTTGACTGCAAGACAGTAATATGGAACAGAGTAATGGGAGGTAAATGCTGTATCCATGCACTGTAGGAGGTTGTAAGTAGTCAGGGATCACATCCTCCACTAGTGGGGTCAAGTTGCCAAGACATGACCTTTGAAAGTGTCGACTGTGCTGGATTGTATTGTTGGGGTTCAATGCAATACATGGCAGGGAAGGGGTAGAGCTATGGGTCTGTGCATGTGTAGCCTGAAGAGACATTCCAGGTATTGAGCTGGAAGAACAATGCTGCCCATGACATGGATAATGCCCACAACAGTGGGTAGCAGACCCACAGGTGATACTGATGTTGTCTCTGCATTGGCTTGTGTAGTCTGACTTAAGGCAGCCTATGGTAACCACCTGACATCCAGACCCTCCCCAAAATCACAGACAGCATAGTCTGCAGGAAAAATACCAGATGGCAGTAGCTATGTGTCTCACTGATACATCCATTGACCATTCTCACCATCTCCACAATCTTTGTGTGGATCATTGGCCTGAGCACCTCCTGGTAATTCCCTGTGTTGTAGCCATATCAGTCCCACTTCTGGAGATATGGTGATGCTGCAGTTCCTCATGTCTAACCAATTTGTTGGGTATGCACACCTCAGAGGTGGTTTGCATGTCAGATGTTTTAAGGGGTAGAGACACAGGTGGTGACCATGAGGGACTGTCAGGTGCAGGATGTCTGACAAGCACTAGTGAGACTGCTCTACCTGTCATTAGATGTGCTACTTGCATGCTGCCGTCATTGTCAGCCACATGTGGCCTGCTGATGTCAACACTGTGTGCTGCAGTTGTGCTGGACCCTCTACCAGTGGAACAAATAAAAGCATGAACACACATGACACAATTCTCAGTACATACACATACTCCCATATAATCACCTGTGGCATACAAACTGCTACACACAAATATACTGCTATATCATACATTGACAGACTTACCTTATTGTGCAGTTTGTTGTAGTTGTAGACAAGAGGTGCATGGAAGGACAGATATGATGGTGGATTTGCTCAATCCTTCACCACAAACATACAGTGGAAAATAGTGTAATGGACTGTACTGAACATTACTTACCTAGTGTTTCACCTACTGGCACACAGGTGCTTGATACCAGCCAAGATCCCACATCCAAAGCCACCCATCATCAGGCATGACAGACCATTCTCCCACCCAGCAAGTGACACCAAAACTCAACCTCAGTGAACTGCTTCTAAACTGGTGGGCCATCACCTATGAAGGACATGACTATCACAAAATTATGTGCCTTTTTCTTTGCATGGAGTATCACTTCAGTATTCCTTAATCATACCTGTTGTAAAGACCTATTATGGCTACTCACAAACTTTGCATTCTGCACTACATGCTGCTAAATCTGGTCCCAATAATGTTTGTCAGCAGTACCACTGCCCAGGAGGCACATGCCATGTGTGCAATTGGCCTGCAGTAGCACTTCATTTTGCTGGTCAGTGAACCTTTCAAGATGTTGCCACCCTTGAATGACAATGCCAGTACCTGTACACCTACATGTCGGTCAGGTGGTGTGTATGGTACACTGTGGGATGCACATATGTATAGCAATGGTCTCTCCCCCCCAATTATCAGCTGCAGTTACAGCTATGCACAGCTTCACCTCCTCATCCATTTATGTACTGTGCCCATGCCTCAGCATATGGACCTGGAACCCTAGCCACTCTGGTGGCATCATGGGGAAATTCCCTGACTACAGCCCAGGCAACCTGGGTTTGATTAGCAACTCTGTTGACTGACAGAGTGGCAGGAAATGATGGGTGTTATCATCCCAGTGGGAGGGCAATGACATGGGCATCTCTTGTGATGATCCCTGATGGAGGATGGGGATGTCACTGGATAGCAGGCCTGGATAAAAGAGGAAAGTGGGGTTCAACACAGCTGAGCTGCTGTAAAGGTGGGATGATATGCTACAAACATCCCCACTGCACGCCCCCTCAGACATAAACATGGACATTATGGGGGGGGTGGATGGGAAGGGCATAAAAGAAAACCAACCAAAGCATGTGGATGGCGAAGACCACCAGAATACCCTTAATATCCATGGACAGCCTGAGCGGATTACAGAGTAAGTCCAGGAGGGTTGGAAGTAGCTGGTACATATAGCATGGATGTGGAGCACTGTGTAGCAGTGCTGGAGAATGATGTAAGGGAGAAAATAAACTCACAGCCCTTGTGGCATATCCTCCTCATGGTTTCTTGTGTTCACAATTTGATCCCATAGTTTATAGACTGAACCTTCCCCAGCAGCAGGCTGATATTACTGTGTCATGCCAATGTCATGGCTCCCAGTTATGCATACATTACGACTTCTGTCTCTCACTTCCTGACATCCACCACAAGGTCTGTCGACATTGCCAAGGTACTTTACTAAGAAGGACTTCTTCCTTAACTCTGAGAAACGTCACATCTACAGGGGCTTTACTCAGAGTGCTTTATTTCATAGCTGTATAGTGGTAGGTAGTGTTCCACAACATGGTGCAGATCCATTATACTGTACTAACAATGGACAGTTAGCATAGAAGTTATGCTAATGAAGCCAGTTAGCTCCACTGTCTGTGAATAGCTGCATTTCACAATGCATTTCTCATACATGTTGGTACAAACCATTCATGTCACAGTGGACATGAAGCATGTGACCTGAATCCTCTTAAATACAACATGTACATGAATATAATGCTGAGGTACAGCAGTACATTGTGTGGTACTTGATTTGCAATGCTGTATCTATCCTTAAACATGGGGCTACCATTCTGCTCCTGCAGTGGACCTGATCAAGTGGCTATGACAACTTCAGAAACTGAAGAAAACTTCAGTGCTCTGATATGATGTACCATGGATCATGTTCATAGGTTGGTACTAGGCTATTGGCCCTAGGGCCTATACAAGCCTAGCCAAACAATTCCCCGGATATTTCTTCCCACAATATGTACTTCCCTGGACCCCTGTCTTGCAGGGCGACTGACATGATCCCTGGGGTGAATTTTCTATCCCCCATCCAATTGTCAAGGTTCCTTTTGAAGAGTGCCAAGGAGGCGCTCTGCTTGACATGTATGGGCAGTCTATTCCAGAGTATGGGGATTCTCTGGGTCAGGAACCTATCCCTCCAGCATGTTTTGTCCACTGTGATGACAAGGTTTAGATCCCTGGAGTGTGTGGCTCTGAGGGATTGGGATTTCTTTAAGTGGAGCATGTCCAACAACTCAGGGTTTGACATGGCCTTTATGTTAAGAAGAGATTGCCACTGAATAGACAATATGCCACAGAGTATAGCTGGAGTTTTTTTAGATGGTCAGCATAGGGCATCTGCTTTAGGCCTGTGATTCTTTTAGTGAGGTATTTCTGCAGCCTTTCCAGCTGTTGTAGATGTTTTGTGAGGTACATACCAAATGGTGTGTTGTACTCTATAATGGGTCTAATAAGGGATGAATACAGTGGGACAATTACCTCCTTTTTTCCTGCACAGGGACTTTAGGGAGCACCTGCTGAATTATTGCAGTGGCATTTTGTAAAAGGTAGATGCCTGGCATGAGCTGGGAGAAATGCTGAGTGCCTCAACTCACATCACTCATTACTGTGAGTAACGCAGGCATCATCACCATGACCCGAAACAATGCCATCTTGATCTGCTTCAGTAATTGGAAACAGAGGTTCATGAGAGGGATCCAGAAAAGTACTGTAAGTATTATTTTCAGTGTCATTTTCTATTACAATCGTAGCTGTTGTACATTGTATACTTAACATTGTATACTTTGTTTTCCAGCAATGGAGGAGCAGTGAATGAAGACAGTTAGCTGCTACAGAAGACAGCAATACATGGCTAGGCAGTGGAGTGTGTGTATGTGTTGTGTGGCAGTCTAATTCATATTTGTATTAGTGTTTTTCTCATACATATGTCTTATTATTTTTCTCCCACTTTGTCATTCAACTGCAGGTCCACTTGTGGCAGATGGGGAGTAGCAGCAGGCCAGTCTGCCTTAGTCTCCAACAGCCACTAGATTGCCAGTAGCCATCATGTCTGTCTCCCATTGGGTGGAAGCAAAGACTCCTTTCAAGAAGGTGACTAAAGGAAGTCAGTGGTGCACTCTGTGCTTGTCTATCTGTCTCTCAGAAGGGGGTGACAGTTCCTCTCCTGAAGGTAGACAGAGGCACTCCTGATATGAACCAACATACACTTGCTGTTGGATACCCTTAAGGGTTACACTGAGAAGCTTTTGGCATGTGACTGGCAGGTTCTGACATTTGAGCCTCTGGAGGGACAACTAGCCCTTGTCATCAATCACCCAAATGACTGATGCATTGTACTTTCAGCCAAGCATGGCAGGAACCAACCTTCTCCCGAACCTGGTGTATCCCACCCATATTTTTGTTTGTCATCCAATCTTACTCATCATCATTTGTCCACTATCTGCATGTCTGCGTCCCTCATCATTATTTGTCCAATATCTGCATGTCTGCATCCATGCACTGTCCTCAACCTTTGTATATACCTTCCCTGCCCGTGTTTGTGATCAGTGTTTATCTTTCTGGCCCTGCTAACTGCCTTTCTCCCTTTGTCCAATCCACAGACACCCATTAGTAACATCTCAACTACCCTTCTTTTGTAAAATTTTCAAAAGGGGCACTTACCCACAAAAATTGCCCTTCCTCCTCTAAACTTTCATACATTATGGTTACTCTTCTGTGTTTACCTCTTACCTGTTCTTTTTCCTTCCCTACTTTCCTGTTTACCTCATTCTCTCCTAAATTATATTTTAAACAGGGTTATCACTGTTCCAGAGACATCCACGTTAGTCTTTTTCTTGGCCACTGTGCTGACTTTCTTGTGCCAGCAGGGTGCTAGCCACAGCTATGTGTTGCTACATTGTATGGGTGAACATATATATAGACTCATCCTTACTAGCTTGCTTTAACATCTGTCATGTCAGCTCATGTGACAAACTGAAGCACTGGTCCTATCATACAGCAGCCTAGCACTGTTTATCTATTTACCACTGCAGTACTCTTTTCTTATGCAGGCCTTTGCTTGATTTGCAGGCACTATCCTCTGCCTATTACATTAATGATTAGCTGTGTGGCACTTCATGCAATGAACTCCATGAATATAGCACATAACTTGTCTATGAATCCCCATCACTGCATTACACATTTCCTGGAAACAAATGCAACACGTTAAAGCTCAGTATTGAAAAGTGCAATCAGTAAAGTGTGAGTAATGTTAATCTATACTAAAACTGGGACTGGAAGGTTGTGCTGGTGGCTTAGGGGGATAAAGCCCAGATTACAGCCCAGGTAGCCTGTGTTTAGTGAGTAGCTTGAGTGATAGATGGCATAGCCAGGGAGGATGGGCATGCTCTTTCTAGCAGGAGGAGAGACGGGGATTCCCACCTGGCTTCAAGTGGAGAGTGGAGGCCTGGCAGGATAAGAGGAGCTGTTGTCAAGAGAACATTATCATGGTTGCCCATGCCCATGATGATTTGGCCCTGTACAACTCAGCTCTGGTGTGAGTTTTATATCAAACCAGGTTGTGGCCGGATTCAGTGCTTCTCCTAGATCTACAGATCAGGGAAGTTCCTTCCCCATTTGCCCACAGTGAAGTTGGAATTTGAGGTTGTGGAAAGGATTCTGTCATGCTCCAAGACTGGTTCAAATTCCCTGAGTCAGATCCACCATAATCTACCTGGAGCTTTGGTCTCGTATCACCTTATTCAGGGACAGCCTACTGAGCAGACCCAGGGCTTCCCTGAGTCATCCTGTTTCCCCAGTGTCTCCTTCCCAGATGGAAAACAAGAAGCATTAGTGTAAAAGGGGGCACCTAGGTTCCCCAGGAGTCTTTGACAGAGGACTCTAACCTCAGTGAATGGGAAGGGTCCCCATAATCCCCCCATGATGATACCACCTTTGGCAATCTCTTGAATTGATGAGACAAAGGGGGGTTGAAACACTGAAACCCCTTTCTCTGAGTCGTCAGTGTTTCTTGAAGTCTTTTTGTGCATGCCCATCCATGACTTGGGTGGTACCCTCTCCTGGACCTAATATCTTGGAGGGTGTGTAGAGAATCTAGCTTATAGTGGAGCCGATCCCTAGAAAGCCAGACAAAGTCTTAGTTCTGCATAAGGATAGGGCACATAGGAGAAAGGGCCTACAGTCAATGCCACCATTGTTGCTGCAGTCACCAAAAAAAACAGCTTTCAAAGGATAGTGCGTCAGTCCATCCTCTGAACATGAGTTAAGAGTGTTGGACAGATTTGGGAAGTACACCTATGCTTCAGGCACTTTTGCCCTCTGTGCACTGAACTATATGGCACACCTGACCAGGCTTCAGAGGGACTTGAGTAATGAAGTCTCTAAGTCAGTTATATCCCAGGCAACAATTGAGTCTTGTAAGTCCATGAAGGACTCTTTTCAGTGCTGTGGATAGTTCAACTTGGGTCGCAGACACCGGCATTGCAGATGTTCATCGCGGCACACTGCTGTCATAAACAGATGGGTTCTCCCTGCTGCAGGCTGGTCCTCGGTCGGGCCGAATTCAAGTCTAGGTCCAACAGCTGGTTGTCGTTTCTTCCTTCCGATCGCCAGGTGGGGGTATAAATAAACCACCGAGAGCAAGTTCTTCTTTCTTTTCTTTTCTTGCGCCGCTAGAAAACGGTTAAGCAGTTCGGTGCCGCCCAGCCCTACTGTAAAAGATTAAAAAAAGAAGTCTTAAGCTAAAGTACCCCCATTTAAGGGACTTTTTTTCTTTTTTCTTGCCTTTAGACAGAGTTAATAGAATTATTTTTGCAGGAAGCATGGGAAGAAAATATTTCCATAAACTTAGTACCTCTGTATACCTTCCAGACCACCCAGACCACGGTCACTGTTGTGCTACATTCAACAAAGCAGACTACAGCCGCCGGGCGGAGTTCGCCCAGCATTTTGGGAGCAGCATTATTTTTCAGGGGCCCGTCGGATACGGATACGCTGACACCTATTAAGCGCCAAAGACAAGCTGACTTTTCGAGTTGGCCTCTACCAACACCGCTGACCTCTCAACGTATCCAGGTTCAACCAGTCTACGGCCACGGTTCTCAGTGAGGTGCACACGCACCCTTCTGCGTGAGGTCCTGTCTCCAAGGTCCGTACCTCCTCCTCAGGGCCACTGGCCAGATACCGATACACTCTTGGCGTTTGAACTTGGACTACATGGCGCGAGGATGTCTCCACTCTCCTCCACTCTTCAGACTTCCTCTTCTTTCTCCTCAAGGGCTTTCACCAAGTCTAAAACAGCCATACCACTTAAGACCAGTTACTGCAGCCCATCTCCCTAATCTCCCCTCCAAGACAGACTCCATCTCTTAAATGAGTTGGATACTAAATTTCAATCAGAGTCAATCCTCCGGACGACAAAGGCCTCCCCAGAGGGATTCCCCCTCCCTGATGATCCAAGATCCATTTTCAGAACACTCTGATGATCAGGATCGAAGGAAACCTTTTACAGAACACTCTGGATGGTCAGGAACAGGAATACTCCCCTGAGGAGACTCCATTTCAGGAGGTTTTGCATTGCATAACTTACACTTCCACTGGGATTTGGGAGTTAAAGGATTCCCAAGAAAATGCTCAGGGATTTCTTTTGTTCCAATTACACAGGATCCTGGCTATACCTGTACCTGACATCCTAGATGATGTTTACTCGCCTCTGCCTATACCAGCAGTTCTCTACCTCCAGCTCCCAGTTAAGCCTGACAGCCCGGGGTTCTCTGACCCTCCACTCCAATTTCTTTCTTTAAGCCATGCTGCTGACCTAGAAACCATCTCCACCTCCACACCAATTACAAAGGCTTTGCTGAAAAACCATCTCCCTCTGAGAGGAGGACCCAGGGGAGTTAAAAGGGAAAAAAAAGGTATATACAGCTACTCTGAGATCTTATACAGGTCCTTAGAAAAATCATAAAAAGCTATAAAACCAGTTCTGTTATCTCAAATGAAAATGTCACAACCATGCTAAAACAACCACCAGACGCAGAAGGTTGCAGATTTGTGAAAGAATGCAGAAACAAACAACCACACTTGGGTTGATGGTTTGATTTGATGCTCTAGAGCTGTCTAGCTGCTGTTACAATTACAAGCCATACAAGCTCAGGCTCTCAAGGAAGCAACTGCATAAGGCTCGCCTGATGCCGCAGGCTAGACGCCTCAGATTGCAAATTTTGCTTGAAAAGCAAATGCTGAGTCTACTAAATGCTGAGGAAGAGAAAAGCTAAATCAATGGAAAAAAGGAAATCAAATTGCAGGAACTGGAGGACCACGTTTTCAGGAAAAAATCAGAAAAAAAAACTGGTCTTTCACTGTCCACGTTTTTAGTGCAGATACAGATACAGGCGCGAGGGGCAGAGGACATAAGGAAGGAGATGGTAGGAGGGCAGACCGCGCAGCTCTCCTACAAAGACAACGAGGCACAAACTCACAATCTTTCAGAAAGGACAACCCAATGACTTTCAGGTAGGCAGGCACAGGTCAAGCCAATGGCAGCCCCCTTAGGAGGAAATCTTTTCCCCATTCTCAAAAAAAAGATGCATAATGGACCAAATTCCAGGAGGATCAAAATGGTTATAAATTCCCCTACAATGTCCACTCATAGGAAAAATAAATGAGAGCACACAAGGAAAGAGGCTAGGCATCAAGGCAGAGGCACAAAAGCAAAAAATGAGAAAGATATTCAAATTGCAGAACAAGATCAAGGTTTTCACTACAAAAGCAAAGTTTTTACAGGCACTATTTGAAAGGCTTTTCTAAAAAGATTGGAGACCTATATTTAGGGTTTTCCTACTTTTACCAAAGGCTAAGATACTCACTCTGACACTTCTTCTACAGCAACTTAATCCTTGGCTGGGCAGGAGACTTGGCTTCCTTCTTGGACCTCAAGGAGAAGATGCTCAGAAACATAATCAGACAAAGGTAGAGGTACCTCAGATTGGTTCAAGGTTCAGCAAGGAAGCTATTGACTGCATTGCCCTAATCAGACAAACACGCAGAAAGTACCTCGAAATGCCTGGCATCAGTAATTGCCTCAATTACAGAAATTGCCTTATAATATACCCCTATGATCAAGTATTACCTGATCCAGACCTGGACAGGTATTAATGCTACTCTTCACATCTATGTTATGTAATGTGTAATTAAACTCTCAAAGATACACCTAAAACAAAAGAAATCAAGTATACAACTCTCAAAACAATTTTCTTGAGTTGCAATGTTATTAAACTCTGGGATACAGGGCCTAAGCAGAAAGCAAACTTCAAAACGCTCTCAAAACACGCACCCACACTGGCAAATCGCACCAGAAGACTGCAGGGGCCTCACAGGCTCTGGGATTCATGGCATCTTGCATCACATTAAAGGAAAACTAAAGCTATGTAAAAAAACTACAAAAATACCTAAACTTCTGGGTATCCTTACAGCTTGCATCTGGGGACAATATAAAACCAATACTACTATGGTAAAAGGAAGAATGGTGGTGGAAAAACAGGTCTAAACAAACAGGCACTACCATTCCTTTAGCCTCAAGCAAAACAAGTCATCACAAACTGAGCCTGGTGCACGGACTTAGCATGTCGGGCACACAGCATTTCCATTCAGCAAGCAAAACAACAGAAAGACACATCAAGCAAAGAATAAATGCTAGTATAGCTTACTAGGATTTTCTTAGCTTCTAATACCAGGTCAACTATAAGCAAACGGACATAAAAACAAAAGAATGCACAACTTAAACAAAAGCCATTCCTATCACATTTCTGCTCCACTATATATCACGGAATATATCCTTTTGGACAACAATCATGGAAAGCAAATGGAACGCTTGCAAGGCAAGCAGCACACAAACTAGGACAGCATGTAACCTAAGCAGACAATAGATCCGAATGATTGGGATGTTGCATCCAAAATGGAGGCATAAAATAAGACTGGGGACTAACCCAAACATAGGGGACTTTGCCTCAAACATCAGGAATCAATTGAGAAAATTCTGAATTTCCTTCCACCTCCAAAAGTTTGGAGTGAAATAACCTAAGAATGGGGAAGGCACCACATCAGTATCTTCTTCCTCCTCTTCTGCTGCCAAACAACAACCTGTGAAGACCAGAGCAGACTCTGAATGCCTGAGTCCTCTGAAGACTGGCCAAGGCAGCAATGACAGTCACTCCCTTCCCACCTCTGGCCTGCCACCTCATGCCTCTCCATGCTGAGCAGACTGACTCCTTTTAGCTTCAAAACTCTCGACTGGAGCTAAACTCTTCAATCTAGCTGGCATGGACTCCTTCCGCCCGCTCTCAGCAGACTCAGCATAGCCCATGCTCTACTTCTTTCTTCTTCAGGAGCACATTAGCATCAAAAAGAGGACACAGCGCAGAAAAAAAGCGTTTTTCTGTCCAAAGATGAAAAAGCTCTCCCTTAGTAGGGCAGTCTGGAAAGAGAAAAAGGAATTTACCTTGAAGCCTACTATCGCCAGCTGTTCCTCCATCAAGCTGACCCCTCACCTTGAAAACTGAATGAACACTCCATAGACTGAGATCTCTCACCTCTTTTAAGACAATACCTCAGAGGGCTCCTTTAGAACCTCAAAAGAAACAACCTAAACCTGCTTGGGATCTAGAATTTCATCAAACCAAAAACTGATCTTTGCCTCCTTGAATGCAAAGTTCATCAGGTTAAAGTTTGACTGGAAAAAGGCACAGATTCTGGCTATCACTTCGCTAAACAGTTTTCTCTACAGGCCCTCACCTGCTTCAGCCTTGCTCATCTTCCATGAACAGCAGGTTTCATTACGAACCAACCTTCCTCAGGAATAGATTTATCCATCAACCTCCCCTTCAAGGTCATACATTTTCTCTTTTACATCAGTATCAGGAGTTTCCAGATTAACACATTCTTCCTTTATCACAGGCAACTCATCTAGGGCCAGGACAGAACATTGCCATTCAGAAAATCAGAACATACCTAAGTGGTCTGTCACGGTAGGAGCTCAGGAGGCCAAACAATCAAATGAGAACTGCTATTAGTTGATAGCCCACAGCATACAGAAGGCTATTCCTTTCATGTAAAGTCTCCAAAATCATATTAGAACTCATTCACTTTCCCTTTCCACCTCTGCAGCCTTCCTCAGAGGAGTTACAGTCAAGGGAGCTCCACAGTTCCACTGCAGTTCTGTGCCAGTTTCTCCAAAACTGCTTCCCTACACGGATACTCCAAATCCTAGAGCAGGCAGTGCTTCTCAGATCTTCCCTCATTCCAGCTATCTACCGTTTTACTCCTAGCCTACCACCAGAGGAGTTCCTTGGGATTTTATCAAACTGTAGGCTTTGCCTGAGTGCACGTCATGCCTTCTATCTTTTGCACCTGCTATAAAGTCTGTCCAAACTGTGAGCATATGCGTAGTCTGCAGTTCCTCCTCCTACCTTTTGTCCCTCCCAGTTCTGTTTATGGTGTTGCTTGGCAGTACTGTTCCTCCCATAATTGCATCTGTTCCCTTCTTAATTTTATGTGTTCCGAACTTCTACTGCACCTGACATCTTGCATTAGAAAAACTTTTTAGTGCTTTATGGTTCTTTTATACCCCTGTCAACTGGACTTCAGGGAATGCCTGAATGTGCCTCTGCAACTTTGCATCCTTCCTTAATTCCTCCTTTGATGGGTCCACTTTGTTTGACCCTAAAGTTAGGGACATCCTAAGCAAAGGCAAGCAGGATGGCAAGACATTATCTACCATGGGAGTATATTTTTCCACCCCTCAGAGGACCTTTATGTGCAACCAGAGGGGTGGAAAATGGTTATTCTTCCAAAAATCACAGAAACCTATTTAGGACACTTCAGGTGTAAGTAGCCTTGGGGCAGAGGGGAGAACTTCAGAGGAAGCTACCCTAGGGACAGGAACAGTCTGCAGAATCAGGGCTTATAGGGTCCTTTTTCTAGCAAGTCCTTTCAGTACTCCTGAAGGTTTGCCTAGCATGGCTTTTCACCCTTAAGCTTGGGAGGCTATCCCATCAGATTCCTTGGCATTGGGAGTCATTACTAGAGGCTACACTATACCCTTTCAGTTTTCCCCAGTCATTCTTCAAAGATCCATTCCAGAAATTCCACCCCATCAGTGAAGGGAGGCAGAAGAGAAGATTCCAAAGCTGCTCATAAAATGAGTCATTGAGGAAGTCTCACCAGACCAGAGAGGGTCTATTCAAGATTCTTTTTGATTCTCAAGAAAAACAAGGACCTCAGGCCCATTCTGGACTTAAGCAGACTAAATTCATTTGCCAAGCAGACCAAATTCTGGTTGGTAATGGTGCAGTCCATACTACCTCTGTTGAGGAAGGACAACTGGATGTGCTCTGTGGAAATCTCAAGGATGCTTATCATCACATAAAGTTAGCCAGGCATTCTGGAAGGTTTCTGCACTCCTGCCTGGGAACCAGTCACTATCAGTTTTGAATCCTACCCTTTGGCCTCACCACAGCCCCTCGGGTGTTCACCAAATGCATGGCATTGGTAGCAGCTCAACCCAGGCTGCAGGTATTCCATGTTTTCCTGTACCTGGATGACTCATTTCTTACAGCAATTCAAGGAAGTTGCTGAGCCAAACAAGAGACTCCTTGCTCCATTTGTGCCTCTTCTTGGGAATTATGGTTAACTTCAAGAAATCCAATCTAGAGCTGATTCAAACTCTAGAATTTATAGTTTGCCATCTGGACATGACCATTCAGACTGCCAAGCTTTATTTCTCAGGGTTGTTAGTACTATGTCTTCAAGCCCATCAAGTTTTTCTGCTTTAGGAGCCACAAGTGTCTCTAGTTCTTTGTCTTGTCTGTTTGCTAGCTGCTGCCATATCACTAGTTCTCTTGGTCAGGTTCTACATGAGGGTTCTTCAGTGGGCTCTTTCAGTTCAGTGGTCTGTAACAACTCACCTTATGCATTTCCCTATATGATTTATGAAGGTTTGTCGTCATCACACTTTATGGTGGTTTACAACCAGCCACATCTTATCAAGATGCCCCTTTCCTGTCCCTTAGCCCACAGCCACTATGACCACAGACAATCTTCTCCTGGAATGGAGGGGCACTATAAAGGGAAGAAGAAGGCACTTGAAGCTAGTTAGAGGCCCACCTGCACATTGATGTTTTGGAGATGAGGGTGTTCCTCCTAGCATTACAGGCTTTTAATGACTGTCTCCCCAACAGTGTGCTTTTGATACAGGCCAACAACATGGCAGTGGTCTGGTAGATTGACAAACAAGGGGAACGTGATCCTATCCCCTGTGTCAGCAGGCCATGAGGCTGTGGCAATGGACAATGTCTTCTCCATGCTTTCTGATAGCAGTGCACATCCAGGGGAAATAACACATCCCAGGGAAATCCAACATTCTAGCTGACAAACTGAGCAACAGCATTTGGATGCCTCATGAGTGGTCCCTCAATCCATCAGTGGCTGATCGAATTTTCAGTCAATGGAGCCAGTCTTGTTGTGACATGTTTGCATTTCTTTACAACACAACATGCAGCAGTTTCTTTTCCCCATGCAGCAGTTTCTTTTCCCTGATCCCTCACAAGGGATTATTACCAAGGGATGCTCCAGTTTATGCATGCTCCTTGGATCTCCTCTATGCATATCCCCATTTCCTTTGATAATAAAGTTCTTGCAGAAAGCAGCTTGTGGTTGTTGTGATCCACATAGATCCTTTATGCCCAGACAGGTCTGGTTCCTCTTTCTGTGGCCTGACCTGTGTACCTTCCTTGGATTCTGGATCCAATTCTAGATCTAATCTCCTGTCCCTAGGGTCACCCTCACCTGAATCTCAAATCCCTCAATCTGACCGCTTGGTTCCTGTACTTTCACGATGGCAAGTGATCTCAAGCTGTCTAATGGAGTTGTCCTTTACTCATCTCAGAAGCCCTCCACCAGAAAAAATACTGCAGTAAGTGGAGAAGATTTAATATCTGGGCCATCTTGAAGGGCCTGGATCCACTTTCCACTCCCTTGAATGCTATTTTGACTTTTTAGCTGATCTGTTTCAATTTGGGACTAGCTATTCTACTATAAGCTTCAGTTGGTGGCCATGTTCAGTTTCTATGTTGGTCAAGACCAGCTTCCCATAGCCTCCCTAAGGTTATTTAAAGCCTTTTTGAAAGGAACTTTTTTGCTCAAACCTCCTTTCTGGCAGCCAGTCCCACTTTGAGATCTGTCCCTTTTATTGCATGCTTTAACCAGGGTACTCGGAATCTGCTGCTATGCTGACTCTTGAAACCTCTGCCAGACAATTTTAAGAACTTCAGGCTTTGTCTTGTAGAATTCATTATCTTATTTTTCAAAAGGAAAGGGTTTGCTTGTGTCCTAATCCAGCCATTTTGTCTAAGGTAGCCCTGGAGTCTAACCTGAATCAGTCTACACATTTATCAGTATTCTTTCCAAATTAAAGTAATAAGGGTGAATACTTTCTCCATTGTCTGAGTCTTTATTGACAGTTGAGATTTTATTTAGACAGAACCAAGGACTTCAAAAACATCAGATTTTCTCTTTGGGTCTATTTCAAAGGTCAAGCTAGGTAAAGGAGTCTGTAAGGTCACTCTGCCCAGATGGCTTTCTGATTACATATCCTTTGTGTACAAAGTTAATGACATCTTTGCCTTCCTAATCAAAACCTCATTCTACAAGGATGGTATCTACCTCAACAGCTTTTTTCAGTTATGCTCTTTTGTTAACATTTGCTGAGCTGCTTCTTGGTTGAACACTCGTAATTGAAATTAGGCTGTGGCTTCTTTGGGCTCCACCATTCTTTGGAATGTTCTCTTCTAATTCCACCTGATCAGCCTGTTTGGGGACTCTGTCCTACAGGTTGTAGCTGATGGAAAAGACAACAGCAGATATGAAAATTTTGTACTTACCATAACACTAGATCAATGTTGTCTTCTTCCATCCATCTCAGTCATCCCTCCCTCTGCCCCCCTACCAAACTGTAACCAGTATTTGTTCATTCTTAATGGATCTCATAGACCTGCCCGAAATCTTACTTGTTGGACCTACCTGAAGTCTTACCTGTGGGACCTACCTAGGTCTTGGCCTAATGTGACTTTTCATGTAGAGACCAGGAATGGGAGGATCAAACTCAAACTGGGAAGGCTTAGGAACTCCAAGCATTATGAGATGGGAGGTGGCACTTCAGAGCCAAGAGTCTGAAATGCTGGCCTTGGATTCGATAACCAACAAGGTGAGATGGCTGGAAGAAGACAACACAGATAGTACATTTGTGTAAAAACTTATCATAATAGTAGATGATCTTCTGATCACTGATGCAGTATTCCTGACAAATGGGTTGTCACTGCTGATGTTCGGCTGTTGTACTAAAGCTTTAGCTTCCCTACGTAATACCTCTGATATATGACCTAAGCTCATATGCATTGGGATATAAAGACAGATGTATGAGCATGTATCCTCAGACTATCTCCAAGACAGCGGCCTGGACACTACTGAGAGATGAGACTGGTCAGTTAGGAGGGGTGTAGCTCAAAGTGGTAGAAAAACTCCCTCATACCCATGTAAAAGAGCAAAGGCTAGAGAGAGAAAACTGAAGATGGTGGTTAGATAGAGAAGTAGGGATGGAAGGAGGAATGGAATACTGCAACAGTGATCAGTAGGACATCTACTTTTATAATAAGTTCTTAATCAGCCGTACTATATCCTAACTGAAGTCACTGTTGCAGTATTCCTGACAAATGGGTGATTCCCAGAGCTGAATGATGTAAGGGTGGTTGGCTATTGAGTAGAAGAGTTGCCCAGTAACCCAGACAAAAATGACCAAACAAATGCTGCCCTAGACCTGGAAAAGGCATTAATTTTGTAGTGTTTGGTAAAGGTTTGTACAGAAGACCATGTAGCCACTTATAAAATAGATTTGTAGTCTACTCCTTTGTGGAAAACCCTGAGGAAGCAATTGCCCCAGTGGAATGTGCTTTAGGGCAGGAAGGCAGACTCTTACCATATTGTGAGTAACAGAAAGAGATAAACTATTGCATCCTGGATTTCTAAGGCTGTTTGAAGACTGGTTTACCCAGCTTAGAGGGCATAAAAGATATGAAGAGCTGGTCAGTCTTTCTGAAGGATTTAGCTTTGCCCAGGTAAAATCTGAGTTGCCTGTGAATGTCTAGAGTATTTAAGATCTTTCCCCCTGTTTTGGGAATTGGGAAAGAAAGTGGGGAGATGAATTGCCTGACTGAAAGACAACTCATTCACTATCTTAGGTATGTAGGATGGGTTAACTCTGAGAATCACCATGTTTGTGAAAAATAAGAGGGAAACGGCCATCAGAGTTTGTAGCTAAGAAAATCTCCTGTGGTAGAGGTTAGGTCCAAGAGGAGGATGGTTTTATAAGTACAGAATTTCAAAGAATCAGAAGGATCTGGCTCAAAGGGAGGTAGAGTAAGCATTTCTAGTACAAAAAGAGCCCAGTGGGGAGAGGTGGGTTTCCTTGGAGGTGTTTAAGGTGCAGAACTCCTCTGAGGAGATGCTTGACCTCTGGCTTAGTCATAAGTGGAAGGCTAATAGGGAGGCAAACATTTAATAGCAGACAAATACGCTTTATGGAAGAGTAGGCCAAGCCTGATCAAAGAAGTTTGTAGTGGTATTACAGAACAGTAGGAAAATGTCCTAAGAGTGGATCTTGACTCCGTTTGCAGCACAAGAAATAAAGCCACTTCCACTTTGCAGTGTAAGATTTTCTAGTAGTCGGTCTCCAAACCTCTTGTAGAACTTGCACAGCTTCTTCAGACAAACAATGCCTCTGAGGGATTAAAATCCTATCATCCATAGGGTGAGGCTGACAGATGGAAGATTTGGATGGAGCAGTGATTTTATTTGCTGAGTTATCAGGTCCGGTTGTAGAGGATTCTCCTGTAATTTCCCTTTACTAGGTGAAAAAGTAGGGGGGGACCAGTGTTGCCTCAGCCAGAATGGAGCCAGAAGGAGGAGTTTGGGTGTCTCACTCTGTGCTTTGAGAAGGATCTTTGGAAGAAGGGGCAAAGGAGGAAAAAACATAGAGGAACCTCCCTGTCTACTGGAAAGAGAAGGCATTTGTCCTCCAGGCTGTGGGACAAGGGTCCTTGGTGCAGAACAGGGGGAGCTGATGGATGCTTCATGAAGCAAAGAGGTTTATCTTAAGGGTGCCCCACTTAAGTGTGATGTTGTGGAAGACCTCTTTGTTCAGAGTCCACTTATGGGGCTCCTCCAGGAGTGACTTAAGCAGTCTGCTAGTACAATGTCCTCAGAAGGGATGTATTTGGCTGTAAGCGTGATGTTCATTTGTGTTGCTAAATTCCATGCCTCCTTTTCCTACCTGCATAGCTGGTAAGACCTGGTGCCTCCTCGCTTGTTTATGTACCACATGACTGCTGTGCTGTCTTTGAATATTTGGAGGAGTCCTGGTTTCCAAATGTGGGCAAAAATCTGAAGGGCTTGCAGAACAGCCCTTATTTCTTTTAGGTTGATGTGTTCTTTCAGGAACTGAGAGTGCCATTTCTCCTGCACTTGGTGAGAACCTGTCCAGGCCCCCCACACCTCATCTGAGGCATCTGTGTGGACATATTTAAGAGGAAGAGGAGGTGAGAAAGGTAATACTGCATTGAGGGAGGATGGGAGTCAGTGTGTAAGGGGTGGCAGTGCTGAGACCACACAGATTTCGGATACCATTGGAGTTTCCTAATGTGAAGTCTGGCAAGGGAGATCATAGGAATGGAGGCTGATATGAATCCCAAGTTCCTAAGCATCTCCTAGTCTTGGAAGTATTTGGACATACTGAGAACTTTATCCTAGTAAAGGAAGGCATGCATTTTTTGGGGTCTAGTCTGTATCCCAGAAACATCAGGTCCTGTGTATGGACTATGTGTGATTTTTTTGCAGTCAGAAGGTAATGGGTTGATTGAAGATGCTGAAGAAGAATTTCTGGAGAAGGAGTCTGAATCAGAATGCTGTCAAAGAAGGGGAAGATATGTACTCCTTGAGTGTGAAAAAAGGCTACTGCAGGTGCTAGACACTTTCTGAACACTCTTGGGACACTGGAAAGAATAAAAGGCAAAACAGTAAACTGAAAATGTGAGGAGCCAGAGAAAAACCTGAGGAATTTCCTGCAGGAAGGACAGATAGGGATTTGTAGGCAGGTATCCTTCAGATCTAATGGCACTAAGAGTGCCTCTGGTAGAATGAAAGAAAGAAGCATCTGAAGGGAAAGCATTTTGAAAGAGGGCAGCTTCAGATATGTGCCCAGGGTAGACAGGTCTAGAATGGGTCTCTACTGCCCTTCTTTTCTTGGTACTAGAAAATCATGTAATAAAACCCTTTTCCTATTAATTATTTTGGGACCTGCATGATGGTCCCCTGATTCAAGAGGTCTTGAATAATGGGGTCAGAAGGGAAATTTGGATTTGAAGGGGTAGATGCATGCATCTCAGAAGGGGAAGGCTTTCACAAGACATGGCATAGGTGTCTCTGATGATGGAGAGCATACATTTGTCTGTGGCATTTTTTCCCACTTGGCCAGGGAGAGAGATGGTCTTTGGGAAAGAGGAGAAGTAGGGATGGGGAGAGGAGAAGGGGTGCTGCAGAGGTAGTCACAGACTTTAGCCACCAATGGGTGGCCTCCCAGCTGGTGTTTCCCTTTGTGCTTTTTTCAAAGTATCTTTTCCTAGGGGGGTTTCTTTGTTACTGAACTGCCCTAGGATCCCTTAAAATGAAAGAATTAGATCTGGCTGAATAGTCCTTATGGTATCTAGGAACTGAGGTTCCTCTTGAGGATCTGCCTGCAGTCTTTCATGGTTTTACCTTGGTCTTGTAGAGATTTGAACATACTGGCCACCTAAGAGCCAAAGAGCTAGTTTTTGTCCAAAGGTGAATCTAAAGGTGAATCTAAACTTTTAGATATGAAATCCTAAGGCACAGGTTGATTGTAAAGCTGTGCATGTTTGCAGATAACAGATCCAGTGGCAGCTGCCCTAAGATAAGCATTTATAGCATCATAACTGTACTTAACACTGTGTCCAGCAATCTGAGTGGCCTGCAAAAGTAAACTCTGCATCTGCTGCTTAGAGTCAGCAGTGAGATGACCAAAGTTAACTTTGTTCAAAGATGCCTGAGCAAAGATCAAATATTTAGTCATTTGAGTCTGGTACTTGAGTTGCTCTAAAATCAAAAGTAGCAGAGGTTTAAACCTTCTTTCCCCATCTATCCATAGCCCTACTATCCTTGTCTGTAGGTAGGTTATTAGCACTGGGCAGCAGCTTAGAGGGCTTATCTGAAGAGAGAGGGAAACTGCTGAAGGTTCTGTCAAACGGTTTTTATTTAGGCAGTTTAGATCATCAGGGACCTTGTAAAACCTTTCTGATCTTTTGGGAGCTGGAAGTTGAAAATCAGGTACAGAAGAGGTGGACTGAAAAGTGTCCTGGAAAGCCCCAAGGACCGGAAAGACCAATAAAAGGGCAAGGGTATCCATCTCCAAGAGGGAGGAATACCTCTTCTGGACATCAGAGATCTGAGTAGATTGCAAATCAAAGTGTTTCATCATATTCTGTATAGTCTCACCAAAGGAAGCTTCCTCAATAGGTGAATCATGTGAGAAGGAGTCTCTTTCATTGGAGGAGACTTGTCCTGGGGAATGCAGCTGTAAGGAATAGTCCAGAGAATGGTCTGAGTCACTGTCCTGCTCCTCATTCAAAGAGGAGGAAACTAGGGTGGGTTTATTGGTAGTAGCTTATGTAAGGGAGACCCAAAGGAGGGAGGTTCTAAGGACATAATCACTTTAAACAAACCCTGTGAAAATTCCATCCACTCTTTCTCCCTAGTTGATGAGGGAGAGGCCACATGTTTAGTCTTCTATTTTTTCTTTACAGATATGATATCCACTTTGATAAGGTGTGGGCATTTGAAACCTGTTTGACCTGCATTAGAGATCCTGGGATCTCTTCCCTAACTAAAAGCTGTGGGATGCCATGCAGTCCTTCTGAAATAATTAGGTGCAGTTCCTCTGACATATTGGCAGACTGCAAGCTGTCGGGAGCCATACTGACCTCCAACAGGGTCTCAGTAGTGGGCAATTGAGCAGAAGTCTGACATTCCATGGGTTCTATAAGCGCAGCTGGTATCCCAGAGTCAGAAACATTGCACTGTGGATGCATTTGAGGCCTCTTAAGCTTTTTCTTTGGTGGAAGAGAGATGGTCGAGTATGGAGAGTCAGCTATCTTACAGTGGTCCAGGCATTTAAGACGCTGGATCTTGAGGAAGGTGTTAAGAGTAGAGAGGCTAGACCTAAGGATTTGTGGATTGAACATATGACAAATAGAGCAAGATTTGTGGTTGTGTTCTGTGCCTAGGCAAAAAGATACTTCATGCAAGTCCTTATGCAAAATCTGCCTAATGCATTCATACTTGCCCCTACTAGCTGACATCCACAACTTTCAAATAATAAAAATAACAAAATACCACTTCAAAAATGTCCACGACTTCTTTTATTTTAAAATACTAAGCTCTTTCATTCTCAATAAAATTAGTAGAACTTCCTCAGAGTTAAAATAAACTATATCACTTCCTATTGTTTAAATGCAAATTTTGGCATCAAAAACAGAAACCAAACTTAAAGAGAAATATACTATTAAAAACTCAATTCTTCAACAATTTAATATTAATTGTGATAAAACTAATAAACAACAGTGTTAGCAAAAACATTTCATAAAGTAAGACAGTTCTTCTTCAAACCACATCCTATAGAAATAACATCATTAATACCTGGGGTATTTGCAGCATTAAGAATAATCTGCCAATAAAGTTCTCTTTCCTCCGAGGAAAGCCCCCATTCACCTCCCCTAATTAGGGGGAAAACCTTTTCCAGTACACAAAAAGAAAATTTTCTAAAGACAGTACAGACCATAGAACGTTTGTGTACTGCATCTCTACTGTTATTCGTACGAATAGTGCAAGTATGCTGGTAAATCCTTTTTCAAACGGGCCCCTCAGTCATACCTACATAAAAATGAGGGACAAGTGGTGCAAAGGGCCAAATACACTACACCTTTGGTATTAGAATCGTAACTCCCCTTAAGTGAAATCACTCTTGAAAAGCCAGCTACCGAACAATGGGTATCTTGTAATATAAATATGCACTGTTTACATGCCCCCACAGTGCCTCATACCCAATTTCTTTGTAGATTTTTGTACCACTTGTGATGATATGGGCAAGTGTCAACATAGCCAGCTGGAGTTTATACAAGATGCTTGTGTTACAAATGTATTAAAACTCTATGTCATTTGTACATCAAACTGATTGTGTATAGATGCTTGTGCTGAAAATGTATTTGTGAGCTTTGCTTGTGTTGAAATGTATCAATAGTGCACCCTGCTGAAATGAAGAGAAATGTACATGTATTTTTGTAGCTGAATTAAATGTATATGTTTTAACTCAGAATGCTGGCACAGCAAAGGTTAACTTTAAGAAAAATAAGGGAAATGTAAATGAGATGTTAAAGTATTAAAAGGCACTCCACAGGGCTGAATAGGATTGGAGATGCTGGGTCTGGGGCAGAACCTTTGCCCACTAGTACAGTGAAAAGAGAGGGAGGCCCCAGGCACTGCCATAAACATGTGGATGTGTATTGTGGTCATCTGTGCTAATTTCCTTCTTAGCTTCAAAGGGGAATACTGAGAGAACCTAGAGTCAGGTGACCAGATGAGGTCATTCTGCCAGCCCTCTTGGAAATTCTATTTTAGATATTACAAAGAGAAATCTCAGAGTATTGAGTATTCTGTTTGGAAAGCCTGACTAGAAAGGCCCTCACCCACATCATCTTGTCATGCAGTAGAAAGTAACTTAACTGGGAAACAGTACAATTATTTTAGATTTATCCAGGAATATAGTGAAGCTTAGTTTAGATATTATTTTTCTTTATTTGTCTGAGTCAGTCCATCAATGTTCTTTTCAATATTTCCTGTGATCTGAACCCCATTGTTGACTGTGAATATATAATTAGTATTTTCATGTACTTTTATTACTTATTATTAAATATATTTAAAACTTTTATTGTGGCTAGTCCTTGCAGAATGTATCCAACATTGGAGAGTAGTTATATTTATTTGCTGACACTGTGTGGGACACTCCAGAAGGCCTAGCCATCTTGGTGAACAACTACCATTTGTATTTGTATTAATATTACACATTATAATTGGACACCCTTTGTTAAGTGCCTTATATTAACTGACTGGTGGCAGAAAATCTACCTTATAGACTAGTTAAAGCTGGTACAGTGGGTAATCTGTGCCAGCCTCTTCCAGGTGTGTGTGTGTGTGTGTGTGTGTGTGTGTGTGTGTGTGTGTGTGTGTGTGTGTGTGTGTGTGTGAAAATTAAATCTTAAAGAGTGTGTGCGTGTCAGCTACTTGGGGCAGGGACACGAAGCACTGGGTTCACAGAAAGGGTGCTGAAGAACTTGACTTAGACACTCAGCTGAGGACCTAACAGCTGTACCAGTGGGATGTCTTATTGGGGATCTGGAGGGAGACATACACAAAGGCACCCAGACCCTGGGCTAAGTGTGTTCCCTGTGTGCTCTTAAGGGAAATTGTACTTGATGCAGAGAGGGCTGCATCTGGAAATCCTGAGTGTATCCATTTGTATTCCAAGTGCACATCCCTCTCCAGTGTCAATGGTGAGGATTCAGGCTCCTTGATTACCAGCCCAGGATGGGAATGACACATATTGGTGCTCATCACATAGTGGTAGCAGTAGTGGGCATCACACCCCTTCTATGATTTATTTCAAGTATGGTCTGTAAGTTAAAACTGTTTTTATAAACAAACCTAGGGTTTGGCCCAAATTTTATCATAAGATCAAATACACCAAAAACGGTGTTCCAATGTGAACTAATAATCTTCATTAAGAATGGTATGCCCCTACTATAACTTAACACCATGGGTCTAGTCTGGTTGTTGTCATTGCTGGTTCTCCCTGCTGCTATGCTCTCCCCAATACACAATAAGGGTTTGTAGTATACATGCCTCTGACTTTTCACCCTCTCCCTTAAATTCAACAATATGTCTTGTGGGTAGCCTTGGTCTAGGAACATGCCACATAGAACCATAGTCTCATTTTCAAAAACTTGGTCATCAGAAATAAGCCTGTTCAGCCTAATCAACTGCCCCCTCAAAAGATTTTTCTTCTGTCAAAATGGACGTTGGCTATCATAATGGAGAAAGCTACAGGAGTATGTCTCCTTCCTAAAGATGGTTGATTCAAATTGACTACTCTCAGTATTTTTAATGACTAAAAGATCAAGGAAACATATGGAAGCCAAATTAAGTTGGTGTGTAAACTCCAAAAAGTTAGTGCTGCCATTAATATAGGCAAAAAGGCCTCCAATTCTTTAACATCCCATTTCCACAAAATAAAAATATCGTCTAGGTACCTAAGGTACAACTGGATTTTAGAGCAGGAACAAACAATAAAACGTAAGGTGAAAAAGGAAGGTTCCCCAATGTGGCACTCTGGATGAAACAAACAAGGCAAAGGTACCAATGACCAAACAGCGAACAGTCCAACGGATGCATGACCTGTGTTCAGGCTGGCAGTGAGATAGTCTGAGGACCACACTCATGCATCCATCTTTATACCACAAGGCATATGAGCTGAGTTTATACATCAGATGTATAAGCTAGGAAAGATAAAGCTTTGGTACTCCAGCTGGAGCTCAGCGGTGCCAACCCATTTGTCAGGAATATTGCAGCAGTGATTTCAGTCATGATATCTAGCATTATGGTAGGTACATAACTTTAATTTGCAGATGAAAATTATTAACTAGTATTTAATTATTGAAACTCACTTACTTACTGTATCACTTTTGGGAGCCTCCTCCTCTGTATTCTTGCAATTAGATTAAGTAATAGTCTCACTTACATGCATCTTCTGAATGAAACAAGCTTTTCCTATATATAATTTATTTCCCTTTATCACTTTGTACTGAAATATACTGTAAAATTGTTTGTGTTTTAGCATGTGCCCTACTTGCATTCATTCTGTTAAATTGCTTAAAGTCATTGTATTTTTTTCTTTCCTGTGATTTGTACCTTTTGTACATGAATTTATATTTTGAGCTTTTCTCCTCTGGCTTCCACTGAAAAGGGGAAATTTAAATGCAAATAAATGAATTAATTAATAATTAATTAAATATTGACCTTTAATCTTTTACTCACCTTAAACTAATTCTCTATCTTCTTGCTCAAGGCCTGCCTAGTCTCTGTGTTCCTAATTGTTTCCATTCTCTTTCACCATCATCATCAACCCCCCGCCCCCCCATTTTTTACATGGGGTACGGTTGTTGTGTCAACTGTCACCATCTCTCTCTATTCAATGCCACTCTCCTACCTTCTTCGACACTCATGCCTGACTGTCGCATGTCTTCTCTCACACAGTCCATTCACCATCTTGCTGGATGCCCTCATTTACTCTTGCCCACATGTCCAAACCACTGTAATCTGTTCTCTTTGAAATTTTCTGCAATTGGAGCTACTTTGGATTCTGCTTTTATGCCCTTATTTCTTTGTCTGTCCAACAATGTACATTCTACCACCCATCTCAGGCACTTCATCTCCATCACCTCTAGCTTCCTCAACTGCTCTGCCTTTACTGCCTAGGTTTCCATACCGTACAGTAGTACAGATCACACCATTATTTTGTACACCTTACTTTTTCAGCTTCTTTTACATCCTTCTGTCATACACTATGCCTGACACAGTGTGCCAGTTGACTGCAGTCCCTTTGATACTAGCTTTGACGTCTTCATTCAGACTTCCCTTCTCCACAGCCACCCCTCCCAGATACTTGAAGCTGTTAACCTGTTTTACTATTTTTCCTTCTATATCAGTTCTCAGCTTTTTCTGATTTCCCCCATTTACTCCCATTAAACTGTCCTATCTGGACTCACTTTCATCCCATGTGCCTTCAGTTTTGCATTCCATTCACTTATTATTTGCTGAAGTTCTTGCTCAGAGTCTGCCTGTAATGCCACTTCATCTACATACAACTTTGTTGATTTCTTCCCTCCTGTTTGCTAATGTGACACTGCCAGCCCAGCTATCTGGAATTTTGTAAATAATTCTATGTCATTTGTCAATATTGATATGATTTATACAGAAGTGTATTTTATGTACTGAGCTACAAGAATGTAACCACAGCATACCCTGCTGGGACATAGAAGATTAACTTACAAAACGTCAAGAAAATAAGTTGAAATTAAGTGCTTTATGAAGTGCTATAAAAGTTAGTTTCGATGCAGCAAGAAGACGGGATGTCTAGAGCTGGAAGTTTTATTGTATTGTCTTGGAGAGAATAATTACTAGGTTTCAAATGTAAAAGCGATTTATTGCTTTATGACTTCCTAGCAGCTACACAGTTCTGAGCACATCTGAGAGATATGTATTTCTCACACAGGGATGTTAAAATTCTGTTAGTTTCTGGTTTAGCCTGGGAACTAATGTTAGATGACAAAAAAGTGATATCATCCAAGCTAACCCAGCAGCAATATTTGATAATGATATAAGAACTCTCTCAGAGAGAGACTTTGTATTTTGTATATGTCTTTGGATCTGACAACATCCACTCATCATCATCTGCACTTGCCTTGCTAATAGTAAGGAACTAAACTACAGTCATTTCCTTTAGAGATAGATAGGAATATAGTAAATATTAGTTTAGATGTTTTCTGTATTTATTTCAGACTGTCCTGCAATGCTGTTTTAAAATATTTCCTGTGATTCTGAACTCTGAAGTAAATGTGCTGATTGAGTATTGTCTTGTTCTTTTATTATTTATTATTAAATATATTTAAACCTATCTTTGTGGCTGATGCTTGTGAGACATATTTAAGCTCTTAGAGCACTTGCATATGTATTTGGTGACACTGTACAGGCCACTCCTAAACAGCCTTGCAAGTCTTGGTGACAACTACCATTTAAATAATAGTAACATTACACAGTAGGATGGGACACCCTTTGTAAAGGCCTTATAGTAGCTGATAAACAGTGGTTGGTGGCAGTGATAACTACCTTATAGTCTAGGCAGAAGGGGGCATAGCTAGTAAACCTGCGCCAGCCTTCCCCAGGAGTGTCTGTGTGTATATAAATCAAATCTCAAAGTGTGTATATGTTAGCTGCTTGGGCAGAGACACAAAGCACTGTTTGGACAGAGAGGGTGCTGAAGGTTTTGGCTTGACCACTCAGCTGAGATCTTAGTCCTATAGCTGTGCCAGTAGGGAGTCTTATTGGGGATCTCGAGAAAGAGGGAGAAACCAGCCCCAGACTGACTGTGATCTCTGTGTGCTCTTAATTAAAATTGCACTTTTTTGTGTGTGTACTTGTCATCCTTCCATTGTGTACATCCCTTACTGTTGCCAGTGGTGAGGAGTGATTACTGGGCCAGTGCAGGAGCATCAGAGCTAATGTAGTCCAAAGCCACTATAAATAGCAGTGGGCTCAGGCCTGAACCATGATGCACACCTACACCCACTGGGTACCCTTCTGTGAGACCATACACTGTTCATACTTGAGTCACTGGGTCCTTGTACATAGATTGCACTAATTCCATTAATGTTTCTGAGAATTCATACCAATGTAGGACTACCCAAATCAGCTTTCTTGGGACCTTGTCATATGCTTTCTCCAAGTCTAGGAATGCCCAGTTGGATTATTTCCTCATTTCTAGCTTTTCAAGTATCTATCTCACTCCAAACATTGAGTCAGTTGTACTTCATCCTGATCTGAATTCTAACTGCTCATCTCCTAACTTACCTTCTAAAATCTGCATATTTATTTATCAATCACCCTCTTGAGAACTTTCAAGCAGTGTGACAGGAGTTTGATACCTCTGTACTGCACACAGTTGTGAATGCCCCCTTTGTTTTTTACACTGGCACTAGTATGCTTATTCTCCAGTCATCTGGAATATGTTTTACTCTCCATACTGCTACAAGTGCCCTCAGGAGCCATTTCTTCCCTATCTCACTCAACATCTTTATCATATCTGCTGTGACCTCCTCTGAGCCTGCTACTTTCCCTGGCATCATTTTCCTTAGTGCTGTTCTTACTTCTTCTATGGTGGGCTCCTCCTCCTCTGTCATCGTAATCTGTGTCTGGGGAAGTACAGCTTATGTCTTGTTTTCTTTGTTTAGAAGCTGCTGGAAGTACTTCTTCCATCTGCTTTTGATGTCCTGTGGACTGGTGAGCAGTTTGCTGATGGCATCCCTTATGAAAGGTGCCTGACTATCTTCTTTATCTTTCTGTCTTTGCCTTGCAACCTGATACAGTTTCTTTGTGGCATCCACTGAATCACTTTCCAGAAGTCTCCAATGCCTTGTTCTTTCCTACTGCAACTCTTCTCTTTCTCTTTTTTTTTAATCAGAACTGTTTGTAAGCTTCTGAGCAGTGCCAAAAAGTCTGCTCTCCAATTTTTCCCTTAGATCTGCTAGTTCTCTACTCTCCTGCACTTTTACTAGCTTATTAGTCTAGCACTTTACCAGATATCTTGTAGCAATTATTGTAGCACACAAAAGTGCTACCAACACTAAACGTTCTACAAGGAAACAGCTCCAGTACTTATTATTAATTCCCACCCCTCCAGGCATGTCTAAAGGTCAGTTCCCTGTGCTTTCTCCTGTTAATGTGATGAACTTGGGCAACCTGAGGCAATGTAGCAACTGCCTCATGTACACAGACAACCCTCTCCTCTTACCTCCCAACACTCAGACTTGCAAGAGATGCACTTATATATCCAAATTGTAAGCCATACACTTTCCAGTCAAAACCAGAATAGCTGGCCAAGAGGAGAAGGTCAACACTGGCACCACACCACATGGAACACATAGCCCTCCAGAACACACACCAGTGCTGCCTTCACATAAAAACACAAACCACACACTCACCTTCACAGAGGCTCTCAATAAAAATCTACCCAAACAACAGAGACCTCCAAGGCAGAAATGCACTGGACCACCACAACACAACACTAATCACAAGACAAATAACTCTCCTAAACAGTGTGCCACTCAACCAAAGCACCTAAGGCAAAACAGCATGTCCAACACTAGTCATAGGTGAGGCACACTGATGTTCCACTCACTAGGTTGAATAAGGAGAAAGTAACAGTCAGCTGCCTGCCAGGTGCCAGGATCCACCAAATAACGCACGCATTCAGGTCCCTCAACAACAGGTACAAATATGGCTCTGTCACTGTACATGTGGGTGTGAATGACCTGAGAATTACCTCCCTGGACTACATGAAAAGAGACACGGAGGAGCTTTATGACTATGTAGCCCAGTTGGGTATGACCCTAGCCCTAAGCAGCATCCTACCATCACACAGAATGATACCACTGTACAAGCAGAAAATGATTGATTTCAACAATTGGCTAAGTTTCTGGTGTCATTCTAAGGGGATCCAGTAACTGTCTGCCTGGAATGACATGACTGACAGACCTCAATGCTTTGCCAGAGATGGCCTGCATCTGTCACCCCCTGGGCTTCAGGATACTGGACAAGGCTCTTGCCACCCCTATAGTGCCTTTTTTAGGTGGTGTTCCAAAAACCAAATTACCACCGTAACAGCTACAAGCAAATGCAATTTGAATGTCATGCTGCTCAACGCTTGAAGTCTAAACCTCAAAATGCACTCATTCGAAGAACTCCTTAAAATGGAGAACACCGATATTTGTTCTGTAACAGAGACTTGGTTCAAGGCAGCAGAAAGCACCCCTGCACTACCAGGCTATAACTCATTCCACACCTTTTGGCCCCAGAACTTGGACCAAAGCTCCAAAGGCGGTGGTGTTTCTATATTCATAAAGGATGCACACACCTCCAGACCGGTAGCCCAACATAATGCATCAGAAATACTGCAGGTGCAGCTAACATTGGGTAAGACAGTGATTCAGGTCATCATCTGCTATAGGTTCCCAAGCATGTACCAAGACTCACACTCCACGTTCCTAAGCACCCTGGAGAATATTGGGGTCCAACCTAACACTCTCATACTGGGCGACTTCAACTACCCCACCATTAACTGTGAAAACTACTCATGTACCAATACAATTGCCCAATGTTTCCTGGAATTCATTAATTTCAATGCCCTGGACCAGCTCATTCTTACCCCCACTAGAGGTAACAACATCCTTGACCTGGTCATTACTAACATGGGCGACCATTGCTCTGCACCAGTATTCAACTCCTCCCTGGTTAGATCCGACCACAAACTAATCACCTTAGAAATTCACATCCCTCCCACCCCCCCACAAAGGTAACCACCATGAAAAACTTCTCCATAGCTAACTTTGGGCCCCTAAAAACAGAGGTGGCTAACTTCATGGCACCCATGCAAATGGAGAATAGTTACATGATGCCGAATCATACACCAATGCACTGTACGAACATGTACACAAAAGCATGGATCTCGCCATACCCAATAGAATCAAGACACTCTCCTCCAAGAAAAGGAAGCCAATCTGGTGGTCCCCTGCCATAAACAAACTCTACGACAGAAGGAGGAAACTGATGTTGAATAAGGTGAAGTCCCATGACTGGTAAAACTCCCTTATCAGTCCCAACAAAAAGTTGAGATCCCTCATCAAATCCTCTAAAGCTAGCTATGAAAACAGAATTGCAGCAGATAGTAAAGACAACCACAAGGCCTTCTATAGTTATGTAAAGAATTTCAACGGCAATACCCAGATTTGCTCTGAGCTACTGCACAATGGTACCTCCTATACCGAGCCAACAGATTTTGCCAATATATTGGCCGACAGATTCAGTGCCAACTTTACCCCTCTCTCCCCCACCAAAGGACCAATCACAACACCAGTAGATTGCCAGGCACCCAGTATTACTGTTGCACAGGTTAAAACAGCACTGTCCAAGGCTAAGAATACAGCTTCTATGAGATCTGACAATCTCCCTGACTGTGTTCTACATGAACTACAGAGTGAACTGGCACCTCACCTGTGTGCCCTGTTCAATCACAGCCTCTCCTCATGCTTTGTCACTACCAAATGGCAGACTGCTACAGTCATCTCTCTACACAAAGGAGGAGTGACTACAAACCCTGGGAACTATCTCCCTATTAGCCTGACGAGTCTGATATGCAAAGCTTTGGAATGCATCATCATGGACCTAATAAACCAAGATATAGGGAATATCCAAACTCTGAATCCCACACAGTTTGGTTTTGTGAATAATAGATCATGCCTGCTCAATCTGGTCAGCTTCTTTGAGTCAGTCACCAGAGCTGTGGATGGAGGCAAGGTGGTTCATACAGCCTACCTTGATCTGGCCAAGGCGTTTGATACCATTCCCCACTCAGGAATCAGAAAAACTCACTAAGCTAGGCATCAACCCCTATATCCCTAGGTGGGTTGCAAACTGGCTCACAGATAGAACTCACAGTGTGAAATTAGCTGACTCCAAGTCAGACTGCTGGTCTGTCAGGAGAGGAGTCCCACAGGGTTCATTCCTGGGTCCCCTCCTATTTGGTATCTACTTCTCTGAAGTCCAGGCCAACTCGAAGAGACTCTGGCTGACAAAGTTTGCAGATGATTGCAAGTTGGGAGCTATTATTAACTCCCCAAGTGGTGTTGACAATTTACAGATAGGCCTCACTGAGACCAACGACTGGTGTCAGAACCATGGCCTTAAGCTCAATGCCAAAAAATGTGTCGTCATCTTTGGGAAAAACCTGGTTCCCATGAATTAACACATCGATGGTAGTCCAGTGAGCACAGAAGGAGTTATAAGAGATCTGGGAACACAGGTTGACAGCAACCTCTCTTTTGACCACCACATTGCCACTGTGGTAAGAAAGTCCTTCTATGTGGCACATTTCATTACTAAGGGTTTTGCATCCAGGAAGAAAGAGGTCATTGTTTCCCTCTACACTTCCCTCATTAGGCCAGCCATCGAGTACAATGCCCCATTTGGCATGTACCTCACTGGACACCTGCAACAACTGGAGAGGCCACAAAAGTACCTCACAAAGAGGATCCTTGGCCTTAAACACTTATCCTATATGGACAGACTCAAAAAACTCCAACTATTCTCTGCCTCCTATCACCTACTTAGAGGCGATCTCTGCTTGACTTACAAATCCATGTCTGACCCAGCTCTGTTAGAAATGCTACATCTAAAGAAATCCCAATCCCTCAACACCACGCACTCCAGAGACCTTAACCTCATTACCACAATCAACAGAACAAGCTGGAGGGACAGGTTCATAACCCAGAGACTGCCCATGCTATAGAACAGACTTCTCATGCATGTCAAACAGAGAACCTCACTGGCCCTGTTCAAGAGACATCTTGATGAGTGGATGGGAAACAGAAAATTCATCCTGGGGATCACTTCAGTGGCTCTACTCGACAGAGGCACTGGGCACTAAGGTCGGGTGAGCAATGCCAGGGTAGTCCTATAGGCTAGGCTTGTAAAAGCTCCAGGGCCATTAGCCATTAGCCTAGTACACACCTATGAACCTATGAACCTATAAGTCACTAATAGTACTCAATGATTAGAAATCTCTGTATCTGGGAATGATCTTTATTAAGCACCCACAGCAAAGTACTAATGGTGCTCATTTATTCATTGGTCCTCTTGTATCTTTACAATGAAGTATGCCGCCATGACCTTGGAATTCCTAGTGCAGTTAAAGGCATTCTTTTAACTAAGCAAGTTTAACAGGCCAGATGTTCACTTTATTACTTTAAATGGCAAAGCAAGAACATACATCATTCTTCACTGTTTTAGGTTTCCTTTCCCTGTCTTTTGCACCAAAATGTATTTCACCCATACAGTTTTTAGCCAGAAAACATTTAATCCCTTACTTTCTTTCCTCCTAATACACACATTCCAGAACTTCAGCTCTGGTATTCCCCACATGGCCCTACTCCAATGTGAGTGTTCCCCCACCCCAATAAATAGGAATGCAAAATGTGCAGTTAATCAACATTTCATGTTATCTTTCTTGCTTTCTATTATATTTAATTATAAAGTAACATCAATTCTTGGCTGGTCTGCCTTCTGTGAGGAGTCTGCATGTTCTCCCTGTGTTCGTGTGGTGTTCTTCCTGGTGCTCCAGTCTCCTCCAACATTCCAAAGACATGCAATAGGTGGATTGGACACTCTAAATTGGATATAGGTGTGAGTGTGCATGTGAGTGTGGTGTGGAAAAACTACTGCGGAAGGGCTAGCCATCCAGCAGTGTAAACCTTGGCTCTAGACAATTGTCACTGTTGAAGTGACACCCCAACCCCATATGCAAAAATGGGAAAAAGAGATTGTGGATGGATGGTTGTCATTCTTTTGTTCACACTGATCAATTTCCTGCATCTGTATCTCCTACTGGCAGTGATAGAATCCCACTGCATTAAGCATGAGAAATACACCTCACAAAGTTTCTCATCTATTATTAACAGAATTAATAGGGCCATAAAATATTTTAGGAACACTGTATTTATTTATTGATTAATTATTTTCATTTGTTAACTTGTTTTTGTTGGAGACCCAGCACAGCACCTCTCATGTTAATACCTGAAAGCTCCCATCTTCTTCAGTTGCTCATACACTCACCCCACCCATTCACTTCTTGAATGCTGTTCTCTTTCTGCTACCTGCAACACTTCAGCTATGCCCTTTCCTATCCTATTGCCTTTATTGTTTACGCTTATAAGCCTGCTACTATCTTATAATGTTCCTTTTCTCTTATTTCTGCTAGCATGCTGTACTGTGTAGGTATACTCTTAAATTAAAATGTAGATTGAGTTAATGAACAAAAAGTGGACTCACAGGCAAAGTGCATGCACTGATCCTCTCTTAATTGTAATGTGGCAAATACTGCAAGATTTCAGCATACATATATATATATATATATATGTGTGTGTGTGTGTGTGTGTGTGTGTGTGTGTGTGTGTGTGTGTGTGTGTATGTGTGTGTGTATATATATATATATATATATATATATATATATATATATATAAATATATATATATATATATATATATATATATATATATATATATATATATATGGGTCTACTTGATATGGTCAACAGTTCATATGGTCGAAACTCATTTGGTCGATGGCTCATTTGGTCGACAGCTAGTATTCAAGGCACTTAACAGGGATTTGCCCCCCTCCCCAAAGTTGTGCAACCCTGGAGTTGATATATATATATATATATATATATATATATATATATATATATATATATATATATATATATAGTTAGGGGAGGGGTGTGGGGGGAAGCCCCCCACTTATATTCGTTTAATAGTTGTTTAAAACATGAAAATACAACAAAGACTAAACATTTTAAAATAATATGGATGGGGGGGCTTCACCCCCCCCCACACCCCCCAACTATATATATATCAACTCCTGGGTTGCACAACTTTGGGGAGGGGGGCAAATCCATGTTAAGTGCCTTGAATACTGGCTGTTGACCAAATGAGCCGTCAACCAAATGAGTTTCGACCATATAAGCCGTCGACCAAATGAGTTTCGACCATATGAAATATGGGTGTACTTCAGTTTGTTGAAAACTCATTTCACTGAATCTCATTTGGTCGGGACCAATTTGCTGAAAGCTCACTTTACTGAAAACTCATTTGACTGAATCTCATTTCATCGAATTTTAGTAGTGGCAGTGTGTAGAGTCCTGTGAGGCAATTAAAAGGTATATGCCCTTTTCCCTACTGTAGTGCAATCCTGGAGTTAGTATATATAGTAAGGGGGGGTGGGGGGCAAAGCCCCCCACGTAGTTTGATTTTATATTGTATGGTTTCTGTTAAGACGGTAAGTAGTTTTTAGGTTCTGCAAAAAGATAGTCATTGGTGTTCTAAGTGTGCATGTCTATTGTTTAAACTGTAGTATTTTTTTTCTCAAATTTTGTTTTATTTTTCAAATACATTTGAATGAATTCCATAGTATTTATACATAACATCTTAAATAACTATGTACACTATTTACATTAGCCTGATACTATAACGGATCTTAATGCATACAGTTACTTTATAAGTATGTCCAATCCATTATCAGATTGTCTGATCAATTATTGTATAGTGTCAATCAACAATAGAACTTGTCCCAAAGGGTTGTTGATAAATGGCTTTGGATAAATTCTTAGTTCTTTAATTTTAATTTCCAATAATGGTGTGGTCCTCAGTAGGCTGTAGAAGTCTTCCAAAGTTAGTATTGTGTATGTATTCCAACTTCTTGTTATACACTTCCTTGAAATTGCAAGTATAGTCCATACTAAATACATGTTTGACCTATTCAAATGAGGACCTTCATTCACATTTAATAATAGAAGAGCTTTAGTTAGATAAAATGATTCATTAAATGAAGCTTGTAGAAAGTTAATACCATTCCAAAATGGCTTAATTTTAACACAATCAAAGAAAATGTGGTTCCAATCTGTATTGTGTACTTGCTCACATCTCCAACATATTCCTTTTATGGAAGAAAACATTTTACTGATTCTATCTGGGGTTAAGAATGTTCTGTGCAAGCATTTCCAATTAAAAACTTTCCAGTATTGTGTAAAGGATGTACATTTTATCGATGATAGGATATTTGTTTTAATATCTTCAGTTAACTGTATTGAGTGTCCTTTTGTTATATATTTCCAATATGAGGTTTTGGGTGTTGTTTTATAGTTTATCAATTTGTTTGTGTCTTTCGGCTTTTCCCGGTTAGGGGTTGCCACAGCGGAACTCCGGTCCGCTAATAATTGGTAGTTGATTTTTACGTGCCGAGTTACCAGCCCTGACGCACAACCTTCAATGAAGGTACGCCCATTCATGCATGTCTCCATGCAGAAGACGCTCTAGCTGTGAATCAAACCGGACAGCATCTTACTGTGAGGCGACAATGCTACCGCAGCACCAGTTTATCAATATTTTGTAAAATTTTGAAATACTGTTTCGCATGTCAAAGTCATTATATATGATTTCATATATGTATTTTGTAAATTTAGGTATTTCTTTAAATAAAGAATTGTTAATTATTCTACTTAAATCTTGTAAATATGATAGAATCCCCTGTAAAGTTACCCAGTCCTGTTGTGGAATTTTGTATGTTGCTTTTATTACTTGCATATCTAAAAACTTGTAGTTCTTTGATAAATTAGAGCCAACAAACAAATCCTTTCTGTTCCCAGGAATTAATAATTTCTCTATATATTTTATGAAAGTTCTTTGTGACTATAAATTGTGTTAAAAGATCAAACCAGATTTTTAAATTTATATTTGCATTAATAAGTTTCCTAAATGAGTCAATGTAATACTTAATCATATGAGTTTTAGTGGGTTTAGTTATGATAGATTGTATACTAATACATAATATGTGCCTTGGCAAATTGCTTTTATCTGTTATTTGAATTTTTTTTTTTGTAAATCAAATTCATTTATTGATATTATAGTTAGTAATTCTTTCCAATTTGCAGAGTAATTTAGATGGTGATGCTTTTATATATGTTTCTATATCAGGAAAGTTTAATCCTCCCTGTTTCCATGGTCTAATATGATGTATTAAAGCTATTCTGTTTCTTTTGGGAAACCATAACAATTTTATTAGGCATGAATTTATTTCTTTAAGTATATTCCTTTCTGGTAGCAGTTGTATTGCCAATGCTATATATATAGGATCTTGGGCAGTAAAACCATTTTTATTAACTGTAGTCTATCTTCAAATGTTAATATTATTTTGTTCCATTTTTCCACAGAGATTTTAATTGTATTGATGATATTATTGTAGTGTTTTAAGACTAATTCATTATTATCCTTGCATAACTCAATTCCTAGATATTTTAAGGTAGATTCTTGTTTCCCTGTGATATGATCCCCCTTAGTCTGCAGTTTTTCTTTTATTTAAAAATAAAAATTTTGATTTTGATTTATTGAAATAGAGTCTTGAAGTCATGTGAAATTTGTCAATTAATATATCTAATTCTTCTAATGTCTCTTTTGTATTAGATAATGTTAGTAATATGTCATCAGCAAATAGCATTACTTTAGAATTGTATTGTTCATGAACATCTATTCCTTTGATTTTTATATTGTTACAAATTGAATCTGCCAATATTTCAATAGCCAGAGTAAATAGAATCAGTGACATGAGACATCCTTGTTTAATGCCTTTTGTTATAGGTATAGATTCAGAGGTAAAAGGACCTAACTTGACATACATTAAATTATTTGTATATATATTCTTTAGGAGATGAACAAAGGATGCAGGAAATTCAAATAGCATTAGGATTTTGAATAAATAGTCCCAATTTAGGGAATCAAATGTTTTCTCTATAAGCCAATTATGAGTGTTTCTTTATTTTTCTTTAACATAATCTGTAAGAGAAATTATCATTTTAATATTGTCACGTGTGTGTTTATGATATATAAATCCAGTTTGATCATTATTTATTGTTTTGGATAGTGGTATTTTTATTCTGTTAGTTAATATTGTCATAAATATCTTAAAAACATTATTTAATAGTGATATAGGTCTATATGAGGTACAGAGGTTTGGGGATTTGTTTTCCTTTAGGATTGGTGTGATTAAGGAATATCTCCAAGAAGGTGGTATTAAAGTTTGTGACTGAATTTCTAATAGAGTTTTATGGAAGCATGATAGTATCTTTAAATGAAAAAGTTTATATATTTCCATAATTATACCATCTATACCTGGAGCTTTATTATTGTTACCATCTTTTATTCGTTGCTGTAATTTCTTTGTAGGATATGGGTGCTTGCAGATCTAGTTTTAATTTTTCTGGTATTTTTTATATTAGAACATTTTTCATCTAGATTTAATTGATCGACATGTATATTTTCTTTTTGGAAATGTTCCATATAGTGATTTCTGTAGGCATCAAGAATGTCACCTATATCCGAGACATTTTCCCCTTTCTTTTCATGGAAGATACTTTTAATGTTATTAGCTTTTGATTGTATTTTGATTCTTGTGGATAAATTATGTACATATTTGGGAGAAGTGACCAAGGTATTATTTTTTAGTTTTTCTAAAGCTAAACTAGTTTTATGTGTTAGAATTTATGGTATTTATTGTTTAATACTTCTACTTTCTTTTTCATCTCCAAATGATTTTGATTTTTTTCAGCTTTTACTGACAAAAGTTTGGATAAACTGTAGTATATTGACATTTAGCTTTGTAAACTTTCAGTGAAATGAGATTCAGTCAAATGAGCTTTCAGTAAAGTGAGCTTTGTATGTATGGGTTCCCTATAACCCACTGCAACGTCAACATTTTGAAGTGAAAAAAGCCAATACAGCTGATCAAAGTCAACTGATCTCATGTACCTGTTTTTTATTTCAGTATGAGATTGTGGTACAGTGGGGGTTGGGGAATCTACTCTTTCCCCACTGCATAGTGATCTTGGAGTTGGTATATATAATTAACAAGGGGTGTGGGGGGGCTTGCTTGTGACACTTCTGAGTGTATGACAGCTGTTCAAAGTTTTGATACTTTGAGCATCTGTCAAAGACTCATGTGTAAGTCCTAGACATATAATCAAAATGTACATGCTTTGAATAGTAACTGTTCGATTCTGATATTTAGAAAAACAAACTTACCAAAAAGCAAAAATAATAAACATAAAAATGATAAAAAAAATAAACCAAATTATTTTCCAGTCATAGAACAAATCCCCACTGCCACATTCAGACCAAGGTTGTCTGAACTGTGGGAGTGTTACAGAAAGGGTTTTCCTAAGGTAAGGTGTAGGGTTGGGGACAGGGCAGCATTAGGGTTAGGTTTGCACAGATTAGTAAAGTGGGCAGGATTTACTAAAAACTGACTTGCTCACAGAATCCAGGATTGTTTAGAGGCAAAATACAAATATTGGAAAAAATGCAGCTTTCCATTTATAATAAAGTTGCACTTGTTGGTTGTTTGTACTGTCTCTCCAGTTACAGTAATAACATAAATAGAGGCATAGTGCCATTTTCAGAAGTATCTTGTAAAAAATGTAATCCATAAAGTTTTTTTTTTTTTCAAAGCTCATACTAAAAACTAGTATAGCTCATTAACTAGTATTTAGGATTTTACTTGGGTGTAAGTTTCCTATAAAGGCCAGTCAGGATATCTACTATATTCAGCTGCTCTGTACTGAAACGGTCTGCCCCAAAATCAGAAATGCAGGTGTAGTTCTAAGACAAGAAAAGAGAACAGTAAAATCAAGGATAAAAGAAATGTGTACATAGAAGCAAATGTGATGTGTGTGATTAATGCAGGGTACACTTCTTGTGAGTTTCTATTTTTAATTGTAATATCTGTAGTTTATTATAGTTATGAGATGCAATGAGACTCCTGCCAATAGAGTACAGTGGTACTTGTAATGTGGGTGTCCAAGAAATGATGACATGGGCAATGCTGACTAAACAGCTCAGGGCAAGCCATAGGGGTAGCAGCTTCTAAGACTGCTGAGGAAGGGACTGTATATGTGAGGGGACAGGCTAGTACAGGCGTACTTTGTCTTTTGTGACCCCATACTGTAACAGGTATAGTGCATGGGGTGACTGGCAGACAGTAACATTAAACCTGACTGGTGCACATTAGGGTGACTGCCAGCAACAAATGAAAAGAGGGACATTGTCTACATTCTTGTTAATGACTGCATTCTATAGAAGTTCCCTAGTCAAGATAGCTCTAACAATCATTGTAAGAGGCGTTTCTCCTATACAGAACATCCCTCAAAGTACCTGTCCTGCACACCTTTGACTGTTGTATATCGCCAGGGTAGTCAACATAACGTCTATTGCCTTGATCAGACTCCGGCAATCACTTGATAGATTTCAGACATCAAGATATGGCCAGATACCTTGATTCTGGTTACTGTTCAAACCACAAATAAATTACTATGAAAAATTCCATATTACAAGAAACCAAAAGCTTATGACTTATTCCACAAATTTCTGAAAACTAGAAACTTCTTGTTGACCATATTGTTTTCCAGACATACAGAAAACAGCAGATATTATTCTTCTGTCCAAATGCCCAGTCATACCTCTCCAGATTTCTTGGCAATCCCCTACCTGCCACACACATTTATCAGTTGGCAATCCCTTACCTCCCACTCACATTTATCAGTTGGCAATCCCTTACCTCCCACTCCCATTTATCATCTGGCAATCCCTCACATAACACTCCCATTTATCAGTTGGCAATCCCTTACCTCCCACTCCCATTTATCATCTGGCAATCCCTCACATAACACTCCCATTTATCAGTTGGCAATCCCTTACCTCCCACTCCCATTTATCATCTGGCAATCCCTCACATAACACTCCCATTTATAAGTTGGCAATCCCTTAACTGCCACTCCCATATATCAGATGGCAAATGCTTACCTCCCACTCCCATTTATCAGTTGGCAATCCCTTAACTTCCACTCCCATTTATCAGCTGGCAATCCCTTCCCTTGCACTCCCATTTATCAGATGGCAAACCCTTACCTGCCACTCCCATTTATCAATTGTCAAACCCTTAACTGCCACTCCCATTTATCATCTGGCAATCCCTTACCTCCCACTCCCATTTAGCAGATGGCAAACCCTTACCTCCCACTCCCATTTATCAGTTGGCAATCCCTTACCTCCCACTCCCATTTATCAGCTGGCAATCCCTTATCTCCCACTCCCATTTATCAACTGGCAATCCCTTACATAATGCTCCCATTTATCAGTTGGTAATCCCTTACCTCCCACTCCGATTTATCAGTTGGCAATCCCTTACATAACACTCCCATTTATCAGCTGGCAATCCCTTACCTCCCCCTCCCATTTATCAGTTGGCAATCCCTTACATAACACTCCCATTTATCAACTGGCAATCCCTTACCTCCCACTCCCATTTATCAATTGGCAATCCCTTAACTGCCACTCCCATTTATCAGATGGCAAACCCTTACCTCCCACTCCCATTTATCAGTTGGCAATCCCTTAACTGCCACTCCCATTTATCAGTTGGCAATCCCTTACATAACACTCCCATTTATCAGCTGGCAATCCCTTACCTCCCACTCCCATTTATCAATTGGCAATCCCTTAACTGCCACTCCCATTTATCAGATGGCAAACCCTTACCTCCCACTCCCATTTATCAGTTGGCAATCCCTTAACTGCCACTCCCATTTATCAGTTGGCAATCCCTTACCTCCACTCCTCATTTATCATTTGGCAATCCCTTACCTCCCACTCCTATTTATCAGATGGCAAACCCTTACCTGCCACTCCCATTTATCAGTTGGCAATCCCTTAACTGCCACTCCCATTTATCAGTTGGCAATCCCTTACCTCCCACTACCATTTATCAGTTGGCAATCCCTTACCTCCCACTCCAGTTTATCAGATGACAACAAATTACCTCCCACTCCCATTTATCAGCTGGCAATCCCTTACCTGCCACTCACATTTCTCAGCTGGCAATCCTTAACCTGTCACTCCCATTTATGAGTTGACAATCCCTTACCTGTCACTCCCATTTATCATCTGGCAACCCCTTATATAACACTCCCATTTAACATCCAGAAACAAGTGTCAGTGCAGTTAAAAGCTTTTGCCTCTATGAAGGATATCTGAGGCCCAGCACTGATTCTCTAAAGGTTGCAGCAAAACTATAGTCCTGCATTGCCTTGTTACCTTCATTTGCATGGCCATGTGCAAAGAAGAGATCACAGGAGCTGGGCGTGTGGACCTCATTAAAGGATTCCTCTCTGTATTCCATTCCAGCTAATTTCATCTTACTATTCATTTACTGAATGTATTTATTGGCGTTTATTACTGGGAAAGTCTGAATGGGTAGGTGCTCATTTCAGTGGAAGCTTGGGGAGAAAAGCTCCAACGTTATTACAAAAATATTTTAAGAACAATAATTTTACAATCTTCAAAAATAATACAAAAACATCTAGAGTTTAAATAAGTATACCAAATTAGGCATAATGTGAAAACATTGGTTAAGAATAGATTCAACTTACATGACAATCATTTAATATTTAGGAAAATGTTAAACAGTTTGTAGAGAAAATAAAGGCAAGTTAATGTAATACAAATAAGAACTGCAATGTGAAGTGAAGGAAAAAACAGGCTCATGATATATTTAGAAAGAAAGTCAGTGAAGAGAATTAGATCGCAGTAAGGAAGAAGGTGAAGAAGGGGGAGTAAGGAGGTGTAAGGTATGAACAGTCCCACAATTTGCTAATCTTTAGCTTTTTTATTTGTGACGCTTCTAATGACCTAGTATATTTTTTTTTTGGTGTGCCTTAGCTATTTGTTATTCTTATTACTAAATGTATATCCTTACTGTACTTTTATTATATGTCTCTTTGTAATTGATCTATGTGAGGAGCTTTTCTCCCCGGGCCTCTACTGAAAATGGACATATATCCAGCTAGACTAGCCTGGTTAACAAATGTAAAATAAATAAATAAATTAAAATAAACAGGTACTTGTTTATATTTAGGGATATAGTTTATCCTGAAGAACAGAGACAGATTTTAGTTAGGAAGTCTTTCCGAATGGTATTAAAGGATGGGAGGGAAGGTAATGACATAATGGATACAGCTAAGGAGCTCCGGGCCTTAGAAATGTGCTATGAGTACAAACCATGGCCAGCAGATATGATAGATTTGTAGAAAGAAACAGTTACAATGTATTAAAGAAACAATGTATTTTCAATTGTGGAACCTAAAATATAGAGCACTGTGCCTGGAGCAATTATCTTATTTTCCTTGTTTTTCATTGTATTGATAACAATGCTGTGTGTGTATATATATATATATATATATATATATATATATATATATATATATATATATATATGGGTCCCCTTCACATGGTTGACTTCTCATAAAGTCGACTTTCATATGGCCGAGACCATATGATCGACTTTTGAAAAGCCGGCCATGGGGAACCGCTATCTCCGCACAGTGCGGAATGGGAAAAGTTCCCACTTCCGCACTGTAGTGCGATCTCAGAATTGGTATATTTAAGTTACGGGGGTGTGTGGTGCAGAGCCACCCACAGGGGGTGCAGGGGGGCAGAGCCCCCCTGCTAAAAGTGTTCGTTGTGTGTTTATGTTTACTTTACATAGTCGCCATTTTGAAAGTCGATCATATGGTCTTGGCCATATGAAAATCGACTTTTCTGAAATGTCGACCATGTAAAGTAGACCCATATATATATATATACACACACACACACACACACACACACACACACACACACACACACCCAGACACACACATATATATAAGCAAATAGGTGTGTGTGTGTGTGTGTGTGTGTGTGTGTGTGTGTGTGTGTGTGTGTGTGTGTGTGTGTATGTTTGTGTGTAAAACTGTAGGCATGAATTCACCTTATTTTAGATTGTCACTTGTGGCCACAAAATGATTTGTCTGTCCTACACAAAATGCTCTGAGGCTAATTTCAGTGTCCCTGGAACATACTAGAACTACTAGAGCCAGTAGTATTAGCTAGCTCTGTCGCATAGAGGGATGGAGGCCTGACTGCTCCCTTGCCAACTCAGGGAGGGACTCTGGCTTGTTGCACCATTGCCACCTTGTGCACACTGGGAGGTGGAACAGCAGGGACAATGCCAGAGAAAGGAAGGGTCACTTTACACTTAATAAACAGTGTTCTGTGCTCTGAGGACTAGTGGTGAAGATGTGTGTGTGTGTGTGTGTGTGTGTGTGTGTGTGTGTGTGTGTGTGTGTGTGTGTGTGTGTGTGTGTGTGTGTGTGTGTGTGTGTGCGCGCACGCGCACAGTCGAATGTGCATGCATGTGTGCATATGTATGATGTGCACGTGTGTGTGTATGTGCACACGTGTGTGTGTGTGTGTGTGTGTGTGTGTGTGTGTGTGTGTGTGTGTGTGTGTGCGCTCATGTTCATGTATGCACATTGTGCATTTTCATTTGTTCACTTGGAAGTGTGCATGTGTGCGCATGCATGTATGTCTATATGTGGGTGAATGCACACGTGTGTGTGTGTGTGTGTGTGTGTGTGTGTGTGTGTGTGTGTGTGTGTGTGTGTGTGTGTGTGTGTGTGTGTGTGTCTGTAATCATACAAGCATCACTGGGCCCATCATTGTAGGGACCTGCCTTTGCAGGACATGCCAGCAAGGTGAGATACTGCATAAAACAAAAATTTCCTACCTTGCAAGATAAGACTCCCTTGTTGGGCAGCTGTTAACCCCACTACAATAGTATATAACTTAATATTTTGTTGCTGTTGGTGTTGGGAAGTTTTCCAGGATTTGGTGCTATTTACTCTCAAGTATCTATCACTAACACAGATAAATGTATGTCCTATTTTCAATCAGTATTGCAAATTTTACCAAAAAGTTAACTGCTGCTTTTCACACTGGTTGAAAATTGTATTACCAAACTGTACAACATAGCAATTTATAATAAACCAAGCAACATATAGCTCTAAAAATCCAAAATTTGGTAACCTGATTATTTTAAAAAGTTATTAATCCAGAAATAATTAATTGTTGTGATAAAAATGTCAAAAACAATTTGAAACTATATCCTGTGTGAGGGTGGAAAATGAGCCTTGATGGACAAAATTCTGTATTTGCTGCAGAAATGCCACATGCATAACCCATTATTTTCATCCTTGAAGACCAAAAGTGATAAACTTCTAAGCTGTAAAAGTAACTCCCAGACCTGATGTTATCTATGCAGAACCCACAATGGCAAAACAAGTGAGAAAACCTACTACCATACCGCTTAACTGTCCAGATTTTCACAGAATGTCCTGATTTTTGGGGCTCTCTATTGAAATGTCAGCACTTGAAAACACGGCAAAAGAGTGAATCTCAAAGATCATTCTTCTCCTTAAAACTTCTTTCTGAAGGGGGGGGGGGGTGCATGAATTTATATATACCAAATCCGAGATCGCTATACCACAGAGAAAAGGAAATATTCAGAGAAATGGCATCCCAGACTTGGTATATACAAGTCCAATCTTTAAGCCATTCATTCTCCATATTTTGGGACTTGCTCTAGCGGTTCCCAACATTTCAAATGGTTACAGATTTTTGTTCTGTTCCTTACAAAAGTTGAGGTTTTCTGGCAAATCACCAAGGATTGAATTCACTAAATACAGTAAACTATAACCAGAACTCAAGCAACTGGCACTCTCAAGCAACCAGCAAAAAAAGAAAAAATCAAAGAAATATAGTACAATTTTCATGTGCTGCACTTTCTGCCCCCCCCCCCCCCTGCAGAAACATACCTAATATTTTTAGAGTTTTAAAAAGGAAGATAGGAATAAATTCCCTGTCTCCCCAACCTGAGAACAAGTCAAACCAAACAAATAGTGTAGGGTGCAGTATTAATAAGGCCTATTTTTAATAGTAACTCTCAAGCAACCAGAACCTATAGATATCCGGCATCTACTAATCCCCATGGGTGCCGGTTAACTGAGAGTTTACTGTAATGACATATATTTGAGTTTTAAAGTTCATATCCTTCAGAAAATGGGTGCTAACACAAATCTTGTTCTAGTTAACTTTCTAAGTTTATAAGAGCAGTATTTAAAATCTGTCCCTATTTTTGGGCCTTTGTCCTATTATTCTAGGCCTTGTCCAGATTTCTAGAGCAAAGAGATTGAGAGGTATGCACCGCTAAGCCAGGAAAAAAAGAAGTCTGCTTTGAGACATATGCCAGTTGTGCAGTAAATGGGCTAAACAGTACACTTCCATGTTACATAAACAAGAATCAGGCAATAGCTCAGTCCTTATTAAGTCAACCACTCATTCAAACCATCCACAGTACAGACAGATTATCATCTGACCAAATTCACAGCACTACCCAGTCAGAGCACAAATAAATTCAGTAGTACTGGAAGTATAAATGCACCAAGAAGTAATGGCCATCCTATAACCTAATGTCAATGACCAGGTAAAGAGTCACTCTGGTAAAAAAACAAGCAGTTAAAATCACTGCGGTCAAGTGAGGAAATAAAGTGCTCATGGTTCAGCTGACTAAATCTCAGCTTGAATGGCAGGACTATCAATGGTAGTTCACAAAAACAAAGTTATTAGATGCCAAACCAAGTACAAACATACTGATGGAATGTGAAGAACAGAAAAATACTCATACTACAAGGAGCATATTTCAGTCATTTAAGGTTACATATAGAAGCCGTGTGCTATTTATTTATATGCCTGTAACAAGCCTTAGTTTTGCTGTAGGAACTGTACTCTTTAAGATATTCCTTCCTTACATGTTACAATCTGCTGCATTGCACACCTTGTATATTCTTATTTGCTGCTTTCACTGTCAAAGCAGAATTTAAAGCATTTTCAAACATCAGATTAGTTTCTGATAATGGCCTTTCTATGCCTTAATGTTTTGCTGCATGCGGAAATTCTTTCCCTCAGTGTTAGCAGCAGTATCTCTCCATAATTACAGTCTTGGGCTAAAGGCTTCTAGAATGAGACTAGAATGTGTAAGTCTCTAACATTTCAGTAGATTTTGGAATAACATGATTTTGTAAAAAGCTTATTTGTTGCTGTAATTTTTTCACTTGAAGTAAGCGATAAGCAAGTTCCATTAAACTGTAGGCTACAGTCTCAAAAATGAGAAAGGCTGTCCTGTTTTCATGTGTAATGTCAAGAACAATAAAAACTTGTTTCTTTCATTTAGAATTATCCTTCAGGAAGTGGGTTTTCATATGAAATGCTGTCAGAATTTGTGTAATTCTCATTTCCCTTGTTTATTTTCTTCTTCTGTGTAGAGTCTGCATGTCCTGCCTGTAGTCATGTGGGTTTCCTCCAGGTGCTCTGGTTTCTTCCCACATCCCCAAGACATGCTGAAGGTGGATTGGACACTAAAATCGGCCCTAAGTGTGAATATGGGCGTGTGTGCCTTCTGTGGAAAGTCGGGTGCCAGGCTGGCAACTCAGCTTAGTAAAAGTCCACTGCCAGTCATTCTGTGGACCGTTGTTCCACCGTGGCGACTCCTAGTGGGGAAAAAGCCAAAATGAGAAGATGACGATTTTCTTCTCCTTCTGTTGTTGAATGCAACTGCTGGATTCCTAAAATACTGCACCAACAGTGTAGATGCTGTAGATTGATATAGACCAGATAATTTAAAATGATTTAGAAACTTTAGTAAGAAATCCTTTATAAATGCATTCTATGAACAGCTTCAGGAATGCATGGATCATGCAATCCCAAATAAAACCAAGACCCAATCCATCAAAGGCAGGCGTCCTGTCTGGTGGACCCCAGCCATAAACAAACTATACAATAGAAGGAGGAAGCTACTACATGATAGAGCAAAATCCCAAAAAGGGAAGGCATCTCTGATCAGTATTAGCAAAAAACTACGGGCACTCATAAAATCGTCTAAGGCCAGCTTCGAGAGAAAAATTGCACAGGACACTAAGGATAATCACAAGGCTTTCTTTAGTTATGTTAGGAACCTGGGTGGAAATTCCCAGATATGCTCAGAATTAGTCCAAAATGACAAAAAATACACCGAACCCACAGACATTGCCAACATCCTAGCTGACAGGTTCAGCGCAAACTTCTCCCCTCCTCCCCACCAAAAGGGCAAATATCTATCCCAACATAGTGCTGCCCCCCTGACATCTCAGATGCTCAGGTAAGAGCCGCCCTCTCCAAAGCAAAAAACACAGCATCAATGGGACCAGATGGTGTCCCGGGCTGCGTCCTACATGAACTCCAAGAAGAGCTAAACCCAAACATAAAACTACTGTTCAATCTTAGCCTTACTACAGGATATGTACCCAAAGAGTGGAGTACAGCAACAGTGGTCCCTCTCCACAAAGATGGTGCCTCAACGGATCCTGGAAACTATCGCCCCATAAGCCTGACTAGCTTGGTCTGCAAAGCTATAGAAAGGATCATCATGGACCTCATAAATAAAGATATTGGGGACCTACAGACACTGGATCCTACCCAGTTTGGCTTTGTTAAGGGCAGATCCTGCCTCTTAAACCTGGTCGATTTCTTTGAAACAGTCACCAAGGCCATTGACGAGGGGAAGGTGGTCCACACAGCCTACCTGGACCTCGCAAAAGCCTTCGATACAATACCCCACTCGGGCATTATAGATAAGCTCATCAGCTTAAATATAAACCCCTATGTCACTAAATGGGTTGCAAACTGGCTCCAGGACAGAACCCACATGGTTAGAATTGCTGGAGCCATGTCAGACTCCAAACCAGTTACAAGTGGCATCCCACAAGGCTCAGTCCTGGGACCTCTCTTGTTCGGTATATATTTCTCGGCGGTACAGGCCAACACGGAAGGACTGTGGCTGACCAAGTTTGCAGATGACTGCAAACTGGGAGGCATAATCAACTCTCCAGCCGACACAAGCATCCTCCAAAAGGGCCTCATAGAAACAGACAACTGGTGCCAGAGCCATGGCCTCAAGCTAAATGCCAAAAAGTGTATAGTCATCCCCTTTGGCAAAAACAAAGTGCCCACAAATTACCACATAGGTGGTAATCCATTAAGTACAGAAGAAGTAATTAGGGACCTGGGGACCCAAGTTGATAGCAATCTCTCATTTGACAACCACGTGGCCAAAGTGGTTAGAAAAACATTTTATATAGCCCACCTAATCATGAAGGGTTTTACATCTAGATCAGGGGAGGTCATCGTACCTCTTTACTCATCCCTCATCAGGCCCATAATTGAGAACAATGCCCCTTTTGGGATGTACCTTACCAGACACCTGCAGCAACTGGAAAGACCCCAAAAGTACCTCACCAAGAGGATCATAGGGCTCAAACAGATGCCATATGCTGCCCGGTTAAAGAAACTCCAGCTCTACTCAGTGGCATACCGCCTGCTCAGAGGCGATCTGTGCCTGACGTATAAAGCCATGTCCAACCCGGAATTAATGGACATGCTGCACCTCAGAAAATCCAAATCCCGTCGAGCTACGCGCTTGAGAGACTTGAACCTCAGCACTGAAATAAATAGGACATGCTGGAGGGACAGATTCATAACCCAGAGGCTCCCTTCACTCTGGAATAAAATCCCAGTCCAGGTTAGGCAGAGTCCCACATTGACTCTCTTCAAGAGGAATCTTGATGAGTGGATGGGAGATCGTAGGTTTACCCCAGCTATCACTTCTGTGTCACTGTTAGACAGAGGCACAGTATACTAACCTCAAAAAAAGGCATAGCAAAATTAATTTAAAATGGGTGGCGAAAGCCAAACACACTCTGGCTAGGCTTATAAATGCCCTAGGGCAGATAGCCTAGTATGAACCTATGAACCTAAATCTAAACTTTAATATAAACAGAAACAGAACTAATAACAGTGTTCATGGCAATACTACTGAGAAATTTCTTTCATAGGCAGCCTTGAAGAGACAGTGAACTAAACTACTTTGGAAATGAGACTTCTACCCAGATTATTGGAACAGAACCAAATGTACTTATGATATTTATTTACACTTTATATCAGTTAGATTTCTACTAGATTAACACCTTATTTACTGAGCTATTACAGTTATTTATTTATTTGATTTGATTTTACATTTGTTTACCGGTAGAGTCCAAGTGGGCATAAAACCCCTTTTTAGCGGAGGCCCGGGGAGAAAAGCTCCATTGTTAGTAGACAATTTTGTTAGTAGAAAAAAATCTTATAATACAATGTAGATAAAATAGTTCTGTGCATTCATACTGATAAAAGTCTAAAACAGAAAAAGTTGCTTGAGTGGAAGACAGGATCCTATGGTCTTAGATAGCAATGCTGCTAGAAGACAGTTAATACAATAGTAGGAGGTAATGACATTAGATATTAACAGTTTGTTGTTTGTCTTTTCGGCTTTTCCCAGTTAGGGGTCACCACAGTGGAAGTCTGGTCCGCTAATGATTGGCAGTAGATTTTTATGGTGTCGAGTTGCCAGCCCGATGTCCAACCTTCAGCAAAGGCATGCCCATTCACGCATGTCTTTTGGAGGCCACTTGACCACGGGGAGGACATGCAGACTCCACACAGAAGGCACTCCAGCTGAGAATCGAACAGGAGAACCTCTTGCTGTGAGGCAACAACGCTACCGCTGTACCACCACAGCTTCTACTAGATATTAACAGTGAGAAGAGAAAATAAACTTGAATTCAATGCACATTACATAAGCTATTAAAAATTTTAAAAAGAACTAGTTCCATTGTATGGGCTACCCTTTCCATCTACAAGTACAAGTACATGAATCAGACTGTTAGTGTAGTAGCTATTTCTCTGTTAGTTGAGTATAGTAAAGTACACTAAAACACTTACATCATGCAGCTTTATTACTAGGCTCTAATTTTATGCACTGCTCTTTACTCCAGTACAGGCAATGGGCACTGTGGTGGTTTGATATTCAGTGTTGAAACACATTTGGGTACCAACTGACAATTGTCAGCCATGCAGGCAGTTTTATCCAATTGGCGTGTTTTTTTTTATCTTCTTAAGAAAAGCAAATAATCTACAAATGTAATTTGGTCCTATAATATCTGTAGCATCTGTCCATGGAGTCTGCATTACAAATCATTTTTTGGTTTTCTGCTGCTTTAGGATTCTCATGCTGATTGGTGTCTTGTCACTGAGATGCAGGACTTATGCATAAAGATTTACAGGTATACATGCACACATGCGCACATGCACACACACACACACACACACACACACACACACACACACACACACACACACACACACACACACACACACACAAATATGGACCAGATAATTAGAGTTGGAACCGTCAGTCACTTCCTTCTCAGTTTATTGTATCAGATACCATGCTACAGCTGAGATTGTGATCTTTTTGATTAGAAACAGTATGACTAATTCACAACAGCCCAACACTAAGTAGTTTCTTTCCTTGTTCAGGTACAGGGAGGCAACCACTCGTACTGCATCGAGGGCAGGACACACTGCCATGCTACTGCCTGACTCAGGGAAAGATGGAAAAGGTACTAGCTACAAGCTTCTCATTGTTGGTGGTCGTGAAGGAACTGAAACTGATATTGCTGGCCGTTGGAGTGCAGAGAAGCTACAAGTAGGTAATCCGTTTATCCACGTGGTGTTAATACAGTGATGTATGGTTTAACACACAGCTAAAGTCACTATGACAGCAATGGCAGAATTGCCTATAACTAGATCCTGTTGACACCAGCTTCCTGTCAGAAATGACCCTGTACTGTTAGAGGCAAGGTCGGCAGTAGTTCAGGTTTCCCGACAGTCAGTGTTAGTTCTGGGTGTAGAGTAGAAGTGATGGTTGAAAAATTAATTTTAAGGTGCAAAAGCACTGTGCTGTTACTCTGATGCTTACTGTGATGGATTTGAAGTCTTCTTAAGACACTCAGTCTCGCTGGCTGGATTCTGCTGTAATCAAAGTCTAGTTATAGTTGCATTCACAGTCTGTTGCATACAGAAACTTGCAGAATATACACTGATGAGAGAATATACGCAGCACCTGTCTTTAAGAGCAGTAACCAATAACTTTTATAATAAACCACACGTACTTCTGTTACAGCTTCAGAAAATGTTCTACTTTACTTCTCATATAGTACAGATGATGTGAGAGATATAACATTTATCTCAGGACAAATGTGTCCCTACCAATACCCCTAACATAATTGGATTTAATACAGACTTTATATATATTTTTAGTTAAACACACACCCTCTTGGTTTTGGAAAGATGCTGCCTTGATGACGCACATGCTGACACATGTGTTCTTGTGCAAATGCTGATAAGTAAACTGTCTTCAAGGAAATGCCTTGTGAATTAGAAAAGCATATTTTTAAACTTTCTTAGAAAAACATGTCCTGTTGTCAGTTCTTATAGAAAGCAAATTACATTCTTGTCATGTCTGTAAGAAGTCAGCTTTCTTGATGTGTGTGTAATACACTCATAAGCAAGTTCCTTATTTTTTGAAAGCCACAGTCATTTAGCTTGGATGCTAATCACATATTACTAAACTCTGTTTCTGCATTTAAGCAAGCTTTATCTTATTCCTTATTTATGTTGCATATTTGTAGCAAAGTTACTTTCAACCTTAGTATATTGTTGAGCATAATCTTACATTTCCCTCTTTTTATTTTAATGTACTCAAAACACTTTATACTGATATGTATTTTTGATCACATTATATAGAAAATACATTAAGAAACAAAATCTTTAGTCTTCTTTTGATACAACAAATCAAAATGCAATTTTACATAGTTAATACAATGATATCAAGTATTACTACTAAAACTACTAAAACTGAATATATTTAACAACTTTTTCTTTTGCAAATCATTTTGTGAAAATATTTTATCAGTTATGAGCAATCACAGAATTTAATTTATAACTTAGAACTCTTTCATTAACTCTTTGCACCTGTTGAATTAAATCTTTACTTTTCAAAAACTATGTGCTACTGCATTTATACACTGCTGAAAATATACAGTTTCTATGTCATTTTAACCATAACATTGTGGTCATGTCTCTGAACTGCCCATTAACATCTTGGTTGACAGTGAAGTGAACATAAAGTACTGAACTGGGCTTAGATAATAAATATTTGAATGCAATTATTTCAGTATATTTAATACTCGAGGATTTAAAAAAATACATGATTTATACACTAAAGAATGCTATGTACATATTAGTCTATTAGCTGTATGAATACAATATTTAATTTTCCTTTAACTGGGGTAACCAATAAGATTCCAACTTAAAATCAGTGATAATATTACAACTTGACAAATTACTTTTTGAACTTATTACAATGTATCCTGTACAGTATGTATTTACACAGACTGTTTGGTATTCATGCATTTCAATCTAGCAGCTATCCTAGACCCAATTTTTTTAAACATGGTTTTTCACAAATATTTGTTACTAGACATTAATTTAATTTGTACTGGATTATTTTGTATTTGTACATACAAAGACTGTAAAGTACACTTAGTCCAATCTTACAAATTTAGTAACATTAACATCAAGCAAAATCTTAGAAAAGTCTTATGTCTCTTTAGAAGTATCTAGTGGAATTGCCACCAGAGGCAACTATGCTTTTTGCTTACCAACATTGTCTTGCCAAAATCATATTAAAAAATAGTGACCATTCCTGCCAATTTTTACATATCTTTACTCTTTCTTGTATATCTTTAATAAAGCAATTTAACAGGTTGTAAATACTGGTGCTGAAATCCTGTAAATACAATTTAATATTAAATAATACAATAATAACTAGAATGATAGCTATTAGCAACTTGTAAAATATCTTATCCTGTCAGGTTTACTCTGTTTACCAATATTTTTAATGCACTAATACCTGTTTTTCCCTCCCCCTGAAAGAGTATTGTCAAGAAGAAATTATATATTTCTTCCTGTAGCTTTATTTCAGACCCTTTTGCAACACATACTGCTCACACAGTCAGTGTAAAACTGAGAAAGTACCTCTCCCCCTGTAGTATTGCACTATTGTTTATCTGCTTTACACTGTGAGAATAGAATGTATACCAGCCCAACATTTTGGTTATATATTTGCTTTATTAGGTTATTAAACTATAGACCTTTGTCTGATTTGATCATTTTTTGGCTGTTTTCTTTCTGTTGCCTTTGCTTTGCTATCTACCTCTACTAGTAGTTATTTGTACCCCCCTGTGTACTTTATTTGAACTGTGTGTATACTGTAACCCATCTGTTGGCTATACTTGATGTAACTAAGGTTTTTTACTTTTATCAGTGACATATATGCACAATTGTGATGTTTTATTATAATTACCAAATAATGTTGCATGTGAACATTTTAACAATGATGTTTTAATAACAATAGGTTTTTAGAAAAACTCAGGCCACTTGTCTAGCAGTCAGTCTTGTTTCTTATCTTATCTGCTCAACATTTCCTGTAACTATTCATCCAGTCTACGAAGGTCTGAGCTCACATTTCAGTTAACCCTTTTAGCATTTTTCCTTTAATCATCTGTTAGTAAGATGCAATTATAAAGCACTTAGTATTATACTTGCGATTTGCATAACTATGCAAACTAAACTTTATTTTATAATTAGCTTACATATTTTTTAACTTTTGATTTCAGTTCTTTTTATTTATCTAACTGTTCTGACATTCATTTTACAAAGACTGTTTGACTAATACCATCTGTGATTTTATTTCTTTTTAAAATTCAGAGCTTTAACTGTTTGGTGTGGTGTTACTATACAATTATAAAAAAATGTAAAAAATAAATAGATATTAGCTTAACTAACACATGTTTATATTTACATTATTTATATTTGCTGTTGTCTGCCTGTTATTCTTGTGCATTGTATAAAAAGAAAATACATGTATGTCAGTCTTGCCACTTTAAATCTTTATACAAGCATGTCAGTGTTGTGACTTTAAATCTTTACTCTTATTAACTATTTTTATTTAATTTTTATACACTAGAACTGCTTTGTTTACCTTTTGACTATGCTATGAGTATGGCAGTCATACACTCTACTTTGCTGTAGTACTGATAAATATCTTACTTTAATTGAATGAAGTTTTAAACATTTGAGAATGATTTGTATTTTACCATCCTACCATGTATGCTTAACCATTTTCAAAACACAAACATATTAGAAAATATATCTCTTTTGTACAGATCAGCTGTAGTTTCCTGCTCTTTCCCAATGTATGTAGGAAGTCAGTCCTTGTCAGTTTAGCTAATCTATTTTTCTTCATCTTGTAACTGCTGTTGAAGAGTTTCCTCATGGTCTGCCTGATATGTCTCAGGAACCTGTTCTGCTGAATCTGAAACTCCTATGCACTTTTGGAAAAATGTTTGTATAATTTGTCTAAACTTCCTGAACTCATTGTGTCTGTCTCTTTTGTAACAATAACTGAGTTGACTCACATGTGGTGACAGAACATAACTGTTCAACATCTGAATATAATGGAAGCACTTTACTCTTAGTTAATTCTTTATCATGATCATAACAGCCTGATCACCTGTTTTCTTGCTATGTGGTAAGACTTTTTTCTGTATCACATTTTTAGTATGGATGCTATTAGACAGTTTGCATACTATTAGACATTTTGGATGTTATTAGACAGTATGGATATTTTCAGACATAATTTAAGCAAATGTAAACCAAGCTTTAGTTAATTGCAATGTTGGTATACACAGTACATTAGTAAATGCAAAACCTTAGTAGGGCAGGTTGATAGTAAGGCATTATGCAAATGTATTACAATATTTGACTGGCATCTCAAAGAAAACCATGTGGGGTATGACAAATGTTTATTGTGTGATTTAACAAAAACTGCATTTTGTGTATTATGCCATAAAAAAGTATTGCATGATATTGCTAAAATAATAGACTGTGAATACAGATCTTTTCATGATAAAGAATTAACTAAGAGTAAAGTGTTTCCATTATATTCAGATGTTGAACAGTTATGTCCTGTCACCACATGAGTCAACATAGTTACTGACAGGACCTCTAGTACATTTTGTTACAAAATAATGTAATATATTTTATAATATGTTTGTGTTTTGAAAATGGTTAAGCATACATGGTAGGATGGTAAAATACAAATCATTCTCAAATGTTTAAAACTTCCATTCAGTTAAAGCGAGGTATTTATCAACGGTCTCATCACATGACATCCCTGACTCCTGCTGTCAGTATCAGCTACTCGCTAAATAAAACCCTTTGCAGAAGGAAAAGTTAGAACAGCTACAGGTAGCCCTGCAATCATTGTCTTCCAGGGCACTCCTTACAAGCAGCACACCCTCCTGTGGAATGCTACAGCTTTCCTTGCAGACAGTTGGTCTTTCCCTGCACCATTCAGAAGTGTCTCTGTGCTGGTGTGCTTAGAACATTATTTTCTGATTGTAATAGTTTAGTCAGAGAATCCTGAACTCTGTTTTTGATTGCAGGAAATATATTAATTGATGAGGTTCATATTTCATCTTATCTGCTGTGATGTTTGTTTTCTGTTCATTTTGAGTGGTTATTCTGTATCCAGTATGACTGAAAAAGTGCATTCACTTATTTCTTATTATATGTTAAAAAGAAGGCAATGCAACAAAAAGGAAACAAATTAAACAGTTTGTTGTCTTTCTGAAAGCCATGTTCTAAGCCCCACCACCTCCTAATGGAAAGCTGGAACTGTAGCACCTGTAGGCATCACTGGTGTTAGCATCCCTCTCTGCCACCTCAGATCACCAGTGATGTTAATATTTAAAGGTCCTACTGTCACCTGGTGTCACTAGTAATGTCTCATCACTTCTACTGAAAAAGCTGGGACCAGAAACACATCTGTTTCAGCCAGGTAATATCTCAGACACCATATCATACTTCACAGAAACATCAGACACAGTTGCAGCTTCCCAGACTTCAGATTCTGTCAATGGTAAAGTGCAAACTGTAGTGTGCCCTACTAAAGGATGTGGGTGAGATTGCCAGCAGACCTCTCCATAGTCACTGTCTGCTTCATAATCAGCACCAGGCCATTTCCTGAAGAGAAAGTGATGGAAACAGCTGCGAGCTTCCCAGACAATTCTGTTAGTACCAGCATCTTATGAGTAAAAACAACCTTGGTGTGGGGGGAGGGGTCTGGAGCAGTTGAAAGCCTTCCAACAGTAAGTATGTCTCTGAGATGTCAGCAGTTCAGGAAGGAATGCATCATAGCAGCAGTAGGATTTTCTGCAATCAGCTGAGTGAAAGTTTAGACATGTTATGTTTTTCTCTCCATCTGATTGTTCTAATATTCTACAGATCGAGACACCACATGCTCCAAAACTCACAGAGAAACTTTCCCAGCTTATTGAAGGATGTGCACCTTCAACTGCTCCCAAGAACGTGCGACATCAGTCATGCTCTGTGGTGGGCCCATTTGCTGTATTCTGTGGTGGAGAACACCTAGGGAAGACCAGGGATATCATTTGCAATGACCTGTATGTTCTTGACACACGTAAGTGTATTTAAAAGTAGTAACATATCTACTGACTTATAGCTGAAGAATGGGGAAGGTAGCTATGAAGTACAAATCTTAACAAATGTCATCTGTGATGTATTTTGTGAAAACCTGCCAATTTAAAAACATGCTTTTCTTCTTTTCTAATACATTACAAAACACACACCTGTTACTGAGATGCTTATACTAATGTAACAGCTATGGCCATTTGAACAGATGAAAGTAAACTAAATATCTGAACCATGTGTAGCACAGGTTAGCATTGTTGCCTTAGAATGTTTGCCTCTAAAGTTTTGTTCTTGGTTGGGGTACCATCTTTCTGCGATTCTGCATGTCACCTCTATCTCCACATGTGTTTTGCCATGTGGTCTGGTTTCCTCCCAGATCCCAAAGTGTAGTAAATGTGTTGGCATTCCTCTGAATTGTGTGTGTGTGTGTGTGTGTGTGTGTGTGTGTGTGTGTGTGTGTGTGTGTGTGTACAAGTGTGTATGTTTATAGGATGACATATTTTGAGGACCTTCCCACCCAAAATAGTTCCCAGTGCCCTACTTTAGCAGTCCTGCTGATGTCATTCCCCTTAGAAGTACCTTTGCACAGCTCCAGCCCTATAAGCTCCGTGGCACATGCAATAGCTATATAATTTAGAGTGCTTAATGTCAAATAAATGCAATTACAAAGTTCAACATTTTTAAGCAGCTGTATTTGCCCCTTTCTGCAAGATGCAGCTTTCTCTAAGGTAGTTTATATAAAAGTAGTAGGTATGGAGACAAATCCCCTAGGTAGAGTTACTGGAGGCCCCCCATTACAAAAAAAACTTTAAAATCCCAGTTTTATATCTACAGTAATTCTCAATTCCAAGTTCCATAATATCAGTAAGGAACTTTGTGTGTGTGTGTGTGTGTGTGTGTGTGTGTGTGTGTGTGTGTGTGTGTGTGTGTGTGTGTGTGTGTGTGTGTGTGTGTGTGTGTGTGTGTGTGTGTGTGTGTGTGTGTGTGTGTGTGTGTGTGTGTGTGTGTGTGTGTGTCCTGTGATTGGTTGGCATCCTGTTCAAGATAAGTTCCTCTGTCTTGGCCACAGTGAGTGCTCACATCAGCTCCAGCTTTCCTGAGACCACGAACTGAATTAAGTTGATAAATGAGAATGAATTAATAAATCATGTGTTGATGTATTACAACAGAAAAATGTCATTATATATGAAATGAAAGCAAACAGTGAGGTAAAGTTCTTTGTTTTTATTTGGAAATTTGAAAAATGTTTCCTGGAAGCATGTGCCATATGTCTTCAATTCCATATTGAATATGAGAAGGACATAAGAGATAGAACAAACACAACATCAGTTAAGTGTTGGGATGTGACTTAAAAACAAGTGTTAACTAGAAAACTACAGGGCTGGCAGTGACAGCAGCAAATGTAAAAACTGACCAGGAATGGGATTAGTATTGGTAAAGTGGGTGAGATATAATGAGTGCAGCAAAGCAGAGAACAGAGGAGACAGAAATTTACAGAATGGAAAAAAAAAAACAGTCTGGGGTAGCTGATTAATTGCACAGGCCAAAGTCATTCACAATAATAAAAAAATAAACATTTGAACATTTTATACACACAGAACGTCTGCTTTCAAAGCCACAATTAAATGTTTTATAGTATCAGTATTCAAAAGCAGGCAATGTCACATTTAAAGTGTTGTATTTTATGAGAGCCTCTAATACTGAAATTTATTAGTTGTAGACATTACATGGAACGTGCATTACAAATTTACAATACAGAATAAATAAAACACTACCATTTCAACCAGAGCAGAATATCAACAGAATGGCATCTGCTGGTTTGATGTATCAGTGCAGAAACATTAAAAATAAAGCCATTATGCATTGACTAGCCTATTCCCAGTTCACACACAAGTTTGTACTGAAGGTCTTATAACGTTTGCCCACAAATGAACTCATTAATCTCCCCTGGATTCACAAAGACAAGATAGTATAAACCAAAGCATCAGAATTAAACTACTTCCTTCTACTTGTGAACTTGTAATTGGTTTAAACAGCCAGAGATGGAGATGGCAAAACAAGTAACTGAAGGATAATGTAGTCATTACACTGACAAGGCATCCATCTGCCACAGTGACAATACAAGCTGTAGGCTGAGAAGCAGTTCCTTATTTCTTCCTTTCTTATTCCATGGCATGAAATGGGGGTCCCTCCTTCCCTTCTCTTTTTTTCTCTCATAGTGTCATGCACCCCCTACATGTCACTTAGCAGGAAGTAATATAGAACTGTGTTTGCTTTGACACAATTGGGTGACACCTTGGCCTTATCTACAAAAGGTACTAGCAGAGGAAGGAGTAAGTAAATTTATTTCTGTGCTGTAGGCTTGACAAAAAGAAAAAAGAAACAAAGGATGGGTTTTGTTAGTGTATCTGCATATGTGTGTGTGTGATATATGCATGTGCATATGTGAGTTACATGGATCTTACATTATATAACTATCACTGACCATTGGTAAAGTCCCTGTGTGAGTATTGCATTTTATGTCAGTCATGTCCCAGTAACCAGCACTTTATGAGAAGAGGAGAGACCCTACTGATTGGAGTCTTGCATATCACATTGGCTATGGTTGTCACTAATAACATACCACATATACCACATATATTTTTGTTTCAGCCACATAATGGAATAAATAAGGGTATGTCTAAAAGAAACAGACTGCTTATTGTACTGGTCATTGTGTTACATGGAGTTGTGAATCAGAAATGAGACCAAGGCTTCTAAGTTTGTAGTATACTGCCTGAAGATTAATGACTATTAACAGTACTGGGGCCCTTTAGCGAAACTTCTGTCATCATTTTTGTAGGTCTTGATTTGAAGGCCAAAGGCCTGTCACTCATTCAGTCAGGATAAAATAAATTAGCCTTTTGGGTTCTGTTTAAGCAGCTTTATTATGTGCAAACACATCAGGATTGAGGCTTAATAACTTTAACTTAGATAAACTTATAAACAAACTAGCTATTACATTCATATATGCTCACTCTCTGGCTGCACTCTCAAAATGGCACTGAAGCTAGCATGTGCTTGCTATTTATATGCATGTGCTGTCCTTGGAAATGCTTCTTAAAGGTACAGCACACACTCTATTCTACAGGCCACTGAAACACAATGGCCAAATGCAGAAAGATGAATAGAATGCATCCTACCCCCATTTCTCTACTAGGATGGAGATCTGGCTCCCACCAGGAAATAGAAAAAAATCTTTAAGCATTTTATCTGGTTATTTTTTTTTTTTGGCCAGAAGTGCATTTTTGTTTGAATAGCTACTTGCTGTATACCCTGCTTAGTTGGCATACCTGCCATGATCCATCAAAATTATTGGATAATATAAAGTTTTGAAATGTGGGATATTATTTCTGACACATTTGCTGTCATACAGCACTTTGCTGCTTCCATGTTTTGCATTTCTTTTTAATAATATTTCTTTTACTCCTTAAATTCTCTCTCTTGCCCACCCACCAGCATTTTCCAGATACTGTCCATGTTTTCTCTTTCTGTTTCTGTATACTGTGACGCCCGTGCCCTGGCCCAGCAATCAAGAAATCTCAATCCTCACCACTAACACCAGTGAGGGGCGTCTAATATAGGAGGAAAGGATAACACATGCACACAGTAAAGTGCAATTTCCCTTAACAGCACACAGAGATCACAGTCAGTCCAGGGCTGGTCACTCCCTTGCTCTCCAGGTCCCCGGTAGACTCCCCACTGGCACAGCTATAGGGTCCAGATCTCAGCCAGCTGGGCAAGCTAAAATCTCCAGCACCCCCTATGTCCAACAAGTGCTTTGTGTCCCTGCCCAAGTAGCTGACACACACACACTTTGAGATAAGAGTTTATACAACCACACAGACACTTATGGGGAAGGCTGGCACAGGTTCTCCAGCTGTGCCCCTTTTACCCAGACTGTACGGTAGAAATCACTGCCACCACCCAGCTAATATTTATCAGCTACTAAAAGGCCCTTAAAAGGGTGTCCAGTTATTACTGTGCAATATTATTATCCAACTGGTAAGTGTGACTAAACAGTCAAGGCTTATTAGAGTGACTTGGTAAAGGATCACTATAAATATGCAATGTACTCTAGAGCTTAAATTATCTCTACACAAAACAACCACAGTTGAAAGGTTTAAAAATATTTAATAATAACACAAGATAATACTTCCTAGTACAGAGTGCTAGTCAAGAGTTCAGAGATCACAGAGAAGTACTTAAAATAATTCAGTAATATAGTTCTGACATCACAAAAAACACTTAGTCTAATTTTTCTAGTTTCTAGCTATTTCTAAGAGAAAACACACTTCTAAAATAACTTCCATATAGAACGCAGGCAGAGTGCTGATGAGTTGGATGGACAAGACAAAAATGCTTAATGCTCTCTTGATTCTCTCTGTTTTTAAAATCACATTCCTGGTTCCCATTACCTCATTCTTCACACTTCCCTGGGTTCCCAGGCTAACAGAAACTACATTTACATTCTTAACATCTCCTTTTGTTATCTTGCAACTGGTCAGGAAGCAGAGCAATAAAAATATGTTTGCATGTTTTAATCTAGCAATTTAACTCTTGGTTAAAACAATAGAAAGAATGTCTTCATCTAGACTGACCAGAGCCAACTTTAAAGATAAAAGACAGTCATAAAATGCTTGACTTAGCTTCCTTACAACAGAGTGCACTGTTGTTACATTTTTTTCAGTTCCACATGTAACTCTATTTTTACCATTTAAGACAACAAGCCTGTGGTTTACATTAATATTTACAGATGACAGAATTATCTCCAAAATTCTATCTGGCTAGGCTGGCAGCCTTCACATATACTACTTTTTGTTTTCTTAAAGATTATTAGTTTCCACTCCAGTTTCTTATTTAGTATCCTTCTTATCTCTTCTTATGTAAGGATTAGGTCCTGAAATCTTTTTGGTAGTATTCAAGCCACACAGTGAAATTGGGAATGGAACAGATCCAGACTGCACTTCATAAATAAGGCTGCCTTTGAACATGTGTATCTATCCTTAGTAAGCAGACCATCTTTGATAAAATGACCCATTGTGAGAACTCTGCAGACATGTACAAAGACAACATTATAGCTATACAGATTACTGTGACAAAGAGGAGGGTGGCCTAATGGTTAAGGTGTTTGCCTTACAAACACAAGGTGCAGGGTTTGAGTCTCACATAATTAATTTTGGCTAGGCTTAAAATGGCTCGCAAGGGCAGTTAGCTTAGTACTAACCTATGAACCTATGAACCTATGAACCTATAAGTTTAGAGTGATGGATGGGTTACACATCCCAGCCTGCTTCCACTCTAAATATACATTATCACAATCAAAGTGTGATTACCCTGAGGACCATCTCCAGTGGTAGAAAGGGTAAAAGTCCAGTCTACAGCCCAGGCAACCTGAATTTAATGACTGGCTCAGGTTCTTGGCAGAGCTGACAGAGGAGAAAGGAGTGAGCAGCTTTTGATGGCTTGTCCATACCTGGATGGAAGGAGGTGGCTCTGGCTTGCCACTTGGGTGGCACTTAGCAAAGGAACTATGAACTTGTGTGAACATGCTGTCTATGAGTGCTAGCATTTAGCATGCAGAGGCATGCTTCCTCTAACAGGCATCAGTAACAGAGCTCAAAGAGCTGACAAGAAGGAAGGAATGACATGGAAGCCACCCCATTCCCTACCATCTGACTTCTGTCACAGGAGGACTGAATACACTGATGAGGCATCCCTAGCAGGAACAAATAGGACTCTCACTTAGCTCATGGATGGATGGCTGTCATCCTCAATGGAATGAATAGGCCATTTGGGTAAAAGTAGTGGAATCATCTGGCATATCTTCTGGGGAAAAATAAAAGCTTGATGGCACTGATTTGTTTCACAAGAAGACAGATCTTATTAAAACAGACATTACCTTCTCCAAGGATGTAATCGACAGAGCTTATATGACTGTTTTTAAACCACCTAACATTTGAAATGACCTTTTGTAAGAAGAAACTTTACAGACTGTGAAAACAGTACATCTTATTATGTTACCTTCCTGTAATTTGAGATCCATTTCTGTACACCTTTAATTGGCTGGCAGTTGGTGCAAATCTACTGGTGGATGGTGGTTGGTGGTATGGAGAATTAAGGCTAGGAGCTGTTAATGCTCTATTTCCTGTTATACAGGCTGCAGTGAAATCACAGGACAATATGGACTGACCTCATCCATAATACTTCAAACCATACCTCCCAACCTCTTAGTGCAAGAAATCTGTACAAACCCTGACAAAATGGGGGGGGGGGACAAAGGCCTAAAACTTGGGACAGATTTTAAATATTGCTATTACCAACTTAGAAAGTTGCCAAAGTAACAGGGTTTGTGTTAGCATACGTTTTCTGAAGAAAGTCCGAAATACAAATGTATGCCATTATTTATTTATTTTATTTGACATTTGTTGACCGGGAATGTCTGAATGAGCCAGAGCCCTTTTTCAGAGGAGGCCCAGGGAGAAAAAAGCTCCACAATTATAAATTAAGGTTTACAACAGAAGCACACAGTGAAAAGATTACAGAGAGGGATATTGTGATTTCTGACCTGAGTACAACATGTATAAATATGCAAGATTTTAGTCTAGGCTATGAACTCTATGCACTGTCAATGTACAATAACTAGAAACTAAGTAAGAGAATCATTCAAAGTTAAAGTATTTGCTGGCTAGCATTTGCTAAATAAACTAACCCAGAAAATAATCACAAAATAATAAAAGTAATATAGTAAATTAATAGAATTATTACACAAGGTCAAACATTGTGTGCATTTAGCTAGGCAGTAATAGAGTAATGAAACATACAATAAAAAGTCAAGTGGGGTAAATGATACATGTTTAGGGCAAAGAATAGTGTCAATGCAAGGGGAGGCAGTGAGGAGAACAGGAAGAGTATGGTTCTAGAAGAAAAGGGGGAGCAGTTTAGTGACTTCAATCCTCAGAAGTGATGTGCCAAAAATAAAAAATAATTTTATGAGGAACAGACCAGAAATATGAGGAAGAAATCTGGACATTCTGCAAAAATCTGGACTGTTGAGAGGTATGCTTAAACACTGGTTACTTTCTCAGGTTCATCCAGAAGAGACAATTGAGGCCTTTCTTTTGAATAACACCTATTTGAACTCTGAAAGTGAGGCCAGCTAGAGGCCTCTTTTCCAGCTTTCTTTTTTTTTTTCAGAGCAGTGGTTGGTGGCCTCTGACATGGAGATATTTTTACTGAGCTACAGTCTAGATCTTTTATCATGGATTAAAGCATACCCTTCTCAATATGCTTAACATTTTTTCTTGTTTAGTAAAGAAAGCCAAATTCTGCTCTTACTTTCCTGCACCTTTGCAGTCTACAAGACAAACCCATGGAACAGCACTAGACTGTGAAGAGATTCCTTCAAGGTAATACATTTACTGTTCAGAATAGAATGGCAGCAAAATGAGATTATGCATAGTGTGAAGTTATACAAAATCTAACTCTAAATCCAAGTACAACAAACGTAAGTACATGAAGCAAGTTACAGACTAGTCTCAAATGCTACCTTCTGGAAAAAATAATCTCTAGTCATAATACAGATCCATAATTGACAGATAGAAAGTATAATCAACATTCAGAACCTGCCAATGCTGTTACATCTCTGGATATTCTCATATAATGTTCTGCATTCACATGTTCTCATGTCTGCAGTAATTTTTTCTCACACAAACAAGGCTGCATTCATTATAGAACTTGTTTCAAAACAAGGACAAACAATAACATCATATTCTTCATGTTTCTAACTACTACTCTCAGGCAAACAATGTTTATTCCCCTTGTTTTAGAACAAATCAGAACTAGGAGATTCATTCTAACTCGCAAAATCCAGCTGCCATACCCATGTCTCACAGAATACAAACATAATTTCTGGTCTAGCTACCCAGGAATAATTCTGAAATACAGAAATCCATTTTAACAGTTGTTATGCCAGAAATAATAGTACCATTCTGACATTCACATTTGTAATATTTCAATATATACTTAAACGTTCCCTCTTTAATTCATTCTTTATCAATGAATTAAGCTTTTATGTACTCAAAAAAGTGGGTATAAAAGATTGTAGTCCAAGCTACTTCAGTTAACTGATGATTTTATATTCAGATTTGCGCTGAGAACTAACTCAGTAGGATAGCAATGAGGTGCAGGAAGAATATACACTAGGCTAGAAACATACCTATTGGCTTGTGTGCTTGAATGGTAGCACTCACTCCATTTATTTATATGCATACATACCCTTTCATTATTATTAATGCCTTAAACATGAAGCATAGCAAATTTAGAATTTAAAGATCATATACCTAGCTCAGAAACAGATTGGTTATCCTTGCCATGGAGAGCAATCAGTTCTTTGGGAATATGGAAAACATACAACTTTTAAGGTGTACCCAAATGATTAAATGTCATTTCACTGACTGAAATGATAGTGTAGTTAGTATAGTATTTTATCCCACAATGAAAATAAATACATTTTTCATTTACCTCTGCTAACTTCAGAATACCTTGCTATTTGACCTCATATAATAATGGTCAGAATTTGACCACCGTGAAATCCTGCTGCATATGACAGCCATTTTGCATTTACTTCTCATTCATTCACTGCTCCCACTATAATTCCAGAAGCCAGTCTGCAAACTACATTTCCCTCTTTTTGCTCTGACATTGAAATCCTGTTTTTTGTATCTGATGGTTTTCTAAATAAAATCTGCAACATGTTGTTGGTATTCTTTTTTTTCTTTTCATACTCCATGATATTTTACCCACTGAAGTCTTGTCGACAGTATTCTGCGTTTCATTAAAGAACGTTTACTACTTGTTTCTTCAGGTAGTAATAATACATGTTAATCAACATGTTACAATGAGCATGTCGCTTTACCCTTCAAACTGATGTCTGAATACTGACAGCTATGAAAGTACTAGGCTACATGCCCCTTTGTGCAGATCATGAAACTCATACACACAGCCTGTGCAGGTTGTAAAAATCATATACACTTTCTATACATATTGTAAAAAGCAGATACACATACTGTGCATATTGTGAAAACTGTCTAGCAAATGGAAGCATAAAATATTTCCTACTAATAAAATTAAAAAAAAAAATCTTCTTGTTCCCTAATAACACCCATTGGTTAACCGGGTAGGTTCACTGGACACCCAGTTTCTTTTCAGAAACAATCTGAGTGCAGCGCCTGGTTAAGTTACCTGCTCAAGGTCACACGGTAAGCAAATAAGAACCGAAAGAATCAAACCCTGACCCAGAGAAACTACAGTTCATAGCCTTAACCATCTGTGGCTACTGCCAGACTTATTGCTAATACCCTTTTAAAGGAAAGCAATCAAATCTGTTTTAATAAATGAATGAATCCCTAAAGAGTGTTACTTTAAAATAAAACTACAAGGGCCTGACAATTATTAAGTATCGATTCCCCCGATGCACAGATTCAAAATGTCATTTATGCTGTCTGAGCATCACATTTAACTCCTTACTTCTGTCTCTTGATTTTCAGAGCATTTTTCATTATTTTCCCAACTAGGTTACCCTTATAGGTTCATAGGTTCATAGGTTGGTACTAGGCTATCAGCCCTAGGGCCTATACAACCTTAGCCATAACAACTCCCTGGCTATTTCTTCCCACACTATTTACTTCCCTGGACCCCTGTCTAGCAGGGCGACTGACGTGATCCCCGGGGTGAATTTCCTTTCTCCCATCCAATCGTCAAGGTTCCTTTTGAAGAGGGCCAAAGAGGCACTCTGCTTGACATGTATGGGCAATCTATTCCAGAGTCTGGGGAGTCTCTGGGTCAGGAACCTATCCCTCCAGCATGTTTTGTTTATTGTGATGACAAGGTTTAGATCCCTGGAGCATGTGGCTCTGAGGGATTGGGATTTCTTTAAGTGTAGCATGTCCAACAGCTCTGGGTTTGACATGGCCTTGTATGTTAAGCAGAGATCGCCTCTGAGTAGATGATATGTGACAGAGTATAGCTGGAGTTTTTTAAGGCGGTCAGCGTAGGGCATTTGCTTTAGGGCTGTGATTCTTTTAGTGAGGTATTTCTGTGGCATTTCCAGTTGTTGCAGATGTCTTGAGAGGTACATACCAAACGGGGCGTTGTATTCTATAATGGGTCTAATGAAGGATGAGTACAGTGGGACAATGACCTCCTTTTTTCTGGATGAAAAGCCCTTAATGATGAGGTGTGCCTGACTGTTGTGGCGATGTGATTGTCGAAGGTGAGACCACTGTCCACCTGTGTCCCTAAGTCTCTTATCACACTTTCGGTGTTTAGTGTACTGCCACCTATATGGTAATTCACGGGTACATGTTTTTTCCCAAAGGGGATAACTATACATTTCTTGGCATTGAGCTTGAGCCCATGGCTCTGGCACCAAGCATCTATTTCTGTAAGGCCCTTTTATAGAGTATCCACATCATTTGGGGGTTCAATAATGGCTCCCAGTTTGCAGTCATCTGCAAACTTTGTTATCCAGAGTCCCTTAATGTTGGCCTGTACTTCAAAGAAGTAGATGCCAAACAAGAGCGGTCCCAGGACTGAACTCTGAGGTACTCCACTTGTCACTTGTCTGGAGCTGGATTTGGAGTTGGCTACTTTTACAGTGTGGGTTCTATCAGTAAGCCAGTTAGCAACCCATTGGGTGACATAAGGATTAATGCCCAGCTTAGTAAGTTTATCTATGATTCCAGGGTGGGGGATGGTGTCAAAGGCCTTGGCAAGGTCTAGATAGGCTGTGTGGACCACCTTTCCCTTGTCCATGGCTCTGGAGACTGATTCAAAGAAGTCATTCAGGTTCAGGAGACAAGATCGGCCCTTCACGAACCCAAACTGGGTGGGGTCCAGTGTTTGAAGGTTGCCAATGTCTTTGTTTATAAGTTCCATGATAATACGCTCCATGGCCTTGCAGATAAGGCTTGTCAGACTGATGGGACAGTAGTTTCCGGGATCCAAGGTGGATCCCCCCTTGTGGAGTGGGATAACTGTAGCTCTGCGCCACTCAGTGGGCACAAAACCTGAGGTGAGGCTATGATTAAACATGACACTTAGGTGAGGTGCCAGTTTATATTGTAGTTCATGTAGTACACAGCCCGGGATGTCATCTGGTCCCATGGATGCTGTATTCTTAGCTTTGGAGAGTGCGTTTTTTACCTGTGTGGCCATTATTACCGGAATTTGGCAATCTTCCAGTATTGAGATGGGCCATTTAAGGGGTGAGAGGGGGGGTGAAGTTGGTACTGAATCGATCTGCCAGGATATTGGCAATATCCTTGGGATCAGTATATTTAATGCCATTCTGTTTTAGCTCAGAGCATATCTGAGCATTGCCATTTAGATTTTTGACATAGTTATAGAATGCCTTGTGGTTGTCTTTGGAATCTTTGGCAATTTTATTTTCGTAACTAGCTTTGGAGGATTTTGTGAGGGATCTCAGTTTCTTACTGAGGCTGGTAAGGAAGCTTTTTGCATCCTGGGATTTTCATCTTTTCTGCAACAGTTTCTTCCTTTTGTTGTAAAGTTTGTTTATGACAGGGGACCACCAGATTGGCTTCCTTTTTTTGGATGAGAGCATCTTGGTTCTATTTGGGATGGCATGATTCATGCATGAGCGGATGTGCTCATACAGTGCCTTAGTGTAGGATTCAGCAGTTGAACTTTCAGTTCCCGTCTGCATGGGTGTCATGAAGTTTGTCACTTCTGACTTGAGTAGCATGAAGTTGGCTTTGGAGAAGTTTTTTATGGAGGTTTCCTTACTGGGGGGTGGGGGTGGGATGTGGATGTTAAGGGTGATTAGCTTATGGTCAGACCTGACTAACGAGGGGTGACCATAGGTGTGGAGCATTGATTTCCCATGTTGGTAATGACCAGGTCTAGGATATTGGAGCCCCTGGTGGGACTATGGATTAGTTGATCCAGGGCATTGGAATTTATGAATTCCAAGAACCGTTGGGCAAAGGTGTTGGTACATAAGTAGTTTTCCCAGTTAATGGCAGGGTAGTTAAAATCACCCAGTATTAGGGTGTTTGGTTCTATCTTAATATTTTCCAGTATGTTTAGAAAGGTGTAGTGAGAATCTTGGGGTATGGTGGGGGATCTGTAGCAAGCTACAATTTGGATTGCAGTCTTACCTAGTGTTAGTTGCACCTGGAGAATTTCAGTCGCATTGTGTTGGGCAACTAGCCTGGTGGTGTGAATATCCTTGGTGAATATTGACACCCCTCCACCTTTAGTGTTTTGGTCCTGCTTTGGTGGCCGAAAAGTGTGGTAAGAGTTGTAGCCTGGTATTGCAGGGGTGCTCTCTGGAGCACTGAACCAGGTCTCAGTTACTGCACAGATATCGATGTTCTCCATTTTTAGGAGTGCCTCGAGAGAGTGCATTTTGAGGTTTAGACTTCTAGCATTGAGTAGCATTACCTTCAGATTTTGCATGCTTGTACCTGTTACAGTGGTGGTTTTGTCTTTGAACTTTGCCTAAAAAAGGCACTATAGGGGTGGCAAGAGCCTTAGCCAGTAACCTGAATCCCAGGGGCGACAGGTGCAGACCATCTCTGGCAAAGCATCGTGGTCTGTCAATCATGTCGTCCCAGGCAGACAGATACTGGATCCCCTTTGAATGACACCAGAAGCTTAGCCAATTGTTGAAGTCAATCCTGTACCCCTTTGTCCATAATAAATCAGTTAACCAATTAATTAGCACTACTTTGTTATCTTTTTCTTAGAATGATGAATGAGAATTGCTAATAACATATCACTAAACTCATGCAGGAAAAATCTAAATGCAAAATTTACCTCAAGAATGTTATCGTATCTAGTTCCCTGTAATTTTAAATGCAGCAAATTGCCCCCACAAACATTCTTCAGATAGTCAAACTGGAAGTGCACCTTTCAATTCCTTTTCTCATTAAGAGGAACACTCCACTTTTAATGTCTTTAACTTCCCTTTCTGTCTCTCCTGGAAAAATGCTGAGTTGCGTTAACAATAAAACACATTGATCCATCAAAAGAAAGCTGCACCTTGGAGCTCAAATAATGAATTTTCCTTCACAATGCCTTTGCATTCTGAGCTATTTTAATGCAACAAAATCTCTCAAGCATTTCTTATTATATCCTAATATGTTTTACCCCAAAATGACTGCTTAGGGTTTGCCAAACCAACGGAATCGTGTTTTACTGATTTGTTTTCTAGATCCCAGAATCCATTTCTAGTTTCCCCTTTTCAATGAATTATCCTGATTTGCATTGTTCTTAGAGCTTCCTGCTTTTCTAACCTATGCACAGCATTTGTAAAGCCTTCTAAAAATAAATAGCTGAACCACAAGCTTTTCTAAGGCCATCAATAAGTAGTTCTTCAAGCACTTACAGACCATCATCTATTCTTTATCACAGGTGTCAGAGCTATTACTATAAACTAGGAGCTGTAAATAACAGAAGAACCTATGATACAGACATGTAAGCTTATTCTGCTGTTCAAGTTCTGCAGTGGAAAGGTGTGTGTTGTTATATCCAGAATGTTGGAGAAACATGAAGCATTTGTTTAAAAGTATTTTACTTTCATAACTTCGTTATCTCTATCCTTACAATGCAGCACAGTACCAAATGGGTACAACCCTCTCTTCTTGAGTTTGTGTTATTATGTTCATCTATTACATTTTCCCATGTCTATTGTACTCACATTCTCTCTCCCTCTCCGTCTCTTATGAGTCACAGCCAACTCCTAGACTGGCATCATGGTCAGCTCCCCCCATCCATGCAGAGTATAAGGCATAGGAAGGGAAAGACAAGTAGGTTGCCAGATTGTTCCTTCATATCACACATACATGCAGTCACACTTCAGAAAATTTAGAGTCCACCCCCCATTAAGGAAACCATGGTAAAAAACTTCTCCAAAGCCATCTTCATGCTTCTTAAGACAGAAGTGGTGAACTTCATGACACCCATGCAGATGGACAATACAGTTACGACTACTGAATCCTACACAATTGCACTTTATAAGCACTTACATGAGTGCATGGATCGTGCTATCCCAAACAGAACCAAGATGCTATCCTCCAAAAAAAGGAAGCCAATCTGGTGGTCCCCTGCCATAAACAAACTGTACAACAGAAGGAAGAAACTGTTGCAAAGGAGAGTAAAATCCCATGAGTGGAGGAGCTCCCTGGTCAGCCTCAGTAAGAAGCTGCAATCCCTGATAAAATCCTCCAAAGCTAGTTACGAAAACAAAATCGCCACTGATTCTAAAGACAACCATAAAGCATTCTATAGCTATGTTAAGAATCTCAATGGCAACACTCAGATCTGCTCTGAGTTACAGCACAATGGCACTAAATATACAGACCCAACTGATATTGCCAACATCCTGGCAGATAGGCTCAGTGCTAACTTTACCCCGCTCTCACCCCCTAAAGAGCCCATCTCTATACCAGAAGAATGCAAAGTTCCTGTAATCACGGCTGCACAGGTAAAAACCACACTCTCCAAAGCCAAGAACACAGCATCCATGGGACCAGGCAACATCCCAGGCTGCATTCTACATGAACTACACAATGAACTGGCACCCTACCAAAGTACCATGTTCAATCATAGCCTCACCTCAGGCTTTGTGCCTGCTGAATGGTGCACAGCGACGGTTATCCCACTCCACAAGGGGGGATCCACCACGGACCCCGGAAACTACCGCCCATTAGCCTGACGAGCCTGGTCTGCAAGGCCATGGAATGTATCATCATGGAACTTATAAACAAAGACATTGGTAATCTCCAAACTCTGGACCCCACCCAGTTCGGGTTTGTAAAAGGCAGATCATGTCTCCTAAACCTAATAGACTTCTTTGAAGCAGTCACCAAAGCTGTAGACAAGGATAAGGTGGTTCACACAGCCTATCTAGATCTTGCCAAGGCTTTTGACACCATCCCCCACTCTGGAATTATAGATAAACTCACTAAACTAGGTATATATCCCTATGTCACAAGATGGGTTGCCAACTGGCTCACTGACAGAACCCACACTGTGAAAGTAGCAGACTCCAAATCTGACTTCAGACCAGTGACAAGTGGAGTACCACAGGGTTCAGTCCTGGGTCCTCCCCTGTTTGGTATCTACTTCTCTGAAGTACAGGCTAACACAGAAGGTCTTTGGCTAATGAAGTTCGCAGATGACTGCAAACTACGAACCATAATCGAAACTCCTAATGATGTGGACATCCTACAAAATGGCCTCACTGAGATAGAGGCCTGGTGTCAAAGCCATGGCCTCAAGCTCAATGCCAAAAAGTGCATTGTCATCCCCTTTGGTAAAAACTCTGTACCCATGAACTACAACATAAGCGGTAGTATACTTAACACGGAAAGTGTGATAAGAGACCTTGGGACACAGGTGGACAGTAGTCTCTCCTTTGATAATCACATCACCACAGTAGTCAGGAAATCCTTCTATGTGGCACACCTCATCACAAAAGGTTTCTCATCCAGAAAAAAAGAGGTCATTGTTCCCCTCTACTCATCACTCATTAGACCCAATTATAGAGTACAATGCCCCTTTTGGTATGTACCTCACAAGACATCTACAACAACTGGAAAGGCCACAGAAATACCTCATAAAGAGGATTACCGGCCTCAAACAGATGCCCTATGCAGACCGTCTCAAAAAACTCCAGCTTTACTCCGTTACATATCGCCTACTCAGAGGTGATCTCTGCCTAACATACAAAGCTATGTCAAACCCAGAGCTGTTGGACATGCTCCACTTAAAGAAGTCCCAATCCCTCCGAGCTACATGCTCTAGGGACCTAAACCTTGTCACCACAATAAACAGAACATGCCGGAGGGATAGATTCCTGTTCCAGAGACTTCCCATACTCTGGAATAAACTACCTATCTATATCAAACAAAGCTCCTCATTAGCAATCTTCAAGAAAAATCTTGATGATTGGATGGGAAACAGGAAATTCACCCTGGGGATCACCTCTGTGGCTCTGCTCGACAGTGGCACAGGAAAATAATTTTCTTGGGTGGCAAAAGCCAGGGTACCTTTTTGGCTGGGCTTGTATAGGCTCCAGGGATGATAGCCTAGTACCTACCTACCTATGATCTACCTACTTCATGTCCTAGGAATGAATGAGAAAACCCATGTGGACACAGGAAAGACATGCAGACTCCACACAGATGGCACTCCAGCTGAGAACCAAACCGGAGAACTTCTTGCTGTGAGAGCAAAACACTACTCATTTTGCCATTGTGTTACTCTTTGATTTTTTTTTTTTCATAGTAGCATACAAACTTCATTATAAAACTCATAATCCTTGGACATGACAAATTAGTAGTTATTTACTGGGCTGTGCTGTGAATAAGACTAAAACACTACTGTCTGTAAAGAAGTTGCAAATTCAGAAAAAATATCCTGAACAAGTGAATCACAATCCAAAAATGTGGTCAGCTACATGCACTGATACTGTTTCTTCTCCTCTCTGCAATAAAAGCTGTGTAGAAACGTTTCTTCATACTGTGCAGTTTTATAGCAGCTGCTGACACTAGTAAAGACTAAAGACTGCCTATGTAAGAGCATAGGGAGTACCTGATAAAAAAATGACAGACTCTATGTCTATAGTATGTCATACAGGTGAAGACATATGCCTCTCATACCTCTCAGCCTCTTAGAGCAAGAAATCTGGACAAAGCCATAAATAATGGGGGGACAAAGAGCCAAAAATAGGAACAATTATTAAATATTGCTCTTACAAACTTAGAAAGGAGGTAACACTTTAGAACTCACCAACTATCGACCTATAGCAATCCTATCACCTTTATCCAAAATATTAGAAAGAATTGTGCATTCCCATCTACTCCAGTATCTCCTTCAAAATAATTTACTTTCCAGAACTCAGCACGGCTTTAGACCCTCTCATAGCACCACCACAGCACTATTATCTTTCTCCAATACAGTCAACAACTATAGAAATATGGGACTATTTGTATTTTCCATATTCTTAGACCTGTCAAAAGCATTTGACATGGTAAACCACAGCCTTTTCCTCAAAACTCTGTCACACCTAAACTTATGCTCCTCCTCCATATCTTGGTTCACAAGCTACTTATCAGACCGGCAACAAGCTGTTCTTTGGCAAGACCAATTGTCCCCCCTACTCCCCGTATCCATAGGAGTGCCACAAGGGTCTATCCTGGGCCCAATGTTCTTCTCGCTATTTACCAACCAAATCTCCTCTTCCTCAGTCAATGCCTCTGTAGTACAATATGCAGATGGCACAACCCTGGTTTGTGCCACCCCCACCTTAAATGAGCTACAAACCTTGACCCAGAACAACTTTACTCTAGCTGAAACCTGGTTCACTAACATCAAACTGATTCTTAATCTCAAAAAAACAAAACTACTGGTTTTTAGTCCCGGACAATCCCTTCCCCTAAACAATGATTTCACCATTATCTCTAAGGATAACATCCAAATCACCCCCACTACTCACACAAAACTGTTAGGTGTTGAAATAGACAATAACCTAAAATTTGATACCCACATAGCCCAAACCATCAAGAAGGTAAATAAAAAACTAGGACTCCTCTATAGGAATAAGCAATATATGACCAAGCAAACCAAAGCAACCATAGCGAGGCCTCGTCTCTTGCCCATCCTTCTCTACGCCTCCCCTGTCCTAACAAATCTACACCAAACAGACCTAAAGAAAATGGAATCTTGTTACAACAAGACTGACAAATTTGCAGCAGAAGCCTCTTACAAATCCCATCACTGTCTTGCCTTGAAACAACTCAACTGGCTTGAGCTCCCTCGTCTACTTCTACTCAACCAACTTTCAACAGCTCACAAACGCTATTATTTTCCAGAAAACACCCCTGCCCTCCAGGGGATAATTCAGCCCCACATTCCCACAAGACCTTTAAGAGCCAGTGGCCAGAATCTCATACAGAACATTAAACATAGAAATGATTCCGGGAAATCTCTGTTCACCTGCACCATTGCTAGAACTTGGAAATCCTTACCAAGCCAAATAACTTCCACTGTATCTACCTGTCAATTTAAACATCTCCTGAATACCCACTACATAGATAACTGGCAGTGCCCATGCTACTCCCAGGTTAGTTCCTGCTCCCAACCTGGCACCCATGCTACTCCCCAGGTTAGCTCCTGTTCCCAATCCGGCACCCATGCTACTCCACAGGTTAGCTCCTGCTCCCAACCTGGCACCCATGCTACTCCCCAGGTTAATTCCTTTTGCCAACCTGGCACCCATGCTACTCCCCAGGTTAGTTCCTGCTGCCAACCTGGCACCCATGCTACTCCCCAGGTTAGCTCCTGCTCCCAACCTGGCACCCATGCTACTCCCCAGATTAGCTCCTGATCCCAACCTGGCACCCATGCTACTCCCCAGGTTAGCTCCTGCTCCCAACCTGGCACCCATGCTACACCCAGGTTAGTTCCTGTTGCCAACCTGGCAGAATACTATATAGTAAGTTCTACATCATATTACTGCATAGTATTAATTACATCCCAACACAATTACACTACAGAATATATATCTCCTACACTACAGAATATAGATAAACTTCCCTGCTCCCTTAAAATATCTAAATAAAGTTGTCCAGTCCATGCACAATGACAAGTATGCTATTCTTACGTGATAGCTATAACTCCTTATTTAGCACATTACTATATAACTATGAGATGATTATAGGTGTTACTCTTAGAAACTGAATAGATCTTGCTTGTACAATATTTGTGTTTTTTGACCTTTCTGTAAGTTTATGGTATGATTATAACCATTTAGTATAAATCATTGCCTGTAATGTAAGGACTTTTGTTTGTTTTTCTTTTGCTTTGGAGTTTTTCTCCCTGGGCCTCCGCTGAAAATGGATCTATATCCAGTTGGACTTCCCAGTCAACAAATGTAAAATAAATAAAATAAAATAAAATATGAGGCAAAATCTAGAGATTCTGTGAAAATCTGTAAAGTTGAGTTATTGCCTCTGCCAAAGCATGTTAAGAGATTAGGCTTTAAAAAAGTGGGTGGGCATTCCCTTCAGTTGGTACCAATGCAAAGAAATTAAAGTTTTATAAAATGCAGGATGATTTCTTTTAAGTAAACCATACTGGAACTATTTTAAAGGCAGAACAATATTTCAGTCTTGAATTAAACTGCTGGTAATCTAAGACATTTCCTTTAAAAGAAATGCATGAATTTATACTCATGCAGTTGAGATGTAAGCTAATAAATATTGCTCAGGCCATACAGTTTAATACTTACATTCTTATGGCCAGTATTCTGGGTGCAGTGACTAAATTACAAACCGTAAGGGAGTGGAACTTGATGAAATGTCTGTACTATCCATTACAACAGCAGTATAACTATCTCACCAATCGTGCAAGGTTTAATTAGCTGATGGGGAGTAGCTCTGCTTGGCTGGGGTTCAGAAGACAGCCTAATTAATGAAGCGTGGTGCATAGATAACTCTACAAAATGATGACTTCAGGCTCATTGAGTATATAGTTTGGAATAAGAAAAATCAGAGGGGAAGTTACTAAGCAAAACTTACAACTAAGCATGATTGCCTTGAAATGGGCAGAATGATAGAGCAGCATAAATATCAACAGAAAACAAACCCTTACAAAAATGTGAAACACTCTGGGGTCAAGGCCTATTTCCAACCAAAACATTTGTCTTTTCCAGGGAGGAATTTATACAGTTTCATGAGAACAAGTTAAATGTTTGCAGATTCATTATATCATATTAGAGCACTACAAGCAATTCACTGCAAGTGGACTTACCATTTTTTTCTCTTCTTAGGTTCTGGTTCTGGAATATGGTACCACTTCCCCTGCTCAAACCCAGAGAAGAAGAGAGCAGGGCACCGCACCTGTTTACTTGATGACCATCTCTACCTTGTTGGGGGTCTGGGCCCTGATGGCAAGACTCCCTCAGCAGAAATCTGTGAGTTAGCCATTCAGTTGTCTTCAGCAGTGGGCTAGTGGGGGATTTACCTTAACTTGTTCAACACACAGATGGACTCCTTCCACTACCATGCCTTTATAAAATGGAAAAAAAGGTCACTTGGAGATTTACAGTGGATATAAAAAGTGTACACACCCCTGTTAAAATGCCAGATTTTTGTAATATAAAAATGAGACCACAATAAATAATTTCAAAACTTTTCCCACCTGTAATGTAACCTATAACCTGTACAATTCAATTGAAAAACAAACAAATGTTAGGGGAAAAATATAAAAAATAAAAAACATACAATAAGCTGGATGCATAAGTGTGCATACCCTTAAACTAATACTTTGTTGAAGCTCCTTTTGATTTAATTACAACATTCAGTCGTCTTGGGTAGGAGTCTATCAGTATGGAACATCTTGACTTGGCAATATTTGTCCACTCTTCCTTGCAAAAGTGCTCCATATCTGTCAGATTACGTGGGCATCTCTTGTGCACAGCCCTCTTCAGGTCACCCCACAGATTTTCTATTGGATTTACGTCTGGGCTCTGGCTGGGCCATTCCAAAACTTTAATTTTCTTCTGGTGAAGCCATTCTTTTGTTGATTTGGATGTATGCTTGGGGTCATTGTCATGTTGAAAGGTGAAATTCCTCTTCATCTTCATCTTTCTAGCAGATGCCTGAAGGTTTGGGGCCAAAAGTGACTGGTATTTGGAACTGTTCATAATTCTGTCCACCTTGACTACAGCCCCAGTTCCAGCTGAAGAAAAGCAACCCCAAAGCATGATACTGCCACCACCATGCTTCACCTTGGGGATGGTGTTCTTTTGGTGATGCAAAGTGTTGTTTTTGTGCCAAACGTACTTTTTGGAATTGTGGCCAAAAAGTTAAACCTTGGTCTCATTGGACCATAACACATTTTCCCACATGCTTTTGGGAGTCTTGATGTGTTGTTTTGCAAAATTTAGCCAGGCCTGGATGTTTTTCTGTGTAAGAAAAGGCTTCCGTCTTGCAACCCTACCCCATAGCCCAGACATATGGAGAATACGGGAGATTGTTGTCACATGTAGTACACAACCTGTACTTGTCAGAAATTCCTACAGCTCCTTCAGTGTTGCTGTAGGTCTCTCTTCAGCCTCCCTGACCAGTTTTCGTCTCATCTTTTCATCAATTTTGGAGGGAAATCCAGCTTGCAACGTCACTGTTGTCCCATATTTTCTCCACTTTTTGATGACTGTCTTCACTGTGTTCCATGGTATATCCACTGCTGTGGAAAGTTTTTTGTACCCTTCTCCTGACTGATACCATTCAACAATGAGATCACTTTGATGCTTTGTAAGCTCTCTGTCAGCCATTGCTTTTGCTGTAGCAGGCAACTGAGTAAATGTCAGGGAAATCCTACCAGGACAGCTGAACTTTATTTAGGGTTAATCAGAGTCTCTTTAATTGATGGCAGGTGTGTACCCAAGAAGACGGAATGCTGTAATTAAATCAAAATGTGCTTCAACAAAGTATTAGTTTAAGTGTGTGCGCATTTATGCAACCAGCTTATTGTACATTTTCTATTTTTTATATTTTTCCCCTAACAGATTTGTTTGGTTTTCAAATGAATTGTACAGGTTATAGGTCACATTAAAGGAAAGAAAAGTTTTGTAATGATTTATTGTGTTCTCATTTTTTTATATCACAAAAACCTGGCATTTTAACAGGGGTGTGTACACTTTATATATCCACTGTATCTTTACTTCTACCTCTTTCTATATTGTCAAGCCACATAAATTTCACTTTACAAACTGCGTGTCTTATTCTGGTAGATATGCATATATGCATAAAATGGTAGTTCCATAAACCATTGCTTAAGTAATAATCCAAGATGTGGTGTAGGTAACTTTTGGTGAAATTTAGCATGCCTGACATGAAGGTTTGATCACAAAGCTTTAGCAAGTGACAACCTCACTAGAAGTAGGCAAGTACTACTAACTCTCAGTATTAGAATTCATATTTTTGTGTTTCAGATTTTCGCTAAACTGTAGAAATGTGTAATAATATTATTTTAAAACTACATTTATAAATAACAGATGTCTTACTTTCAATGTTAAAGTTTGTCTTTGACTTTTTTTTGTACTGGTACAAGGTAATAAAATATTCAAACACAAAGTGTGTCTTGCAAGTTACTTTAGGCAGTAGATAAGATGAATGGCCAAAATAGCCTTAATAAGTATATAATTTAGTGTTTATTTATTTATTTGTTTATTTATTTATTTACATTTGTTTACCAGGAAAGTCCGACTGGACCAGAAGCCCATTTGCAGTGAAGGCACAAGGAGAAAAGCTCCAGACAAATATACGCAAAATACAATAATTAGTAACACAGTATACATATATATATATGTATATCTATATATATATATATATATATATATATATATATATATATATATATATATATATATATATATATAGATATATATAGTAAGACATGCTCTGTTAAGCATAAGTAACTCAGAAAGTTAAAAAAAAAAATTTAAAAAATTTGAGAAACATTAAAGCAAAAGACATGGGCAAATTCCTTCATAGAGTGCAGTAGAAACAATCACAAAAATACAGTGCATTTTATAATATCATAAGTTGAATACAGTGCACATTAATATATCAAGTTGCTACGAATGCTTGAGATTCCAGTAGCAGAAAGGGTGGTTGAGAAGACTGAAACAGCCATGACCTCTCTTCTGATAGTATTCATAGGAGTTGCAAGGCAATTTATTCTTTCAGCCATTAACACCTTGCCAATATCAACCCTCATACTGTAGCCCCTTCTCAAGGAGGGCTAGGCAGTTATTCCTGAGAAAAATTTGTGGATGTACACCCAATTGGACAGGTTCTGTTTGATGGAATATAATGAGCCAATCTACTTAACCTGCAGGGAAAGTGTATTCTAGAAATAGGAAGGTGCTGCATAAAGAATCGTTCTCTCCACTGCATTCTGCTTATCTGCCGGTAAAGTTTTGGTTTCTGGTTCTGGTGTTTCTGGACATATCAGACTTGTGAACATACAACAGATCAAGTACAATGGAGTCTCTGACAGTGTATTGGGCAAGGCAAAGATGGCTCCTAAAGAGTTTTTCAGATACTGAGCAAAGAGAAAGAGCTTCTACCCTGTCTTGGTAGCTCAGGGCCTTTAAGTCCATAATCTTCCTAGTTAAGAACCTTTGGGGCTTCTCTAGTTCTTTGAGATGTCTCTTGTGGTACATATTGCACTCAATGATTGGTCTAATCAATCCTGAATGAAAGGAACAAATGACTTCTTTAGAACATAATGTCATAATGAAAGGAATGAATGACTTCTTTAGAACTTAATATCATAACTTTGGCAATCAGTTGTGCTAAATACAAGGGCATTCTGACTACAGCTGCTACGCAGTGATTAAAGCAGAGCCCCACCTCTTCAGTGTGGCTACCTAGAAGGTCTGTTGCTTACCCTCGAGGTCTTCAGAGAATAAAAAGCACTGAGCTGTGCATGGGCCCTCAGCACCTCAAGGTCAACGTAGTGGGGAGCAAAAATATATATAACCTGAAATGTTTTTTTTTTTTAACCCTGAATTTATAATACACACTCCTCACAGACACTGAGATTTAGATCACCACTGTCAATGACCCAATCAGTTAAAGCTATGCATTTAATATGTTTACATATGCCTTAAAATTTCCGTTTGGAAACTGTCTGAGATAAAATTAGGTATATAGTTGATATGTGAAACTACGTAGCTATGAAAAAGTATCGCAATTCAGGAAAACATTGGGGAGGTAAAATGGTTTTCTATACATTTGGGAAAATGGGATCATACTGTTTGCTGTGCTGCAGCAACTTCTGACACATTATGATGTGCAGTTAAATCAAACTACATTTTTAGCAATTACTGCTGTTTCAGTGGAGTTATTGGATACATTGAATTTGCTGCATCTGTTGCATCATTTTGTGTGCTAGTTTGGATAAACTGGTGTCAAGAATCTACAGGTGTCACAGCTTTTTCAGCTTGTCTGAACTGCGGCTGCAATTTAATTTTATTGTGCTAAGAACTCAGCACTGGAGCTAAGGAGCAGGACCAGTCTTCACTGCTGGTCTTTGCTTTCTTCTCTTTTGTTGTGCAACCATGGATTTATTTTATTTAAGTAAGGGAGAAGCCCTCCTCCATTAACCAGAAAGTGCAAAAACATTAATTTAGTTTTATTTTTGTCATATTCCAGTAATGACTTGTATTTTTATGTTTGTTTCAGTAATAGCAACGGTTTGTTCTTTTCTTGACTGACACAGGTCTGACAAACTAAGGATTTGACTAGGTTAATTATTTTGTGACAGTATCAAAAAAGGCAGATATGTAAATACGACTGATGACTGTCCAGCAAAGATGTGTGTTTGTTACTTTTTGCAGGTAAGTTAAAAATGTAAAGTGAAAACTGCAAGATGCATGATTGTCAAAAACGTCTGAGACTAGATTGAGAAGCCCGTACCAAGAAATGTAACTTTAATTACCAGATAGTAGCAATTGCATGAGCCTGCAACTGGTCATTTATTGATTAGTGCTCTACCAGCATAAACACATAAAAAACAAATAAATAAATATACATAAGCCTGCATGTATGTATATTGGAATGATAAAGAAAGAAACTGCTGTGTACTTCAGATAATGAGTTTAAAATGCTTTGTTGCATTAGTAGGATGTGGAGAGATCGCACACTAAATACAGTTCAAGCAACAGAAGTGCAGTGGATTTCTAGCATGCAGGTGGGATGTTCACTCTGTCAGGTACTTTGTCAGTCTGCAAGATTTCTGTTAGTGGCTGGAATAGTCTTCATGCCATTGAAAAGAATATTTAGTGACTGAAAATGCAACCACTTACTCTTGACCATGAATGTGGTACAAAATGTATCAGGCCATATTCGGTATAGTGGTGCGAATGATAGTCACTGACAAGGCTGTGAAAACATGATATAGGTGTTTAATGTACAACATTTTGTCAGATGATTTGTTCCACAGTAAGAAGTGCTTTTGGGGGGGGGGCAGATGTCTCGGCTAGATTATTACATTTCATTTTCTCCAGGCCTTACCATACAGACTCTTAAATGGCCTAAAATATCTTCATATGATATCCATTTAGTGCACACCACTGCAGGAGATCAGGTGCTACGGAATCACCCTTATACACTATGACTGCCAGCCTGCATGCATTATCACAAGCCATGTGGTATGGAAGCCTCCTTCACCAAATAAATGCAGTGGCCTTCTCTGATGCACAAACATTAATATGCTACACACAAAAAATGATCTTACCTTCAAGTTCCCAGACCACTAGGGTCTGCTCCAACATGACAAAAAAATCTAGTAATCAAAAGTAACACAACTATGGCTCTTCAAATGTTTCCAAACATCATCTGTGATCTCTCAGTTCTGAGTGGGGAAAGCATTCATATACAACTCCACTTGTAATTTAAATTTCTTTTAGCAACTCATATGAAGCAGCTGGGACAAAGAAGAAGAAAAAGAAACAGCACCCCTACCTCACTCATGGTTGTCTCCCAGAATACAGCAGATTGCAATATGCAGATGTAAGACTCAAATTATCTAGGAGTTCAGATAAAGTGAGAAAGTGACCAAGGGATATACCAGTAGTACTGTGGGTGCTCTACTGGACAGTGATAGTACAGTGATAATTGAGTCCATGAACAAAGCTAACGATTAGAAAAACACAAAGGTTTAGCAACTCTCAAGGATGACTGGACCACATTAAGTCTTGAAGGATATCATACTAAAAGAGAGAATACCATTAAACATCTTGGAGTATGGACTCGCGTCCCACCTTTCATCTTCAGTGTGAACTTTAGCAATGTCATTGCCAAAGCCCAGGTTTATCTAGTTGCTCATTACAGAATACATGAACCACTCATAAAAAGGATAAGGCACCAACAGCTAAAGGTGTCATAAGGATAGGGCACCAACAACTAAAGGTGTCATACGGATAGGGCACCAACAACTAAAGGTGTCATAAGGACAGGACACCAACAGCTAAAGGTGTCATAAGGACAGAGCACCAACAGCTAAAGGTGTCATAAGGATAGGGCAACAACAACTAAAGGTGTCATAAGGATAGGGCACCAATAGCTAAAGCTATCATAAGGATAGGGCACCAACAGCTAAAGGTGTCATAAGGACAGGGCACCAACAGCTAAAGATGCCATAAGTATAGGGCACCAACAGCTAAAGGTGTCATAAGGATATGGCACCAACAGCTACAGATGTTATAAGGATAGGGCTCTAAAAGCAGAAGGAGTCATAAGGACTGGGCACCAACAGTTAAAGGTGTCATAAGTATAGGACACCAACAGCTAAAGGTGTCATAAGGATAGGGCACCAACAGCTACTGATGTCATAAGGATAGGGCGTTAACAGCTAAAGGTGTCATAAGGACAGTGCACCAACAGCTTAAGATGTCATAAGTATAGGGCACCAACAGCTAAAGGTGTCATAAGGAAAGGACACCAGCAGCTAAAGGTGTCATAAGGATAGGGTACCAACAGCTAAAGGTGTCATAAGGGCAGGGCACCAACAGCTAAAGGTGTCATAAGGACAGGGCACCAACAGCTAAAGATGTCATAAGGATAGGGCACCAACAGCTAAACGTGTCAGAAGGATTGGGCACCAATAGCTAAAGGTGTCATAAGGATAGGGCACAAATAGTTAAAGGTGTCATAAGGATAGAGCACCAACAGCTAAACGTGTCAGGGCAACAACAACTAAAGGTGTCATAAAGATAGGCACCAACAGCTAAAGATGTCATAAGGATAGGGCACCAACAGCTGCAGGTGTCATAAGGAAAGGGCACCAACAGCTAAAGGAGTCATAAGGACAGAGCACCAACAGCTAAAGGTGTCATAAAGACAGGGCATCAACAACTAAAGATGGTATAAGTTAGGACAACAACAGCTACATGTGTCATAAGGATAGGGCACCAACAGCTAAAGGTGTCATGAAGATAGGGCACCAACAGCTAAAGGTGTCATAAGGATAGGGCTCTAACAGTTAAAGGTGTCATAACGATAGGACACCATCAGCTAAAGGTGTCATGAAGATAGGGCACCAACAGCTAAAGGTGTCATAAGGATAGGGCTCTAACAGTTAAAGGTGTCATAACGATAGGACACCATCAGCTAAAGGCATCATAAGGACAGGACACAAACAGCTAAAAGTGTCATATGGATTGGGCTCCAACAGCTAAAAGTGTCATAAGGATAGGACACCAACATTTAAAGGTGTCACAAGGACAGGGCACCACCAGATAAAGGTGTCATAAGGACGGGGCACCAACAGCTAAAGATGTCATAAGACAGGGCACCAACAGCTACAAGTGTCATAAGGATAGGGCAGCAACAACTAAAGGTGTCATAAGGATAGAACACCGGAAGCTACGGGTGCCATAAGGAAAGGGCACCAGCAGATAAACGTGTCATAAGGATAGGGCACCAACAGCTAAAGGTGTCATGAAGATAGGGCACCAACACCTAAAGGAGTCATAAGGATAGGGCATCAACAGCTAAAGGTGTCATAAGGATAGGACACCAACAGCTAAAGGTGTCATAAGGATAGGGGTTTCATAAGGATAGGGCACCAACAGCTAAAGATGTCATAAGGATAGGGCACCAACAGCTAAAGATGTCATAAGGATAGGGCATCAACAGCTAAAGGTGTCATAAGGATAGGGTACCAACAGCTAAAAACGTCATAAGGATAGGGCACCAACAGCTAAAGGTGTCATAAGGATAGGGTACCAATAGCTAAAGGTGTCATAAGGATAGGGCACCAACATCTACTGATGTCATAAGGATAGGACTCTAACATCTAAAGGTGTCATAAGAATAGGGCACCAACAGCCAAAGGTGTCATAAGGATAGGGCACCAACAGCTAAAGATGTCATAAAATAGTGTACCAACAGCTATAGGTGCATAAGGAAAAAGCACCAGCAGTTAAACGTGTCATAAGGATAGGGCATCAGCAGCTAAAGGTGTCATATGTAGAGGGCACAAACAGCTAAAGGTGTCATATGGATTGAGCTCCAACAGCTAAAGGTGTCATAAGGATAGGACACCAATAGCTAAAGGTGTCGCAAGGACAGGGCACCAACAGCTAAAGGTGTCATAAGGGCAGTGTGCCAACAGCTAAAGGTGTCATAAGATAGGGCACCAACAGCGACAGCTACCCTAAGGAGAGGGCACCAACAGCTAAAGGTGTCATAAGGATAGAACACCAACAGGTAAAGGTGTCATAAGGACGGGCACAAATAGCTAAAGGTGCCATATGGATTTGGTTCCAACAGCTAAAAGTGTCATAAGGATAGGACACCAACAGCTAAGGGTATCAAAATGACAGGGCACCAAAAGCTAAAGGTGTCACAAGAACAGGGCACCAACAGCTAAAGATGTCATAAGATAGGGCACCAACAGCTACAGGTGTCATAAGGAAAGGGTACTGGCAGCTATACGTGTCATAAGGATAGGGCACCAACAGCTATAGGTGTCATAAGGAAAGGGCACCGGCAGCTAAACATGGCATAAGGATAGGGCACCAGCAGCTAATGGTGTCATGAAGATAGGGCACTAACAGCTACAGCTGTCATAAGGATACGGCACCAACAGCTAAAGGTGTCATAAGTATAGGGCACCAACAGCTGCAGCTGTCATAAGGATAGTGCACCAACAGCTAAGAGTGTCATAAGGATAGAACACTAACAGCTAAAGGTGTTATAAGGATAGGGCACCAGCAGCTACAGGTGTCATAAGGAAAGGGCACTGGCAGCTAAACATGTCATAAGGATAGGGCACCAGCAGCTACAGGTGTCATGAAGATAGGGCACCAAAAGCTAAAGGTGTCACAAGGAGAGGGCATCAACAGCTAAAGGTGTCATGAGGATAGGGGTGTCATAAAGATATGGCAACAACAGCTAAAGATATCATAAGGATAGGGCACCAACAGCTAAAGGTGTCATAAGGATAGGGTACCAACAGCTAAAGGTGTCATAAGGATAGGGCACCCACAGCTACTGATGTCATAAGGATAGGACTCTAACATCTAAAGGTGTCATAAGGATATGGCACCAACAGCTAAATGTGTCACAAGGATAGGACACCAGCAGCTAAAGGTGTCATAAGAATAGGGCACCAACAGCTAAAGGTGTCATAAGGATAGGGCACGAACAGCTAAAGCTGTCATAAGGATAGGGCAACAACAACTAAAGGTGTCATAAGGATAGGGTACGAACAGCTAAAGCTGTCATAAGGATAGGGCAACAACAACTAAAGCTGTCATAAGGTTAGGGCACCAACAGCTACTGATGTCATAAGTATAGGGCACCAACAGCTAAATGTGTCACAAAAATAGGGCACCAACAGCTAAAGGTGTCATAAAGACAGGGCACAAACAGCAAAAGGTGTCATATGGATTGGGCTCCAACAGCTAAAAGTGTCATAAGGATAGGACACCAACAGCTAAAGGTGTCACAAGGACATGGCACCAACAGCTAAGGGTGTCATAAGGATGGGGCACCAACAGCTAAAGATGTCATAAGGAAAGGCACCAGCAACTAAATGTGTCATAAGGATAGGGCACCAACAGCTACAGGTGTCATAAGGAAAGGGCACCGGCAGCTAAACATGTTATAAGGATAGGGCACCAGCAGCTAAAGGTGTCATGAAGATAGGGCACCAACAGCTAAACATCTTATAAGCATAGGACACCAACAGCTAAAGGTGTCATAAGGACAGGGCACCAACAGCTAAAGATGTCATAAGATAGGGCACCAACAGCTACTGGTGTCATAAGGAAAGGGCACCGGCAGCTAAACGTGTCATAAGGATAGGGCACCAGTAGCTAATGGTGTCATGAAGATAGGGCACCAAAATCTAAAGGTGTCATAAGGATAGGGCACCAACAGCTAAAGGTGTCATAAGGACAGGGCACACACAGCTAAAGGTGTCATATGGATTGGGCTCCAACAGCTAAAAGTGTCATAAGGATAGGACACTAACAACTAAAGGTGTCATAAGGATAGGGGTGTCATAAAGATATGGCACCAACAGCTAAAGATGTCATAAGGATAGGGCACCAACAGCTAAAGGTGTCATAAGAATAGGGTACCAACAGCTAAAGGTATCATAAAGATGGGGCACCAACAGCCACTGATGTCATAAGGATAGGACACCAAAAGCTAAAGGTGTCATAAGGATAGGGCACCAACAGCTACGGCTGTCATAAGAATAGGGAACCAACACCTAAAGGTGTCATAATGATAGGACACTAACAGCTAAAAGTGTCATAAGGATAGGGGTGTCATAAGGAAAGGGCACCAACAGCTAAAGATGTCATACGGATAAGGCACCAACAGCTAAAGGTGTCACAAGGATAGGGCACCAACAGCTAAAGGTATCACAAGGATAGGATACCATCAGCTAAAGGTGTCATAAGGATAGAGCACCAACAGCTAAAGGTGTCATAAGGATAGGGCACCAGCAGCTAAAGGTGTCATAAGGATAGGGCTCCAACAGCTAAAAGTGTCATAAGGATAGGACACAACAGCTAAAGGTGTCACAAAGACAGGGCACCAACACCTAGGTGTTACAAGGACAGGGCACCAACAGCTAAAGATGTCATAAGATAGGGCACCAACAGCTACAGGTGTCATAAGGAAAGGGCACCGTCAGCTAAACGTGTCATAAGGATAGGACACCAACAGCTATAGGTGTCATAAGGAAAGGGCACTGGCAGCTAAATGTGTCACAAGAATAGGGCACCAGCAGCTAAAGGTGTCATGAAGATAGGGCACCAACAGCTACAGGTGTCATAAGGAAAGGGCACCATCAGCTAAACATGTCATAAGGATAGGACACCAACAGGTGAAGGTGTTATAAGGATGGGGCACCAACAGCTAAAGGTGTCATAAGGATAGGGCACAAGCAGCTACAGCTGTCACAAAGATAGGGCACCAACAGCTAAGGGTGTCATAAGGATAGGACACCAACAGCTAATGGTGTTATAAGGATAGGGCACAAGCAGCTACAGGTGTCATAAGGAAAGGGCACCGGCAGCTAAACATGTCATAAGGATTGGGCACTACCAGCAAAAGATGTCATGAAGATAGGGCACCAACAGCAAAAGGTGTCATAAGGATAGGGCATCAACAGCTAAAGGTGTCATAAGGATAGGGCACCAACAGCTACGGCTGTCATAAGAATAGGGAACCAACACCTAAAGGTGTCATAATGATAGGACACTAACAGCTAAAAGTGTCATAAGGATAGGGGTGTCATAAGGAAAGGGCACCAATAGCTAAAGATGTCATAAGGATAAGGCACCAACAGCTAAAGGTGTCACAAGGATAGGGCACCAACAGCTAAAGGTATCACAAGGATAGGATACCATCAGCTAAAGGTGTCATAAGGATAGAGCACCAACAGCTAAAGGTGTCATAAGGATAGGACACCAACAGCTACAGGTGTCATAAGGATAGGGCAACAACAACTAAAGGTGTCATAAGGATAGGGCACCAGCAGCTAAAGGTGTCATAAGGATAGGACTCCAACAGCTAAAAGTGTCATAAGGATAGGACACAACAGCTAAAGGTGTCACAAAGACAGGGCACCAACACCTAGGTGTTACAAGGACAGGGCACCAACAGCTAAAGATGTCATAAGATAGGGCACCAACAGCTACAGGTGTCATAAGGAAAGGGCACCGTCAGCTAAACGTGTCATAAGGATAGGACACCAACAGCTATAGGTGTCATAAGGAAAGGGCACTGGCAGCTAAATGTGTCACAAGAATAGGGCACCAGCAGCTAAAGGTGTCATGAAGATAGGGCACCAACAGCTACAGGTGTCATAAGGAAAGGGCACCATCAGCTAAACGTGTCATAAGGATTGGACACCAACAGGTGAAGGTGTTATAAGGATAGGGCACCAACAGCTAAAGATGTCATAAGGATAGGGCACAAGCAGCTACAGCTGTCACAAGGATAGGGCACCAACAGCTAAGGGTGTCATAAGGATAGGACACCAACAGCTAATGGTGTTATAAGGATAGGGCACAAGCAGCTACAGGTGTCATAAGGAAAGGGCACCGGCAGCTAAACATGTCATAAGGATTGGGCACTACCAGCAAAAGATGTCGTGAAGATAGGGCACCAACAGCAAAAGGTGTCATAAGGATAGGGCATCAACAGCTAAAGGTGTTATAAGGATAGGACACCAACAGCTAAAGGTGTCATAAGGATAGGGGTGTCATAAGGATAGGGCACCAACAGCTAAAGATGTCATAAGGATAAGGCACCAATAGCTAAATGTGTTATAAGGCTAGGGCACCAACAGCTGAAGCTGTCATAAGGATAGGGCAACAACAACTAAAGGTGTCATAAGGATAGGGCACCAATAGCTAAAGGTGTCATAAGGATAGGGCACCAACAGCTAAAGGTGTCATAAGGATAGGACACCAATAGCTAAAGGTGTCATCAGGATAGGGCACCAACAGCTACTGATGTCATAAGTATAAGGCACCAACAGCTAAAAGTGTCACAAGGATATGGCACCAACAGCTAAAGGTGTCATAAGGACAGGGCACCAACAACTAAAGGTGTCATATGGATTGTGCTCCAACAGCTAAAAGTGTCATAAGGATAGGACACCAACAGCTAAAGGTGTCATAAGGACAGGGCACCAACAGCTAAAGGTATCATAAGGATAGGCCACCAACAGCTAAATGTGTCATAAGGATTAGACACCAGCAGCTAAAGGTGTCACAAGGACACAGCACCAACAGCTAAGGGTGTCATCAGGACGGGGCACCAACAGCTAAAGATGTCATAAGATAGGGCACCAACAGCTACAGGTGTCATAAGGAAAGGGCACCAGCAGCCAAAAGTGTCATAAGGATACGGCACCAACAGCTACATGTGTCATAAGGAAAGGGCACCGACAGCTAAACATGTCATAGGGATAGGGCACCAGCAGCTAAAGGTGTCATGAAGATGGGGCACCAACAGCTAAATGTCTTATGAGGATAGAACACCAACAGCTAAAGGTATCATAAGGATAGGACACCAACAGCTAAAGGTGTCATAAGGATAGGGGTGTCATAAGGATAGGGCACCAACAGCTAAAGATATCATAAGGATAGGCCACCAACAGCTAAATGTGTCATAAGGATAAGACACCAGCAGCTAAAGGTGTCACAAGGACACAGCACCAACAGCTAAGGGTGTCATCAGGACGGGGCACCAACAGCTAAAGATGTCATAAGATAGGGCACCAACAGCTACAGGTGTCATAAGGAAAGGGCACCAGCAGTCAAAAGTGTCATAAGGATACGGCACCAACAGCTACATGTGTCATAAGGAAAGGGCACCGGCAGCTAAACTTGTCATAGGGATAGGGCACCAGCAGCTAAAGGTGTCATGAAGATGGGGCACCAACAGCTAAATGTCTTATGAGGATAGAACACCAACAGCTAAAGGTATCATAAGGATAGGACACCAACAGCTAAAGGTGTCATAAGGATAGGGGTGTCATAAGGATAGGGCACCAACAGCTAAAGCTGTCATAAGGATAGGGCAACAACAACTAAAGGTGTCATAAGGATAGGGCACCAAAAGCTAAAGGTGTCATAAGGATAGGGCACCAACAGCTAAGGTGTCATAAGGATAGGACACCAACAGCTAAAGGTGTCATAAGGATAGGGGTGTCATAAGGATAGGGCACCAACAACTAAAGGTGTCATAAGGATAGGGCAACAACAACTAAAGGTGTCACAAGGATATGGCACCAACAGCTAAAGGTGTCATAAGGACAGGGCACCAACAACTAAAGGTGTCATATGGATTGGGCTCCAACAGCTAAAAGTGTCATACGGATAGGACATCAACAGCTAAGGGGGTCACAAGGACACAGCACCAACAGCTAAGGGTCTCATAAGGATGGGGCACCAACAGCTAAAGATGTCATAAGATAGGGCACCAACAGCTACAGGTGTCATAAGGAAAGGGCACCAGCAGCTAAATGTGTCATAAAGATACAGCACCAACAGCTACAGATGTCATAAGGAAAGGGCACCAACAGCTAAAGGTGTCATAAGATAGGGCACCAACAGCTAAAGGTATCACAAGGATGGGATACCATCAGCTAAAGGTGTCATAAGGATAGAGCACCAACAGCTAAAGGTGTCATAAGGATAGGACACCAACAGCTACAGGTGTCATAAGGATAGGGCAACAACAACTAAAGGTGTCATAAGGATAGGGCACCAGCAGCTAAAGGTGTCATAAGGATAGGGCTCCAACAGCTAAAAGTGTCATAAGGATAGGACACAACAGCTAAAGGTTTCACAAAGACAGGGCACCAACAGCTAGGTGTTACAAGGACAGGGCACCAACAGCTAAAGATGTCATAAGATAGGGCACCAACAGCTACAGGTGTCATAAGGAAAGGGCACCGTCAGCTAAATGTGTCATAAGGATAGGACACCAACAGCTATAGGTGTCATAAGGAAAGGGCACTGGCAGCTAAATGTGTCACAAGAATAGGGCACCAGGAGCTAAAGGTGTCATGAAGATAGGGCACTAACAGCTACAGCTGTCATAAGGATAAAGCACCAAAAGCTAAACGTGTCATAAGGATAGGACACCAACAGCTAAAGGTGTTATAAGGATAGGGAACCAACAGCTAAAGGTGTCATAAGGATAGGGCACAAGCAGCTACAGCTGTCATAAGGATAGGGCACCAACAGCTAAGGGTGTCATAAGGATAGGACACCAACAGCTAATGGTGTTATAAGGATAGGACACCAACAGCTAAAGGTGTCATAAGGACAGGGCACCAACAGCAAAAGGTGTCATAAGGATAGGGCACTACCAGCAAAAGATGTCGTGAAGATAGGGCACCAACAGCAAAAGGTGTCATAAGGATAGGGCATCAACAGCTAAAGGTGTTATAAGGACACCAACAGCTAAAGGTGTCATAAGGATAGGGCACCAACAGCTAAAGATGTCATAAGGATAAGGCACCAATAGCTAAATGTGTTATAAGGCTAGGGCACCAACAGCTGAAGCTGTCATAAGGATAGGGCAACAACAACTAAAGGTGTCATAAGGATAGGGCACCAATAGCTAAAGGTGTCATAAGGATAGGGCACCAACAGCTAAAGGTGTCATAAGGATAGGACACCAATAGCTAAAGGTGTCATCAGGATAGGGCACCAACAGCTACTGATGTCATAAGTATAAGGCACCAACAGCTAAAAGTGTCACAAGGATATGGCACCAACAGCTAAGTGTTTCATAAGGACAGGGCACCAACAACTAAAGGTGTCATATGGATTGTGCTCCAACAGCTAAAAGTGTCATAAGGATAGGACACCAACAGCTAAAGGTGTCATAAGGACAGGGCACCAACAGCTAAAGGTATCATAAGGATAGGCCACCAACAGCTAAATGTGTCATAAGGATAAGACACCAGCAGCTAAAGGTGTCACAAGGACACAGCACCAACAGCTAAGGGTGTCATCAGGACGGGGCACCAACAGCTAAAGATGTCATAAGATAGGGCACCAACAGCTACAGGTGTCATAAGGAAAGGGCACCAGCAGTCAAAAGTGTCATAAGGATACGGCGCCAACAGCTACATGTGTCATAAGGAAAGGGCACCGACAGCTAAACATGTCATAGGGATAGGGCACCAGCAGCTAAAGGTGTCATGAAGATGGGGCACCAACAGCTAAATGTCTTATGAGGATAGAACACCAACAGCTAAAGGTATCATAAGGATAGGACACCAACAGCTAAAGGTGTCATAAGGATAGGGGTGTCATAAGGATAGGGCACCAACAGCTAAAGGTATCATAAGGATAGGCCACCAACAGCTAAATGTGTCATAAGGATAAGACACCAGCAGCTAAAGGTGTCACAAGGACACAGCACCAACAGCTAAGGGTGTCATCAGGATGGGGCACCAACAGCTAAAGATGTCATAAGATAGGGCACCAACAGCTACAGGTGTCATAAGGAAAGGGCACCAGCAGCCAAAAGTGTCATAAGGATACGGCACCAACAGCTACATGTGTCATAAGGAAAGGGCACCGGCAGCTAAACTTGTCATAGGGATAGGGCACCTGCAGCTAAAGGTGTCATGAAGATGGGGCACCAACAGCTAAATGTCTTATAAGGATAGAACACCAACAGCTAAAGGTGTCATAAGGATAGGGCATCAACAGCTAAAGGTGTTATAAGATAGGACACCAACAGCTAAAGGTGTCATAAGGATAGGGGTGTCATAAGGATAGGGCACCAACAGCTAAAGCTGTCATAAGGATAGGGCAACAACAACTAAAGGTGTCATAAGGATAGGGCACCAAAAGCTAAAGGTGTCATAAGGATAGGGCACCAACAGCTAAGGTGTCATAAGGATAGGGCACCAATAGCTAAAGGTGTCATCAGGATAGGGCACCAACAGCTACTGATGTCATAAGTATAAGGCACCAACAGCTAAAAGGGTCACAAGGATATGGCACCAACAGCTAAAGGTGTCATAAGGACAGGGCACCAACAACTAAAGGTGTCATATGGATTGGGCTCCAACAGCTAAAAGTGTCATATGGATAGGACACCAACAGCTAAAGGTGTCACAAGGACACAGCACCAACAGCTAAGGGTCTCATAAGGATGGGGCACCAACAGCTAAAGATGTCAAAAGATAGGGCACCAACAGCTACAGGTGTCATAAGGAAAGGGCACCAGCAGCCAAACGTGTCATAAAGATACAGCACCAACAGCTACAGGTGTCATAAGGAAAGGGCACCAACAGCTAAAGGTGTCATAAGATAGGGCACCAACAGTTACTGATGTCATAAGGAAAGGGTACCAGCAGCAAAATGTGTCATAAGGATAGGGCATCAGCAGCTAATGGTGTCATGAAGATAGGGTACCAAAAGCTAACGGTGTGATAAGAATAGGGCACCAACAGCTAAAGGTGTCATAAGGATAGGACACCAACAGTTAAAGATCTCATAAGGACAGGGCACAAACAGCTAAAAGTGTCATATGGATTGGGCTCCAACAGCTAAAAGTGTCATAAGGATAGGACACCAACAGCTAAAGGTGTCACAAGGACAGGGCACCAACAGCAAAAGGTGTCATAAGGATAGGGCATCAACAGCTAAAGGTGTCATAAGGATAGGGCAACAATAGCTAAAGGTGCCATAAGGATAGGGCACCAGCAGCTAAAGGTGTCATAAGGATAGGGCACCAACAGCTAAAGGTGTCATAAGGTTAGGGCACCAACAGCTACTGATGTCATAAGGATAGGACACCAAAAGCTAAACGTGTCATAAGGATAGGGCACCAACAGCTACAGCTGTCATAAGAATAGGGAACCAACACCTAAAGGTGTCATAATGATTGGACACTAACAGCTAAAGGTGTCATAAGGATAGGGGTGTCATAAGGAAAGGGCACCAACAGCTAAAGATGTCATAAGGATAGGGCACCAACAGCTAAAGGTGTCACAAAGATAGGGCACCAACAGCTAAAGGTGTCATAAGGATAGGACACCATCAGCTAAAGGTATCATAAGGATAGAGCACCAACAGCTAAAGGTGTCATAAGGATAGGGCACCAACATCTACATGTATCATAAGGATAGGACAACAACAACTAAAGGTGTCATAAGGATAGGGCATCAGCAGCTAAAGGTGTCATAAGGATAGGGTTCCAACAGCTAAAAGTGTCATAAGGATAGGACACCAACAGCTAAAGGTGTCACAAGGACAGGGCACCAACAGCTAAAGGTGTCACAAGGACAGGGCACCAACAGCTAAAGATGTCATAAGATAGGGCACCAACAGCTAAAGGTGTTATAAGGATACGGCACAAGCAGCTACAGGTGTCATAAGGAAAGGGCACCTGCAGCTAAACGTGTCATAAGGATAGTGCACTACCAGCAAAAGGTGTCGTGAAGATAGGGCACCAACAGCTAAAGGTGTCATAAGTATAGGGCATCAACAGCTAAAGGTGTTATAAGGATAGGACACCAACAGCTAAAGGTTTCATAAGGATAGGGATGTCATAAGGATAGAGCACCAACAGCTAAAGATGTCATAAGGATAAGGCACCAATAGCTAAATGTGTCATAAGGATAGGGCACCAATAGCTAAAGGTGTCATAAGGATATGGCACCAACAGCTAAAGGTGTCATAAGGATAGGGCACCAATAGATAAAGGTGTCATCAGGATAGGGCACCAACAGCTAAAGATGTCATAAGGATAAGGCACCAAAAGCTAAAGGTGTCATGAAGATTGGGCACTAACAGCTGCAGCTGTCAAAAGGATAAGGCACCAAAAGCTAAAGGTGTCATAAGGTTAGGACACCAACAGCTAAAGGTGTCATAAGGATAGGGCACCAACAGCTACAGCTGTCATAAGGATAGGACACCAACAGCTAAGGGTGTCATAGGTATAGGACACCAACAGCTAAAGGTGTTATAAGGATAGGGCACAAGCAGCTACAGATGTCATAAGGAAAGGGCACTGGCAGCTAAATGTGTCATAAGGATAAGGCACTATCAGCAAAAGGTGTCGAGAAGATAGAGCACCAAGAGCTAAAGGTGTCATAAGGATAGGGCATCAACAGCTACATGTTTCATAAGGATAGGGCAACAACAACTAAAGGTGTCATAAGGATAGGACAGCAACAGCTAAAGGTGTCATAAGGATAGGGCATCAACAGCTAAATGTGTTATAAGGATAGGGCTCCAACAGCTAAAGGTGTCATAAGGATAGGGCTCCAACAGCTAAAGGTGTCATAAGGATAGGGCATCAACAGCTAAAGGTGTCATAAGGATAGGGCATCAACAGCTAAAGGTGTCATAAGGATAGGGCATCAACAGCTACAGGTGTTATAAGGATACGGCATCAACAGCTAAAGGTGTTATAAGGATAGGGCATCAACAGCTAAAGGTGTTATAAAGATAGGGCTCCAACAGCTAAAGGTGTTATAAGGATAGGGCTCCAACAGCTAAAGGTGTCATAAGGATAAGGCACCAACAGCTAAAGGTGTCATAAGGATAGGGCTCCAACAGCTACAGGTGTTATAAGGATAGGACAGCAACAGCTAAAGGTGTTATAAGGATAGGACACCAACAGCTAAAGGTGTCATAAGGATAGGGCATCAACAGCTACAGGTGTTATAAGGATAGAGCACCAACATCTAAAGGTGTTATAAGGATAGGGTACAACAGATAAAGGTGTTATAAGGATAGGGCATCAACAGCTACAGGTGTCATAAGGATAGGGCATCAACAGCTAAAGGTGTCATAAGGATAGGGCTCCAACAGCTAAAGGTGTCATATGGATAGGGTACAACAGATAAAGGTGTTATAAGGATAGGGCATCAACAGCTAAAGGTGTTATAAGGATAGGGCTCCAACAGCTAAAGGTGTTATAAGGATAGGGCACCAACAGCTAAAGGTGTTATAAGGATAGGGCATCAACAGCTAAAGGTGTCATAAGGATAAGGCATCAACAGCTAAAGGTGTCATAAGGATAGGGCATCAACAGCTAAAGGTGTTATAAGGATAGGGCTCCAACAGCTAAAGGTGTCATAAGGACAGGGCATCAACAGCTAAAGGTGTTATAAGGATAGGGCTCCAACAGCTAAAGGTGTTATAAGGATAGGGCACCAACAGCTAAAGGTGTTATAAGGATAGGGCATCAACAGCTAAAGGTGTCATAAGGATAGGGCATCAACAGCTAAAGGTGTTATAAGGATAGGGCTCCAACAGCTACAGGTGTTATAAGGATAGGGCTCCAACAGCTACAGGTGTCATAAGGATAGGGCACCAACAGCTAAAGGTGTCATAAGGATAGGGCATCAACAGCTAAAGGTGTCATAAGGATAGAGCACCAACAGCTAAAGGTGTCATAAGGATAGGGCACCAACATCTACATGTATCATAAGGATAGGACAACAACAACTAAAAGTGTCATAAGGATAGGGCATCAGCAGCTAAAGGTGTCATAAGGATAGGGTTCCAACAGCTAAAAGTGTCATAAGGATAGGACACCAACAGCTAAAGGTGTCATAAGGATAGGGCATCAACAGCTAAAGGTGTTATAAGGATAGGGCTCCAACAGCTACAGGTGTTATAAGGATAGGGTACAATAGATAAAGGTGTTATAAGGATAGGGCACCAACAGCTACAGGTGTCATAAGGATAGGACACCAACAGCTAAAGGTGTCACAAGGATAGGACACCAACAGCTACAGGTGTTATAAGGATAGGACACCAACAGCTAAAGGTGTCACAAGGATGGGACACCAACAGCTACAGGTGTTATAAGGATAGGACACCAACAGCTAAAGGTGTCATAAGGATAGGACACCAACAGCTAAAGGTGTCATAAGGACAGGGCATCAACAGCTAAAGGTGTTATAAGGATAGGACACCAACAGCTAAAGGTGTCATAAGGATAGGACACCAACAGCTAAAGGTGTCATAAGGACAGGGCATCAACAGCTAAAGGTGTTATAAGGATAGGACACCAACAGCTAAAGGTGTCATAAGGATAGGACAAGTATGAAACACAAGTGGCCAGCAGTTAGTGTATCCGAAAAGAGCACAAAGACTGAAAAGTTAAATAATGAAACTTTATTAATCACAGACCGGTTTCGGCAAATCCATGCCTTCTTCAGTGTGAGTAAATGGACATACATAATCACTCTTCGGCCTTCTTTTATAATTAGGATTGCCCTTAGTGGCTTTATATTTTGGTGACCATTGCCGGATATTACATTATCATCTTCTACGAGTTCAGGAGGCTATACTCATCCAGTCAGTTCTTTGGGTGAAACTTGGTGACTATTTCTGCTATTTTTAACTATTCCCATGGACAGTTAATCTTTTTTCCTTATAATATGTGGGTTTTTTTCTCATGATTACATATATTTCAGTTCAGAGGGTTATATAATATTGTTTTCATTGGGGCATATGAGGATCAATATTGGTCCCTTATGTCAGATACTATTTCAGTATTGTTTTTGATTTGGAATACAACTTGCGGGATTTTATGGTAAATGCATTGCTGAGTGTTAACTTCTGATTTTTGGTTCATAACTTTACATTTATGAGTATTTTGGAATATTTCAACTGTTTTACCATCATATATAGTATTCTGGGCACTTTAACAATTGGATTAGGTAATAGGGTTTATATATACATTTGTTACCCGATGCTATGATTAGTTGGCACATGTTATTGACAATGCTTACTTCTACAGAAGTCATTTTAAACACATTTGGATTTTGTGTCAACATTTACTGCTATTGGGACATTGGATGTATCATTTACCTATTAATACCTAGTTCCTAGAATGATATATTAGCTTAGTATGTTGCTTATTACATACTTAACTTTACAGCGTTTTTTAGATTATGTTGGTAGGTTAGTTGTTTTCAGTATTGTTATAATATTTACTTATTTCTTACAAATAAAAACAATTGGTAATACTCTGAATACATGTTCATTGAATTATCTGTACTGTTATCAATGCAATATAATAGGATTGGGTCTATTCTGTTCAATTTTTGATGCCATTTTTTGGTGCCAACATGAATAGGAGGAGTTCCCCTTTACATTAATATTGTTGGCACACATACATGATTTTTTGAATGCTCAAACTATATATTATTTATTAGTTTTTAGTTTTGGGCTTGTGGACTTTCAATAAGTTTTGGATTCACATATATGATGTATTGAACCCCTTCCTTGTTCTATTTTATGGTTTAATGGTATACAATTTAGTTGGTGTGACTCCCTGACTCATATCCACAGACATCATTATTTGGATTTGATTTCTGATATATACCTGCTTTAGGGATTTCCTTGGTTTGTTGTCTTATTAGTACAACCCCACAATTGGCATTGATTCACAGCATGGATCTGGACAAATTATTATGTGGATTATGTGCCGATTGGGAGGATATTGGCGTATTTGGTATCAATACCTCACCAGGCAATAATCATGACATCATGGGACAAGATATGCCTTTGGACTGTGATCTGGCATTTCATTCCCTGACTAAAGGTCTCAAAAATCTGAGGTCCAACATTTGGAACTTGAGACTCTTTCGGGCTTATTCAAATAAAAATATTGCCCCTAGGGGCCTTAGGATTCGGTTACAACCACTGGTCGGCAGACCAGATGATAAGCTTAATAATGATTGGAAGGAAACCTTACAGTCAGGATCCATGTTATTTGTGAATATATTATTACAATATTATGAGAGGATAGTGGATACCAATATTCAGGAGGTTAAAATAATGTGCTCTGATTGTAAGAAATACGATGCCCACCCCGAATTTCAAGAAGGTCTCAAAAAGTTATCTAATGATTTGACCAATCATGAGAAAACAACCAAGGAAAGAAAGATCAAAAAATTTCATAGAGATTTTTTGGATTACCAGAGGGGACGTCCTTTTGAGTCCCAGAGGATGGTGAGGTTTGTGGATGCCAGTCAGGGATCCACTTCTGCTCGTACTAGAAAGACACCACGTTCCATTTTAAAAAACAAGTAGGGGTTTAATACTAGCACTTCAGGGGAGGATTCCTCATTCACAGATAATGATGGCATTACCAGTAGGGGTTCCCCAAATAGAAGGAAATCCAATAAAATGATCCCTTTAGAAATGGTTCCAAGCATTGTGGGGGACGCAAACACAGGAACAGACACCAGGTCCAATTCCCTGGAGGGACTCATCCAGAAATTTCTTACATAGCTCTGAATGAAAGTCAAAATGTTTTAAATCTATCTAACCAAACACTGTCTTTTGCTCAACAACAACTTCTTAATAAAGGACTTAGTTTTTGTACCTGGCTTTTTTTCTAATGAATATCACATTGTACAGGATGTTCTAAGTTTCTGTCGTAATATGAATTTGAAATTACTTTTTGCGGACAGGGAAACTCAAAGATCGAATGAATTCAGATTTTACAAATCTGATTTTCAGCCCCCCATGCAGAAGCATGTTTCAGTTTTCATGCAATCTGTTCTCAGAGATCTACATTTTCAACATCATGAATATACCATGTTAGGACATAATCTTACATCACAGGAAACTACGGCCCTTCAACAACTACGCAACAATCATGATATCACGATTTTGCTTGCAGTTAAGGGGGGAGCAGTGGTGGTATTAAATATGACCTATTATCTCAATGAGGGTCATTCTCAGTTATCTGATACTGGATGTTATATGTATATGGACACAGATCCTACTCCACATTTTAAGAAGGAGATTGATTCTTTCTTAGGTTTTGCTCAGGAAGAGAGTATTATCACTCAGACTTGTGTCACACACTTAACGGTTAAAGACCCCAGAAAGCAGATTTTGTATCTATTACCCAAAATCCACAAATGTCGAATTAATTCACCTGGCAGGCCAATTGTCTTGGGTATAGGCTCACTTACCGAACCCCTTTCTGCATTTCTCACCCAATATCTTAAACCACTCTTGGGTTTGGTTAGGGCCAGGCTGCAAGATACCACACAATTTCTTAAGATCATCCAGAATACTCAACTTGAACCAGGGTGGCTTATGTGCTCTCTGGATGTTAAAGCTCTGTATACTAGTATTCCACATTGGGCGGGTCTACAAGCTTTACAACACTGGCTGGAGAAAGCAGATCTTTATTCCCCTGGGTTCAATACTTTACTCATCTGTCTAACTGAACATGTCCTGACTAAAAATGTTTTTTTATTTTCAGGGACAATGTTACTGGCAGCTTCGAGGGACGGCCATGGGGGCATCTTTTGCTCCAATTTATGCCGATTTATTCATAGCCTTCCTAGAAGAATGTATGATTTATGATTCATCTCACAATATTTATTTGGTTGAGATTGATATTTGGTGCAGATACCTGGATGACTGTTGGATGGTGTGGCATGTGGACGCTGAATATTTACAAGAATTTGTAGGGTATTTAAATGATAACATTTGGGGGATTGAGTTTACGGTTACCTATAATTTGGATTCCATCAATTTTTTGGATGTTACTATCAGCAGGAATAGGGATCATACCCTGAGTATGAGTGTATACCGTAAATATCCCCAATATAATACTCTATTACATGCATCTAGTATGCACCCACGCCACACCATCAGGAACATCCCCAAGTCCCAGTTTATGCACATTAAACGTTTAAGTTCTACACAACCAGATTATGATAGTGCCAGTTTGGATCTTTATCAGAGATTTGCCCACAGGGGATACAAACATCAAGATATTTCCAGGGTTTGGGACTCTACCACCAACATGGATAGGGACTCTTTATTACAATACAAGAGACGGGATCTGGAATCCTCAGAGTCTACCATTAGGTTTATTAACACTTATGGCAGAAATTATAATGCCATCAGGGCTATTATAAACAGACATTGGAACATTCTTCTAGCCAATGACTATCTGAGAACTGTCTTGGGTTCGGAATGTACCGCAGAGGTAAAACCTTGGGATCCCTGTTTTCTCACTTTAAACACACTGAAAGCGGTGGGGCTATTTATAAACAGCTAACTATGTCTGGTGATCAGTTAGTTGGTACCTAACCTTGTGGCCATTGTGGTTCCTGTAAACAGGTAAATAAATCAAAACAATTTTCCAGTCAGAATACTAGTAGAGTTTATGATTGCAATGTTTTTGATAATTGTAGCAGTAATTGGGTAATTTATTTGGCTAGTTGTAGGTGTTCGGCCTTTTATGTAGGCCAGACCTCTAGACCACTCAGAACCCATATCAATGAACATCGAAGTGACATCAAGAACAAAAAGGAAACCAATGCCCTTTACCGACGTGTTGAAACATGATCTTGCCCAGTTCTCTTTTATGATTATTGATAGAATCATTGGGGACAGAAGTAATACACAAGGATGGCATAGCATATTAAATCATAAAGAAAAATACTGGATCATCACTTTGGGTGCGCTTTTTCCACTGGGCCTGAATGACCATTTATAATTAATTCTTTATTATGGAAGATATGGATTTTGCTATTGATGACAAATATCATCCCTTAACATGGGAATTGTATGATTGGTTAACACCACAATTTTTATGGGAACACATACATTCCCTTTTTGATATTATTGTTATAGTTATTATATACTTATACACATTATGTATATAATATTGTTATTCATGTTTTCCAATTAAAAATAGGGGACATAGTGGTCACACTAATATTTTTGTCAGCAGATACATATTTATTATATTAGCTTTGTTTCATGTATTATAATCTTTGATATGTACATTATAGCTTTTTATGTTGGGCCTTTGGTCATAATATGGGCTATTGTTTTAGTGTATAGCCTGTTCAAGATCTATTTACATTTATGATTAACCTTATCACATTTATAAATTAATTGTTTAGGTATTTCATATATCTTTTTACCAGCTCATGTATATGTAATAGTCCATGGTTTCATTGGTGGAGGTTACATATAAATATGCCTGTTTTGAGTGATTATGTATGTCCATTTACTCACACTGAAGAAGGCATGGATTTGCCGAAACCGGTCTGTGGTTAATAAAGTTTCATTATTTAACTTTTCAGTCTTTGTGCTCTTTTCGGATACACTAACTGCTGGCCACTTGTGTTTCATACTTGGTACTTTCCGGCCATGCAGAGCCTACGTGCACAGCATTTTTGTTTGACTATAAGGATAGGACACCAACAGCTAAAGGTGTCATAAGGATAGGGATCTCATAAGGATAGGGCACCAACAGATAAAGACGTCATAAGGATAAGGCACCAATAGTTAAAGGTGTCATAAGGATAGGGCACCAACGGCTAAAGGTATCATATGGATAGGCTACCAACAGCTAAATGTGTCATAAGGATAAGGCACCAACAGCTAAATGTGTCATAAGGATGGGGTGTCATATGGATTGGGCTCCAACAGCTACAGATGTCATAAGGATAAAGCACCAAAAGCTAAAGGTGTCACAAGGACAGGGCACCAACAGCTAAAGGTGTCATAAGGACAGGACACCAACAGCTAAAGATGTCATAAGGACAGGACACCAACAGCTAAATGTGTCATAAGGATAAGGCACCAACAGCTAAATGTGTCATAAGGATGGGGTGTCATACGGATTGGGCTCAAACAGTTAAAGGTGTCATAAGGGTAGGGCACCAACAGCTAGAGGTGTCATATGGATTGGTCTCCAACATCTAAAGGTGTCATATGGATAGGGCACCAACAGCTAAAGGTGTCACAAGGATAAGGCACCAACAGCTAAAGGTGTCATAAGGACAGGGGACCAACAGCTAAAGACTTTATAAGGATTGGGCTCCAACAGCTAAAGTTTTCATAAGGATAGGGCACCAACAGCTAAAGGTGTCATAAGGACAGGGCACCAACAGCTAAAGGTGTCATAAGGATAGGGCTACAACAGATAAAATTGTCATAAGGATAGGGCACTAACAACTAAAGGTGCCATAAGGACAGGGCACCAACAGCTAAAGGTGTCATAAGGATATGGCACCAACAGCTACTGATTTCATAAAGATAGGTCTCTAACAGCTAAAGGTGTCATAAGGATAGGGCACCAACAGCCACTGATGTCATAAGGATAGGGCTCTAACAGCTAAAGGTGGAACAAGGATAAGGCACCAACAGCTAAAGGTGTCATAAGGATAGGGCACCAACAGCTAAAGCTGTCATAAGGATAGGGTACAACAGATAAAGTTGTCATAAGGATAGGGCACCAACAACTAAAGATGCCATAAGGACAGGGCACCAACAGCTAAAGGTGCCATAAGGATAGGGCATCAAGAGCTAAAGGTGTCATAAGGATAGGGCACCAGCAGCTAACGGTGTCATAAGGACATGGCACCAATAGCTACTGATGTCATAAGGATAGGGCTCTAACAGCTAAAGGTGTTATAAGGATAGGGCACCAACAGCTACTGATGTCATAAGGATAGGGCTCTTACAGCTAAAGCTGTAACAAGGATAAGGCACTAACAGCTAAAGGTGTCATAAGGACAGGGCACCAACAGCTAAACGTGTCATAAGGATAGGGCACCAACAGCTACTGATGTCATAAGGATAGGACTCTAACATCTAAAGGTGTCATAAGAATAGGGCACCAACCGCTAAAGGTATCATAAGGATAAGGCACCAACAGCTAAAGATGTCATAAGGATAGGGCACCAACAACTAATGGTGTCATAAGGACAGGGCACCAACCGCTAAAGGTGTCATAAGGATAAGGCACCAACAGCTAAAGATGTCATAAGGATAGGGCACCAACAACTAATGGTGTCATAAGGACAGGGCACCAACAGCTAAAGGTGTCATAAGGACAGGGCACCAGCAGCTAAAGGTGTCATAAGGATAGAGCACCAACAGCTAAAGGTGTCATAAGGATAGGGCACCAATAGCTAAAGGTGTCATAAGGATAGGGCACCAGCAGCTAAAGGTGTCATAAGGATGGGGCACCAACAGCTACAGGTGTCATAAGGACAGGGCTCCAACAGCTACAGGTGTCATAAGCATAGGGCACCAACAATTAAAGGTGCCATAAGGATAGGGCACCAACAGCTAAAGGTGCCATAAGGAGATGGCACCAGCAGCTACAGGTGTCATAAGGAAAGGGCACCAGCAGCTAAAGGTGTCATAAGGATAGGGCACCAATAGCTAAAAGTGTCAAAAGGATAGGGCACCAGCAGCTAAAGGTGTCATAAGGATGGGGCACCAACAGCTACAGGTGTCGTAAGGACAGGGCTCCAACAGCTAAAGGTGTCATAAGCATAGGGCACCAACAATTAAAGGTGTCATAAGGATAGGGCACCAACAACTAAAGGTGCTATAAGGAGAGGGCACCAGCAGCTACAGGTGTCATAAGGAAAGGGCACCAGCAGCTAAAGGTGTCATAAGGATAGGGCACCAATAGCTAAAGGTGTCATAAGGATAGGGCACCAGCAGCTAAAGGTGTCATAAGGATAGGGCACCAACAGCTACAGGTGTCGTAAGGATAGGGCTCCAACAGCTAAAGGTGTCATAAGCATAGGGCTCCAACAGCTAAAGGTGCCATAAGGGTAGGGTACCAGCAGCTAAAGGTGCCATAAGGATAGGGCACCACAGCTACAGGTGTCATAAGGAAAGGGTGCCAGCAGCTAAAGGTGTCATAAGGATAGGGCACCAACAGCTAAAGGTGTCCTAAGGATAGGGCACCAAGAGCTAAAGGTGTCATATGGATAGGGCACCAACAGCTAAAGGTGTCATAAGGACAGGGCACCAACAGCTAAAGGTGTCATAAGGACAGGGCACCAACAGCTACAGGTGTCATTCTTTCCACAGTAGAATATGCTTTTCCAGTGTCTGCAGGCACAGATGGCAAGTTATTAGAGAAACTGCAAAGAATGCAGAATAAATTCTGCCAATTTGTTAAAGGGTACTTGATGCAGACAGATTTTAGTTGAGGCAAATTGGATTCTAGTGCTGTCAAACTTTACACTGTTTGCATACTTTCATTTTCAAAACACTAAACACGGACACTTGTAGTTAACTTTGCAGCACCCTAAAACGAGGAGCAGTCACTATATCTTGCAGGTCTAGTAGCAAACTGCAAACAATATAAAAATATGTTTTCAGGCACTCCACTTCTCTTCCAAGGTTGTTTTCAGTCCTAGGTCTCCTTTGTCAGAATTACCTTGCTGTGGAAAGTAAGAAATGTAGAGCTGTTATTTAATTTCAAGAAATCCCACAAGGAGTTTCTCTCAAAAGAGGCTGCTTGCCCTCGTTTAGGTGCAGTTACAACATTCAAATAGACTGTAGGTCTAAGCAGTAAAGAAACTGTAATGGTTAGAATTCCCCCAACAACTTCTAGTATCACAACTACATATCACACACTCCATACTCAACAAACCTAATTCCTGCCCCTCCTTGTCCTCCCTAGTATACTACTACACCCCTAATCGGACACTGCACAGCTCCAACCAACATCTCCTAGATATCTACAATCCAATAAAAACATTAGCAAACTCCTATACAAGCACTTACTGTCCCTGGCCTGGAACAAACTCACCTACAATGTAAGAAACATTACACATGTAAATCACTGCCTATTAAACTCATGGTCCTGCCCCTGCTAGGACCCTACTTGAACCCCCCCCCCTTCTAACTTTTACTCAACAGCTTAAGTCTTTTTACAGGTTTTACTCTTATGACTCTATTTCAAGCATACAGAAGTCATGTCTACTTGTTCAACACTTAAGGTTCTTGTGTAGCTATAATCCATGTAAATATGTTCATTTTAATAGTTACTTGATTATAATGACAACTGTATACAAGTATTACAACATTACAAATGAGAGAGTAATGATTGTAATAACATATGTATATATTCTCATTTTTTCAACATTATTTTCCACCTACATTGTACCTGATCTTTCTCTGCCTATGTCACTGCTTTTCTCTGATATATGTACCATCAGTTTGTCTAATCTTTCTTTTTTCTTTATTGAACTGATACTCTCAAATGTAAGTTCATTACTGTTTGTATTTACACTGCAGCTTTTCTCCTCGGGTCTCAACTGAAAATGGGCTTCTGGCTCAGTTGGACCAACCCGGTTAACAAATGTCAAACAAATAAAATTAATAAACTAATCATCAGTTTACAGTTTGTTTAATGCACATTATTAAATCACTTGTCTTCTCAATTCAGTTATACAAACCCAGTACAATATATGTTACAAGTGATATTTTACAGGGTCTAAGTATCCTGTCATCTTTGTACTGCATGATTTCTGATTATGCTTGTTAGATTTGTTTTGTCAAGTCTGTACTGTATTTCACTTCTGTATAACGGTCATGACTGGAAAAGTGTCCATGTGGTCCAGTTAGCCTACCTATAAATTAATTAAATATTTCAGTAATTTGTTCCCCAGTCTGTGTCCCCATTTCACCTATGTTCCAGAACTTTGGGAAGTGATCAAAAGGATGAGCTCATGGATATGTGTAAGAAGCAGACTGCTCTGCAGGGTAGATGGGCTAACTTTCCATGAAAGAGTGAGGAACTTGGCATTTTGGAAGTATCTGAAAGTACGCCCACTACTCTTCCAGCTGACAGGAGTCATTTGAGGGGGGGGGGGTTGGCACCTAATGAGCATGTTCTCTATGAACCTAACACAGAAGGGTATCATCAGGCATGTCACAATGGGAGGGGGCCCCAGAATGGAATCAGCCACACCTCTTGACTGTTCTGAATTTTGCAGAATGTCCACATTTTTGCCTTATTTTTAGAGTCTGTTCTTCATAAAATCTGCAGTTTTCTGGCAAATCATTAAGGACTGAAGTCCCTAAAAAGGGACAAATATTTGAGTTTCAGACTTCATCGTTTTCAGAAATTGCATGCAAATGACCTGTTATTCTAGCAATTTTTCTATGTTTATAAGAGCAATATTTTAAATCTTTTCCTGATTTTGGGCCTTTGTCCCCTCATAATTTTTTGTTTTTGTCCAGAATTCTTGTGCTATGAGTTTGAGATGTACGTAACCAACTTGCACACCACAGTAAACATTTCTCACAGCTTGCATGGCAATCCCACGGAATGAGATAGGGATAGGGGAAGCTGACCTAGCTTGCTACCACCACAGCCATTACTTATTTGTAGTTTATTATGTATTTCTATTTATCAGGCAAATGGGCTGGTCCATAGACCATTTTCAGCCATGATCCAGGCTTAAAAAACAACAACACACAGAAAGTAACAGTATTAACTGGTTACAAAGCAATTAAACAGAGAAACATACATAGAGTTTTACACACAAAGAGAACATCAGCACACTTAAACAAGTATACAGGAATCTGGGAGACACCATGGTTAATAAACAGCACATAAGGCAGTATCATACTTGGAAGACCTATCATGTTATACAATCCATGCATAGTTACATTTAAGGCACATAGTATTTACATCATTTTTACATTCCAGCATTAAAAAAAAACAGGATGTGAACACTCGCATTCATATTTGCTAAACAGTTTCATCTTAGTATAAAGGCCAGATAAGACTTTTCTTGTTTCTAATGTTAGGAGGAAGCTGATTCCAATTGGCTGGTGCTGTTTTAGTGAATGCCCCCTCCCTTATGGCTATTCTGAAAGAGGACCTTTGTAAAGAAACTGCACTGTCACTATTGTCGCTGGAAGAGTATTCAGGAGTTGTAACCATTAGTTGGGAGTAATGGTGGGCACTGGTGTACATTAATTACTCTGAAAAGCACTGTGGCAAGTAGCAATCGAAAGTTGTGTAATTACCACACTGACAGAGCTGCATGGTTGTTGGTTCATCCTCCTCTACTGACAAGGCTTCTTAGCTAGCTCATATTCTCATTGGCAACAATGTAGCCTTTCTCAGGCTTCTACTCATACCCCTTTTCCTTAATCCTCTGCAGTCATCTACCTCTCCAGATCAAAGTAGAACACTCAGAGCACATACTGTCATCAAAATTAGCACAACACCACACCCCTGTCTACCAGAACAGTGGATGGTGGGTGAAAATGTAGAGGAAGATGGACCAATGACCATGCAGATCTATTATTATAAGTACATAACTTTCCAGTCTGACATAGTGTTCATTCTCCACTACTGGCACACCAGTCTCTCCAGGAACCAACCTGGAAGGTCCTAGGAAAGACTGCCTAGAACTACAGCAGCTCCAAATGCCACTCAAGACCTGGAGATGACATCTGGATTGTAATGTTTTGGAAATGTGCCCAGGGAAGCCCAAGTTGAAAATAGCTGGTTATTTTACTCTGTATATTGTGAAAAGCAGCTTCCACCGTGGCACTGTCAGAGTTTGCTATCCACATTACTAAGTACCTTAGTTTATCCTGGTTTCTGAGGAATGGATAGTTGTCCAAAATTTCCTGGGTATAACCCAAACTGACTGAGACAGATTTAGTTTTAGTAACATTAATTTTATAGCCTGAGAGACCACCTCCAGCACTGAGAATACTAATTGAAGATAACGATTGGGGTCACTCATGGTCAAACTCATGGTCAAAAGCACATCATCCACAAAGAGGGAGAGCTTTAGTGTTAAATCCCCCCATCTGTAGCCCCTTATAGGTAGTTCCCTTATCTTTTGAGCTAACACTTCAATATATAATGCAAATAGCAGTAGTGACACGGGACAACCCTATTATGTTCCTCTAATTAGATGAAAAATGTTAGACAACCCTACTGTAGTCCTGACAGTTGCTCTGGCATCATCATAGATCTCTTGTAATAGCATTACAAACTGATCATGAAATTCTACTCTCAACATGGAAAACATAAGATCCCATTCCACCCTACTGAATGTTGTTTTGGCATCTAAGCTTAATAAAATGTTTGCTTGCCCTCTTTAAACCCACACTGAACACATTGTATAACAGTTGGTATTATTTTGGCAGTCTTTGAGCCATAACTGCCATAAAGATGTTATAATCATGGCTGAGGACTGAAATGGGTCTATATGATTATAGAAATGAAGGATTTTTCTTCCTTAGGTATTATTACTATAACTGCTTGTTTCCAGGATTCAGGTGGAGGGGCTCATCCTAATACCTGGCTAATTAGAGTATGCCAAATTCTTATTAAATCATCTCCTGATTGTGTCCACACTCAAATGGAATGCCATCTAGCCCAGGTGATTTTCCTGTTACTTGAGAGTTCACAATCCCTACTACTTCTTGTTTAGTTATTTCCTGGGTCAAGTTATATTTTTGTATCTTTGTAAATGTGAGCAGGGTAACTGAGACAAGATGTTGTGCTGTTTGCTGTTCGCTAAAGATGACAGTTTGTTGAGGTGTACACAAACACTGGTAGTAATGACTAAATACTTGAAGAATCCCCTAGGGGGACTGTTGCCAGATCCCTTCTTCATGGTTTATAATTATATATTAACCCTAATAAAAATAACTGGGATATTACCATAGATAGCTTGAGGATACCCATACATGGGATAAAGCATTTAGGAGCTGTTTCAGTCCATTAGTAATACATGGGATCATCCTGGGACACATTTTCTGTTTCCCATCCAAAAATCTAAGTTGCGCTTTAAAACAGACAGGGATGAAGTTTGTTTTATGTGGCAGGGGAGTCTGTTCCACAGCAGTGGTATCCTCTGTGAAATATACCTGTTCCTCCAAACCATTTTGTTAATATTACAAAATAGGTTTAGATTCCTAGACTGAGTATTTCTGATTCCATTTGACTTGCTGAAGTGCAGTAAATCCATCAGTAATTGGTTGGAGGATGCCTTGTGTCAGACACAGGTCACTCCTTAGCAGTCTGCAGAATATTGAGTATAGTGACAAGGCTTTGAGCCTGACCATGCAGGACACGTTGTTTAGGCCTTGTATCCTTTATGTAAGGTATTGATGCGAGCATTCCAGTTGCATTTATCTGGACAGATACATGCCAAAGGGTGCATTATATTCAATGATTGGCCAAATGAGGCTGACTAAAGGGGGACAATGGCATCCCTAGATCTAGACACAATCCCTTTATATAAAGTTTATAAGTTGTGCAATATAGAAGGATTTTCTTACAACAGATTGTGGCGTTTCTCTTTTATATTATGCTATCCTACCTATATCATCCAGTTTCTCAACAATTTACTTTGTAAGGAGGTTTGATGTTTATGAGGACCCCCTGAGTCATCTTGGGCTGTCAAAATCAAATTCCAATCCCCCAGTATGAGGACCATCCCCTCTGAAAAGGGCACTATCTCAGCTAAGACTGTATTCATTTCACTGCATTGTATGTTTGGAGTTACGTACAGACACATCAGAGTCAGCATACATTGATGTAGCATATACTTAAATGCGGCAAATTGACCCCTTTGATCTGCCTGTTGGGATTGAATTAGGAACTCTAGGGAGTGTGCGGTAAGCAGTACCACTCCCCTTCTTCAACATCCTGGGTAGGACGGATATTCTGTCAAGTCAAAACCCTCTTTACCTAAAGACCTGTGACCTTCTTCATCCAAGTGGCTCTTATGGACTGCTATTATTCCATCTTTTGCTCTCCTAATAGCAAAAATACTCTCTCTTTTAATGAGGTTGCACAGACCACTTAGTTTTCATGAAATCACAGACCAGATCCCCTGCTGAGCCCCATCAATCCAACCTCCCCTGCTTCTGACCATGTGAGTAATTATATAGATAACCTTTACCCTGTAACTCTCTAAAAGTACATCAGTTGGGGTGCTTGTTTTTTTAATAACAGACAGAATAACATCCTACAGTGGCATATTACGTTGTCTTTAGACTAAAATGTCTAATTTAGTTAACTGTTATCAATCATATTTTTGCTAAACTTAGAACACATGACAAAACTGTAAATGCAAATTATATAAAATTCTCAACTGTATAAATCATTTTAAGCAACATATTTACAAATGTCCTTTCTGGGAAGGAACTATGCTTCTCCTGCCAAATAGAGCATGTCTGGTACTGCATAACAAGAAAATTGTGAGACAAAGAGGTTGTACGTCTCTGGCCTCCCCAGATTGTCTTGTAACTTTCTGATTCTCTACTCTTCTACTGTGATCAATTTATGAGACCCCAAAAAGTGCCAGATAATAAACAGCTACTATGGCTCCCTTACATGTTAAAGTGTAAATATCCTTCAAGGGAAAAAGCCACATGGAAGGAGGTAGAATGAAGACCAACTGGGTAACTCATGATTTCAGTGTGTGTGTGTGTGTGTGTGTGTGTGTGTGTGTGTGTGTGTGTGTGTGTGTGTGTGTGTGTGTGTGTGTGTGTGTGTGTGTGTGTGTGTGTGTGTGATTTTCTGATCCCTCTTGTCTCCTTCATTGCTTTTCAAGTCTAAGTGTAGATCTCTCTCTAAGGGCTAATTGCTTTTAAAGACAGGGAACAGTCACTAGATTTCTGAAGTTTAGGATTATCTGGAGCCAAATTGGTGGGTTCTATTGCTCTGTCTTTGTTGTTTATGTTAGAACTGGGTTGAAAAATAACTTTGGGTCAGAAAATAACTTTGCACCTTCTAGTGGAAAAACCTTCAGTACAGCTGGATACAGGAGTTTAAACCTTATTTTCTCCAACCTGCACTGCTTAATGATGGGAAGGAACCTAGCCCATCTTTCGCAAGTAAAAGCAGAGAAATACTGATCTACATATTCAGGGGTATCTTCCAACATAAATCAATTGTTAGGTCTCCAAAGTTGAGAAAGAATGGTCTCCTTTCAGTTGTATGTTTCAAAATACAGTGTTATATTGTCTTGGTAGAGACTTGGTGTGACTCTCTGGCCTCTATGGGGCTCTACAATGTATGTGCCCTCTCTATTTGGATGCTGTCTGGTGGGGTGCTATTGCATTTGACAAATATTTGCTTTGCCACGGTGAGGCAGTCACTTTCCTCAGGTTTTTCAGGTACCCTTAGCAATCTATGTTTTTTCTTTATTGTGCAGTCTTCCATTTCAGTGAACCTGGCTTCCAGATACTCCTGCCTGGCTTCTATGGCATCTAATAGAGTCCCATGCTCATTGGTATTATTAATAGTTTGTGTCTGACTGGGTGTTTAGGGCATGTGCTATAGACTGCAGATTATTTTCAGTTTTTGCCACATATTCTTACAGCTTTTTTTCACCTCTTTAATCTCCTGCAAAATAAGGGCTAGGGAAATCTTCTGCTGCCTCTCAAGTGGGTCAACTTCCTGGTGTCCTCATTCAAACATGTTGTGTGAGATACTTAGCTCTTGTGTACCATACCCATGCTTTAGTAATGGTAAAGACAGTTTCTACGTACTATGTTTCCCTTTGCTCCTAATAGGTTGGATGGGGGGAAAGTATTTATTGCATACAATCAGGCTCCAAACTCACTGACAGAAGCTATTTTTTCATGAAATCTCTTTTTGATCCATTCTTGAGTGGGGACAGCTGAGGAGACATGTTCATGATTCCAGTGGCATACCGGAAGTAACTCAGGCATGTCTTCAAAGAAAAGAAAAGATAATCTATGACCGAAGGAAATGGAGCTGAAAACACATCCAACCCTTCCTCCTACATCCACACTGCAAAATGAGTCCACTAGTCTTTGCACTTTTTTCCTGGTGTTAAGCTTAGAGGCAAAAGAACGACACAGACTATCCTGTCAGGTTATTACAGTTCATGAGTGTAGTTGGAGAAAACAAGGAGGAAGACCAAGGGCCTTGACATTCGAGTGAAGAATGCTGGACAAGTGAGACTGGAGATTTTTCCAGTCTCTGTCTGAGCAGTCTCTTCAAGAGATGATGCCAAAGCAGGTGGAGACTACATTTGTCAAGGCCAGAATGGAACTATGAGAATAACTTTAGCCTTCTTCACCTGTACATGCGGTATACATTTGGAAATCAAAGGAAATGGAAGGAAAGCTTATAGGAGACCCAGAGGCCACTCCTGGATTAGAGCATCCCTGGTCTACTGACCCAGAGTGAGAATGAGGGGAAAGTCACTGTACTTGGCATTGGTAGGGTTGGCAAAGATATGACAGTGAAAGCATTTGTCATCAATGGAAGAGAAGTTTCACCAACAACAACTTCACGGACAGCTCTTGTGGCATTGGCACATACTTACTGTTACTTCATGGCATGTTTTACCACCGTTGATGTGCAGCGATCATGCGGTTAAAAAAGGTTAATTTGTTGCTAGATTATTCTGCCAAACTAAAATCTAAACCAACAAACAGAAGATTAATTACAGATTACATGAAAGCAAATCAGTCACTATGTAAAACTAACTTGAGTGATGCATTTAGTAGAAAAACTAAAGAAGGAATGGAGAAAGTTTTGCAAGAGAAATTGTTTGAGTGCAAAAAATAAAAAAAATATTTAACATCAGGATCTAGGTATGCAACATCATGGGGCTATATTTCCATAAGAACAAGATACCTGATTAAGGTGAGAGACAAAACAATACAAAAAAGAGAAAATTATAACTTTGAAAACTGAAATAAACAAGTGTGAGACAAGATCAAGACAAATTTGCAGAACATTTATATAAAGATAGCGAGCATAATAAGAAACCATTTTATAGATACATAAGATATGGAAGGAGTAAAGACATATAAACTGATAAACTGTGTGCAGATTCTAAAATTTATCCTCAGACACAACAGATTATACATATATTTACAACATTTTATGGAAAACAGTTTGGCTCCACAAAGGGTTTGATAAGTTATTCTAGTGACATCAATGTATCCTCAAATACTAGAATCAAATTAGATTATACTGAAAAAGAACTATGCAAACTGGATCCAAACAAAGCACAGCAAGGAGACGGAATTAGTAATAATGACCTGAGAACACTTCAGCAAGAACCTATAGTACTGTCATATCTATTATGTACTAGGTCATATAAATATGGGGAGACGTGCACTTATTAAATCTATCTTTAAGGGAAATTGGAGTAGGACAAACCTAATCATACAGACCCTCAAGTCTACTTTCATATTGTGGAAAAAATAATAGAGAAGGTAATGTTGGATAAGTTATTGTCAGAACTGGATAGGTTGGGACTTAAAACCATATATCAGCATGCATATGTTGAGAACAGATATATTACCACTTGTAACATGATGTTCTATAACAATATAATAACAGCTATGAATGAAAAATTGTGCTGTGATGTAATTTATATAGATTTAACTTCAGCATTTGACAGGGTCATACACAAACCAGTGGTCAATAAATTAGAACAACTAGGAATTTATTTACTCTTTTTTAAACACCTTTATTGAATTATCACTTGTGACAAAGGCATATTTACATTTATATACAAGTAATCAAACTGTATTAACAAGCTCATGTTTACAAACATTGTGCTTCACATATATCGTTATATATCATATAACCTAAACAATATTACATAAATTATTCAATTCCTGCCCTTTTTTAACAGGAAACATCTTTATTAAGCCATCACTTACAACATAGGCAATCATACATTTATATAAATGAAAACAACCATACTGACACAATCCTAGTTGCAAGCATTTTACATCACAAACAATACTGACACACTCCCAGTTGCAACATTATATATCACTTATAATCTACCCAATAATTTTCAGTTAAACATTACATAGCTCATTTAAGTCCTGCTTTCTTTTAAACCTCATTCCTCCCCTGTATGTATTGTTCCCACAATTCCCATTTTTCCTATGTAGTTTGCTCATACCCTTTTCTAAAGATCTCAATTCCAGTTGTTTTACCTCTGCTACTATAATCACTACTTCTTGTATAGTTGGTTTAGATTTTGATTTCCATTTTCTAAAAATTGCTTTTTGGGAAGCACCATAATTAGACCCAGCAATGCCTTACCATGTCTAGGCAATTCTGATTCTGTATCATAGCTCAGAAAAATCATCTCCCTCTTCAAACCAATCTTCCCACCCTGCATCTACAACAATGCATCCCATAGGGAATCCTTAAAGTCCACCAACTCACCACACTCCCAGAAAGTATGTTCCCAATTAACTCTTTCTTCCCCTTCATACCTCCAACATTTGCTGTCTACCACAGGAAAAATTCTATGGAGTCTGCTTGGGGTATAAAATATTGATGAAAACATTTCCAAGCAAAAATCCTAAATCTTCTAGATTTTGTTGCATATTTGGGAGACATACATATATCCTCCCATTGTTTCTTTGTGAATAGCTTATGCAGTCTCTCTTCCCAATCCTTTCTAATCTCCTCTGATTCTTATAATCACGCAATATTTTATATGCTCTACTAATTATTCCTTTTTTAATATCAGCTTCTGTTCTTGATTTTACTAAAAACTCTACCAGTGCTGGTCTTTCATTTAGGACCCCCTATTTCTTTCTCTTTGCCTACACTCTCATAACAATCCTTTATAGAGAAGGCAATCTCTGACCTGCAGTCCAAATCAGTTCTTGGCATCTTCCCATTTTATCATCTTTCCCTCTCTAATTATTTGCTCCTGATACCTTGGTTCCTTTGCCAGTTTTCTCCAATAAATTCCAGCCCCCCCATGCCTATTGTCTATATCCCTAATTGCAGTCATCCCTATTGGCAGAATCTCCTTTCTCCATTCCCATGTTGGCTTAGTCCTTAGGATACTTTTTGCTACTTTATGGATACAATATTCCGTATGATTATTGTTATTCTCCTTAAAGACCTGCATCCAAAATCCCAGTCTCTCCTTGTTTCTTGAGCTTTACCCCTGTTTCATCATCATCCCTTTCCATTTTAAATTACAGTTTTCTGCTTGTGCTATGTATAGGAGCCTTAACTGTGTAGCTCTGAACTACCCCTTCAAATCGGGTAATCCAAATCCACTCTCTTCTACTGGAAGAATAGGTACTGATGTACTCTTGATAAGATGGATAGCTGTGTGGCTTACAAACAGGACACGGCAAGCATCAAACAGCAATTGGACAGGTGGTATTCTTGGTTACAGTCAGGGTGTCCCACACGACTCTGCCCTATGCCCTTACTTGTTTTAGAGTGTATCTTTCAGACTATCTTTTTCATCTGAGGTGTTCTACGGTCTGTATGCAGATGACCTGAAATTGGGTAAACTGATTACGTGTTATAGACATGGCATGTCTGCAAAAGAACTTAACTAAATGACCATTTGGGCTCAGGGAAATAAATACATCAAAAACTAAGCATATGAGTTTTGGAGGACATAAATTGAAACGTGAATATTTAACACAGTCACAGTGATTGCAACTGTAGATTCACTTAAAGACCTGGGGATATGGTTAGATCCAGCTTTGAGTTTTTGTAATCATATCAACTATAGGTTGTATAAAATATTTATAAAGTCTAGGAAGTCAGAAGTTATTAAGTAATTGTTTATTAATAACATTAAACCCAAACTTGAGTATGGAATAACAATATGGAAACCTTATAAGAAAGCAAGCATGAGTAAATTGGAATGAGTACAGTGGCATCCATGGATGTGAAAATTTAAGTTATTATGAAAAACTAAAATATCTGAACTTGTAAAGTCTCTCATAAACATTTAGGAGGAGATCCTATTCAGGTATATGGGGCATTTAGAGATAACTACCTACAAATACTAGAGAATCATCAGACAACCTATGTAGAAGATTCTATAGGAATGAGAAATGTTCTAATTGGTTCTCTGACAGAGTAGCTGATGCATGGACCAAACTACCAAATTATATTAAAGCAAGTATTAGTTAGATATTTTTAAGAACAGCCAGGACACTTATTACGGGAACAACTGTTTTGGTATATCGGCATAGGCTAGAAGGGCATTAATGCCCATGCTCGAAATATTTGTATATATGTATGCTGAGCCACTTCACTATAGATGTGGTCTCTCCAAAAATGTTGGCAGCAGTCAAAAAATGGTTGGAGGACATTGCCTACTCTCACAGTCTCATAGACTCTTGACATAAGGGAGAGGAATGAGTTCCTCCCTGCTTTGATGATATACCGCACCACACTGCCATGTTGTTACATTGTATGACAGCTGCCCTGTCAAGAAGGGAATACTGGAACACTTGCAATGTGAAGAGAACCATCCTTATTTCAAGAATGTCGCTATACAAACTGGTCTTTGTCTGTGACCAAACAGCTTAGAACATCTGATCCTAAAAAAGTCAACCCCTAAGGCAGAAGATTCCCTGGTGACTGTTGTTATGGGGTCAGGAAGAATGAAGTAGCTGCCCAGGAAGATTCTGAAGTCTCTCATTCAACAAGATAAATGTTTTTTGGCATGTTTTGGAAATCTTTATGTGTCTGGATAGTGGGTCTGAGGCCTGGTTCCAATTATTCTCTAGGGTCCACTGAAAGAACCACATGGCATATCTCATGAGGGATCAAAAACATTGTGGCTGCCAAGAGCCCTAAAACACTGAGAAACACAGCAGCTGAATCTGAAGGGAAGTGAAGGACACGTGTTAGACTGTCTTCTTAAAGGAAGGCTTACCATGCAAATGTGGGTGTCTAGAATGCACTCCACAAACTTCTGGTATTGGGATGGCACCATCTCGTACTTTGTGAATTTCGCTATAATTCTCAGGGACTGAAAGCACAGGTGCAAATATTTTTCTCTGTAGTTGGGGTGGCCAGAAGCCAGTTATATAAATAAGAAAGGATCTTCAACACCAGCAGACTCTGGTTCTGTTTAACTGCTGCCAGGTACATTCTGAATACTTGGGGAGCTGCTGACACTAAATTGCAAGGACTAAAACTGACAGTGACTGGCTCCTGCCCAAAAATGGAAGAACCTCTTTGACTCCTTGGTACTCTTTATATGCTGGTACGAGTCCTGGAGTTACCAACAGCAATACAATCTCATGAGTCTTGGAATTCCTAAGAGATATCCAATCTTCCTTAGACAAACAAGGGTCAGTCAATGCACAGTGACCATCCAGAACAGACTGGTTTAGGTCATTTGATCCAAAATTGGCCTCATCCCCTTGGTCTTCTTTTGTACTAAAAAGAATTTGGAGAAGATGGAGGACTCTTTGTAGTCTGGCGTGATTTTCTGGATGGTTATCTTTGCAAAAAGGCTAGCAAACTCTTAAAATGTCACCCTCTCCTGGTGTGGTGGGATGTAAGGAAGAGTACGGGAGAACAGTTGGGAAAGGAGACAGGTAGAAAATTATGTAGCTATTGGATATCACATCCAAGACCTACTGGTCACAAATGATGGCTGACCAGTGGAGGGACAAACAACACAAAATTACCTTTAAAGTAGAACAGCTGGGCAAATCATCATGGTGAAACTGCTGACCCCTTGACTAGGGAATGTGAAACCCTTATTCCTGTTACCTCTGCCGCTGGGTTGCTGCCTGTCCTAAAAATCAGCACCACAGCTGCTGCATTAATTCTTGAGTTTATATCCCTGGGGCTGCTAGCACAGACTGTTCTGCATCTTGGAATGGAGTAATGTATAGCTGTGAACTTAACACCAATATCCATAATAGTTTTACCCTGTTTTTCCATTTCCTCCAACTTAGACTTTAATTGAAGCCTGCAACAGTTGGAGCCATTAAAGGGGATATTAATAAAGAAAGCCTGAAAGCTGTCTTGCAAATTTGGCAAGTGGCATCAGACATGACCACATGCAGTCACTCTGGTGCTTGCCACCCTGGATTCACCATCAGCTGCATTATGGACAGATTCAGCACTGTAGCTTAGGTGTAAGCTTGAGTATTTAGTTTTTTTTTTAACTCAGTGTCTCCTACTTTTTCCAACCTGTTTCATAACCCATCTACAATCTTTAGTTGGAAGCTCAGCATATGTGCCTGGTGGCTCAGTGTGCATAAAGTAAAGGTAGGAGACACAAGCTATTTTACTAAACTGATCTAATTTCCTAGCTTCCTGCCTAGTGGTGGACCACAGGGCTATGTGATGGAGCCCTTTTAAGAGCTGCAACTATAACTAAAGTGTCCATAGCAGACTTTCTGGACCAGCAGTCCCGCTCTTTGTTGGGGGTGAAGTATCTGGTCATGCTTCTTGGGCATCAGAGCTGCTGTCAGGTTCTTTCCAAGCACCTTTAATCACAACAGTCATCATCTCATTAACTCATTCACTTCAGTGGAGCTCAGGAAGTTTGCACTGTAAATTCCAATTATGTCCTCACATTTCAAACAAATGTTCATATCTCTGGAACCATATGAGTTATGAAAGAAGCGTAAATGGCGAACTCTTTAGCCCAAACAATTTTGATATTGTTAGTATTCTTTAGGTTCTAAGTCTTAAATAGAATTTTATAAGTCACAGTAAACACAGTAACTATTACATTTGTAATATTTTGTAAACAACTTACAATATCTCAGCAAACACTCACATTATATGCATACTGTCAGCAGCATTTTATTCATCTAGTTGAGAGCTTTCATATGAGGCTAAGTTCTGTGTTACTTGGTTGTTGAGATATTAATTTGTATAGATATAATTTCACAATTTTCTAAATATCATAAAATCAACAGCTAATATCTTATTTACCTGCACAAGACAGTGGTCAAATGTTAATGCAGTTGAGTTTGCCATTGTGTAAGCTTTAAGATGAAATCTTTTAAAACCTTTTACATAGCATGGTTTTGAATTATTGATGCAAATATGAACAAGCAATATTTGATGTCTAGAGGCGTTACTAGGGAGTTAACTGCAGATGCACCTGGAGGCGTCACTCGAATGTAATGAGTTAACAGGAGGAACTACCCAAGATGGTGACATAAAGGACCGGAAGGCTTCTTGAAGGATATTCTCCATGGATGATGAAGTAACACTGAGCCAATCCACTTCTTCTGTAACATCATGAAGATCTCTCCCAGTGTAAGCTTGTTGGCGGGGAGGTACTTCCTCTTCTGCTGCCTCGTGACAGGCAATCTCAGAAGGAAGTAATCCGAGGAGGAGGACTCCAAGTCAGACTCAAGTCTGGACCTTGGCTGAAGATCCATCTGAATCTTCTACAACTGTCTGCTGCATCAGTACTAAACTTTCTCAGATATTGTCACCTCATGAACTGGAAACCAGGGAGATTGTCCATGAAACCAACTCCAAGGGAAGTATGGGCAAAGTAGGTTGCCTCAATAGCATCAAGAATGACACTGGAGAACCACTTGGCTCAAAGACACTGATGCCAATGGACTGTTAGCCTTCATCAAGAGGTGTATAGTACTGTCTTTGAACCTTGGTACTGAAATCTCTTTATTTATTTATTTATTTATTTTATTTATTTATTTAACATTTGTTTACTGAGAAAGTCTGACTGGGACAGAGCCCATTTTCAGTGGATGCCCAGGGAGAAACATTCCAGATGCAAGTCTTTGGAATGTGGGAGGAAACCCAAGTGAATGCAGCAAGGACATGCAGACTCTGCACACAAGGCACCCCAGCTGAGAACTAAACTGGAGACCCTCTTGCTGTGAGGTGACAACGCTAACTGCTGCACCACTGCTCTGCCCTCTGAAATCTCTGATGCTGATGGCCTTGGTATCCAAGTGCTCAGCACCAACACCTCAAAAGTTGAATACTTGTACCTCAATGCTGAAGGGTTGGTATCCAAAGTGGTGCTAAGGCCTATGCCTCAATCCTGGCAGCTAAATGAACTGTGGGCATTGAAGGCCTCTACATCAATGGCACATTAACTCAGAAGGAACCATTTGTTGCATTGTGAGGAGAACCATTGTTATCCACAGATTTTAATACACAGACTGGTCTTTGTCTATAACCAAACACCTTAGAACATCTGATCCTGAAAATGACCTCCATCCCCACCCTAAGGCAGAAATCAGTTAGAAGCTTTGATCAAATCAGCACAAGAACCTGGGTCTACAAGGAGACAAACAAAGGTCCAGGGAGCTCATCTACCCTAACCATGCCAGAGTCAAAGGGGGATAGTGGAAGTATCAAGTCTATTTGAGCCCTAGAGAGTTTTTCATAATCAATATCAACCACAGATCTGAAAAAGGATCGCACAAAAGGAGTCTGAAATGAGTGACTCCAGAGATTAGAAAAGAAACATTGCAAAACTGAAGGTACATGTTATGAGTGCAGACTATAAAGCTGCTATGTAGCAAATCAGGGAAATCAGAAGAAGATGAACATTGATTTAGAAGGGAAACTTGTGAAACAGGTTAACAGCTTCAAGTATCTGCAAGGGGTGATTGAGGAGAAGGAAAGTCTTAATGAGAAGGTCAAAGCTAGAATCCGGGTGACTGCAGCTAACTGGCACAGAATGTCAGGATTAGTATGTGATAGAAGATTGTCAAAGAAGCTGAAAAGTAAGATGTAGAAAGCAGTGGTGTGACCAGTGCTTCTGTATGGATCAAAAACCTCTGCAGAAAAGACACAGCAGTTGAGGAAGCTTGAACTGATGGAGAGGAATTGCCTCTGATAGGTGTTATGATGCACACTGTGGAACAGATGAAGAAATTATGACATCAAGGCAGAAGCTAAAGTAGTTCCATAGGTGGTTACTGGCCTATTGACCCACATGTCTTTATAAGCCTAGTCATGTGTACCTAATGTAATACTAGAGAAACCCAATATAAAGGATCTTCCCTAAACTGGAGATCTTAGTTGGCAATGACTGCCCATATCTAGGAGGGTCATAGGTGAATTCCCCAGGAGGAATTTATGGTTTCCCATCCAGTCATCCAGGCTATGCTTAAACAGGGTCATAGAGGGGCTTTGTTTGATGTGAATTAATAGCCTATTCCAGAGATGTGGCAACGTCCAGCAGGTAATTTATGTCAGAGGCTAGGTTAAAGTCCCTGGAGTGGGTGACCCTTGTCCCATTTGACTTGCGGATGTGCAGCATTTCCATTAGGTTTGGATCTGAGATTGCTCAGTAGGCCAGGCACAAGTCTCCTCTAAGTAGTCTGTATGCTACTGAGCACAGTGGCAGTGACGTCATTCTGTCAATGTATGATGTGCTGGAGACCTTGAATTTTCTTGGTTAGAAATCTCTGAGGTCTCTCAAGTTGCTGCAGGTGCCTGGTAAGGTACATACCACAGGGAGCACTGTACTCAATTATTGGCCTGATAAGGGTCGGGTACAGGGATGTTATGACTTTTTTCACTCTTGAAGCAATACCTTTGCTAATGAGGTGTGCTATGTAGAATGCCTTCCTTGCCACAGTAGACACATGGTGGTCAAAGTTTAGGCTACAGTCAACTTGTGTTCAAAAGTCTCTCACTACTGAGTAGTTACTTAGAGTATTATAGTTTATATGATAGTCTGCAGGGATATTGTTTTTACCGAAGGGGATGAAAATGGATTTTTTAGCACTGAGTTTGAGTCTATGGGTTTGGCACCAATCATTGGTTTATGTAAGTCCCTCTTGAAGTATATTGACATCGTTTGGGGATTGAATGATTGCACCTAATTTGCAGTTGTCAACAAACATAGTCAGCTACAGCTACTCTGTTTTGGCCTGAACTTCTGAGAAGTATATTCCAAACAATGGGGGGTCCAGCAGTGACCCCTGTGAAACCCCACTAGTGACAGGTCTGCTGGTTAAGGTAAAGTCCCCAACTCTGACTGATTGTGATCTGTCAGTGAGCCATTTAGCAACCCACCTGATGACATAAGGGTTGATATTCATCTGGGAGAGTTTATCAATAATGCCTGAATGTAGAATTGTGTCAAAGGCCTTGGCTAAGTCAAGGTAGGCTTTATGCACAGATTTATCTTTGTCTACTTTTCAGGTTACATTTTCAAAGTCCACCAGGTTTAACAAGAATGACCTGCCTTTGACAAAACCAAACTGTGTCAGATCAAGGGTTTGGAGATCACCTATATCTTTATAAGGTCCATGATGATTTGTTTCATGGCCTTAAATATACGTCTGGTTAAGCTTATGGGTCTGTAGTTCCCAGGTCTGTTACTGTACCCTCTTTACGAAGGGGAATGACAGTTGCTGTTTTTCATTCAGCAGGGACAAACCCAGTACTCAGGCTGTGGTTGAAGAGAGTGCCTAATGAAGTTGCTAACTCATGTTTTAGACCATTTAAAACGCAACCTGGTATGCCATCCAGTCCCATAGAGGCTGTTTTTTCTGGCCTTGGAGACAGCATTAATGACTTGCTCTTTGGAGATGCAAGGTGGGGGAGATGAAGATGGGAATGCTTTGTGGAATGTTTGGAGGGGACTGGGGGGGGTGAAATGTTCGCCAAACCTGTTGGCTAATAGGTTAGCTATTTTTGCAGGATCAGTGTGTGTGATGCCATTCACAGCTAGTTCAGTACACATTTGGGTCTTATCTTTTAGGTTATGGATATAGCTGAAGAATGCCTTATAGCTATCCTTAGCTATGGTTGCTAATTTTTTTTGAAGTTGCCCTTAGAGGGTTTTACAAATTGTCTTATTTGTTTATTTAAGCAGAGGGGGGTGTTCTTCCAGTGTTGGGACCTATGTTTTTAATTCTTAGACAGCAATTTCTTCCTCTTGTTGCATAATTTATTAATGCTAGATGTCCAGCAGGGAGGCTTGTTTTTTTCTTGAGGATCTTGTTATGATCCTATCAGGTACAGCTGTGTCAATACATTTGTATAAATGTTTGTACCGGCATTTGTGTATACATTAGTATAGATGTTCTTCATCTCACATTGCTGCAGTCCTTACTTATGGGTAGTCCGCTGTCCTCGGTCGGCCCGAATACCAAAGTATTAGGCTGACGTCGGTCATAGATCTGACATCAGAGCGTCAGGGTATAAAAGCGCATGACCGGCGTCATATCCTCAGTCTTTTTGCGCATGGTCCGATGCAGAAGCAGCGTTCTGAAATTTTTCGGAGTTTCAGACCGATACCAAGTTGGCTAAGTACCCGTTGGGGAATATTTTTGTTTTTCTTGCCTCAGTTATTTACGGATGTCAGAAAAAGTGAATAATTGTATTTCTTGTGGGAAACAGATACCGCATAGGGATTACCACTCGCTTTGTATTCCTTGTTTGGGACCGGAGCATCATTTAGTGATGTCAGTTTTGTGCTAGGTTTAATCTATAAAGCGGAGGTTAGATTGCGCTAGGTTAGTCTTTGGCAAGAGGTGTAATTATAATATGCCGTCGGATCCTCAAGACAAATCTTTAAAGCCTAGGCAGGATGATTCGTCCGTTTCGGACGCCGGACCTTTAGAAGCTACAGCGGAACAGGTGGATCCGGCTGAAGTTTCTGTTGAGTCCCAGGGGGAAACTTTGATTTTACAAGATGTGGCCTCTCAGGAGTCTGGTCAGGCTGAAGGGGCCTCTCAGGTTACTGTTCTCCCTTCTATTCCTAAGGTGGTCAGGCCTTCTGCTACTGTTTCTAAGGCTCTTTCCAAGGGCAGGTCTGTTTTGCCTTCCTCTGGTGTCAGTTCTGGTTCTTCAGGGTCTGTGCCTAAAAAGCACATGCTTAAAATGGCAGAGGATTTGATTACTCTAATTAGAGGTTCTATGCCCCCTCCTGATAAGAGGCCCAGGGTAGAGCCAGAGTTGGAAAGTTTGGAGCAGGCCTCAGATGATTCAGAGTCTTCTGCTGAAGACATTCAAGATTTTCCTCCTTATTCGGATTCTGATGCAGAGCATTCCACTCCTTCTGCTTCTCCTCCAGAGGATTTTTCATTTTCAGAAACTCTACATTCCATGAGGGAGCATTTTAAGTGGGAAGGTCAGGATTTCTCTGATTCCCGGAAGAGACTTAGGGAGTTCTTGTTCTTACCACAGCATAGACCCTTAGCTATACCTCCGGTTTTGGATGTTGTTCAAGATGTTTTCTCGGAAGCTTCCCTTAATCCAGATTCTGTGCCTCCTGCTCCAGTTAAACCAGACAGGTATTACAGGGTGCCTGAGGCTCATAAATATCTGTATAAAAGTCCACTATTAGTCAGGGGCCTAAGGGTGTTAGAGCCTCTGTTGTTAAGAATCCGGTTCCTCTAGATAAGGAAGCTAGAGCTTTGGATAGATGGGGTAAGAAGGTGTATACCTCTTCTACTTTAGCAATGAGGGCTTTAAATTGCCAGTTTCATATGTTGAAGTATCAGAATTTCCTCCTTTCTCAGCTAAGATCTAAAGTGGATGCTTTGGCAGAGGGCATAGAGTGTAAAGAATTGCAGGATTTAGTACATGTCTCTGAACAGGTGGGTAAGCATTCTTTGCAGTGTGGTTTTGATGCTTTGCAGGCTTCTTCTAGGGTAGCTGCCACTGGCTCATTTATTCGTAGGCACGCCTGGCTTAAGGATCAGAATTTGTCCGAGCATGTTAAGACTAGAATTTTGGATGCCCCTTTACAGTCTGAAGTTTTGTTCGGTCCTCCTGTGGAGTCAGTCTTAAAGAAAATGGAAGACAAGGCTAAGTCTATGCAGACTGTTAAAGATTTTTTGCAGGTACAACCTCCAAAGTTTAGTAGAAATTGGCCTACTAAGGGATGGACGTACCCTTCTTCTGATTCTCAGTCTAGGGGTAGATCTAGGCGTGGTTGGGGCAGAGCTCAGAGTACCTTCCGGCCTAGAACGTGGAGTTCGCCTGCTCATTCTGCAGGTGAGGGCAGGGGCCAGTCCTTTCGTAAACAGGCCCAATGACCTGCATTTTCAGCTGCCAGATTCTTCTTGCCTGGCAGCTCCTTTGGGAGGAAAGCTGGCTCTTTTCAGGCAAAATTGGCATTTAGTCACCCAGGACAAATGGGTATTGGACATTATAAACCGAGGTTACAAGTTCTATTTCCATACCTTGCCTCCTTTCAAAGGCATGCCAGACGTTCCTCCTCGGCAAAGGATAGAGGCTCACAAACAGATTTCTTTACTTCTTCGAATGGGAGCTATACAGCCAGTTCCTCTGTCAGAAGTGGGCCTAGGATTTTATTCTCGCCTGTTTCTAGTTCCAAAGAAAGGGAACACGTGGAGACCAATTTTGGATTTATCTATCCTCAACACTTACCTGGACATTCCAAAGTTCAAGATGCTGACTTTACAACAACTTTTACCTCTGTTGGGAAAGGATCACTGGATGGTTACTCTGGATCTCAAAGAGGCTTACCTTCATATTCCTATCAGGCCCAGTTGCAGGAGGTACCTGCAATTTACATTATCAGTTCTCTGCATTGCCCTTTGGCTTATCTACTGCGCCCAGAGTGTTCACAAAGGTTCTGGCTCCAGTGATAGCCTTTTTCAGACAAAGAGGAATACAGATTTATCCTTATTTGGACGATTGCCTGATTATTGCACAAGACAAGGACGAACTTCTTCATCATCTACAGTATGTGATGGTAGTGTTAAGATGCCTAGGGTATTCTGTGAACGAAACAAAGTCCAGTCTAGTACCCTCTCAGGACATGTGCTTTCTGGGTGTGAGACTGAATACAGCTTCCCAGATGGCTTTTTTGACCCCGGACAAACAAAGAAGCCTTTCTCTTTATTTCCATCAAATGTCTCTACAGTCCAGGCTGACTGCAAGGACAGTCCTTCAAGCCTTGGGGTTCATGGCATCTTGTATTCTGGTGCTTCCCAATGCCAAATTGCATATGAGGAAGCTTCAATGGTATCTCAAAAATATATGGACACAACACTGCCAAGATCTAGACACTGTCATTCAGATAATACCTTGCATTCAGAGGGAGTTTTTGTGGTGGGCTCAGGAATGTCACCTAAACAAGGGACTCTCTGTGACCCGGCCAGAGGCGAGTCAGATTCTAACGACAGATGCCTCGGACAAGGCTTGGGGAGCACACCTCAATGGAAAATGGGTGCAAGACGCGTGGCCTGTCAAACTCCAGCATTTGCATATCAACTTGAAGGAAATGTTAGCAGTCCAGTTTGCATTGATGGCTTTCAAAGATTTACTTCACCCAGGGCAGGTGTTGATTCAAACAGACAACACTACTGTCATGTGGTACATCAACAAGCAAGGGGGAACCCATTCATACCCTCTTTGCAGGCAAGCGATGATTTTGTGGGAGACTGCTCTCAAATTACACCTCAATCTTCAGGCAAGGTTTCTACCAGGAGCACAGAACTCCTTAGCAGATGTGTTGAGCAGACAACTAGTGGATCCTCACGAGTGGAAATTGGATCCTCATGTATTTCAAGAGTTGACAGTGTTATGGGGAACTCCAGACATAGATCTGTTCGCTTCTCCACTAAATTACCAGTTGCCAAAGTTTTGCACAAAATGTTTCATCACACAGCTTGGAAGGTGGCTATCATTCAGCTGGAACAATCTGCATGTATATGCCTTTCCGCCTCTGCCTCTTCTTCCCAAGGTACTTTTGAAGGCCAGGCAAGACAAGCCAACCATGATTTTGATAGCGCCGGATTGGCCTTGACAACACTGGTACCCACTACTGAGGAGTTTAGTACAAGAGCCTCCATGGCCTCTGCCTTTGATTCCGCACCTGTTGTCTCAAGAGGGCAATCACTTCCTCAATGTCAAGATTCAGTCTCTGCATCTAACAGCCTGGCATATTCTGTTTTAGACTCTGGAAGGTCTCTGCTTCCACAACAAGTTTTGGATGTTATTTTGGAGGCCAGGAGGCCTAGTACCAGGAAAGTTTACGCTGATAAATGGAGGAGATTTTTTATTTGGAGCAAAGGAAAGGACTTTGATGTTTCCAAGCCTGATTTAAGTGTTGTTCTTCAATATCTTACTGAGTTATTGGACAAGGGTTTGTCTTTCTCCTCAATAAAGATTCATGCTGCAGCCATTTCTGCTCACTATGATTGTGACCCTCCTTTATTTTCTCATCCTTTATTTAAGCAATTTCTTAGAGGGGCAAAGAATATAAGACCCCCACGTAGAGCTCCTACTCCTGCTTGGGATCTCAATTTTGTGTTGGAAAAACTTACTCTACAACCTTTTGAGCCTGCAGCTACTGCCGAGTTGAAGTATTTGTCATGGAAAACTGCATTTTTGTTGGCCATTACCTCTGCAAGAAGGGTTTCTGAATTACAGGCCCTCATGGCAGTGGAGCCTTTCCTGATTTTTCATAAGGATAGGGTATCTTTACTAATCCTTCCTTTATGCCTAAAGTGGTTTCCAGTGTGGCCTTAAACCAAACTATTCATTTGCCTACTTTTTATGCAAACCCCCAAAATAAAGGGGAGAAAATTTTGCATACTTTGGATATTCACAGGCAGTTGCGTTATTATTTGAGCAGAACCAAGGAGTTCAGACAGTCTCAGCAGTTGTTTGTTTCTTTTGCTTTGGGTTCTCAGGGTAAACCTGTTTCAAAACAAACTATTTCTAAATGGATTGGGTTTTGTATTTCTTTCTGTTATTCCCATCATGGTAAGGAGATTCCGGCTGGAATCAGGCCTCATTCCACTAGGGCTACTGCCACTTCTACTGCCTTTCTTAGGGGGGGTAGCTACAAAAGATATTTTGGAAGCAGCTACTTGGAGTTCAGTGCATACTTTTTCTAAACATTACCACCTTCCTCTTTATTCTAAGTCTAGGGCTGGATTTGCCACTGCTATTTTACAGGGCATTTTAGCAGCCCCTAATGCTTTATGATTTTTTCTATCCTCCCTTTCCCGTTGCTTTGGGATTCTACCCATAAGTAAGGACTGCAGCAATGTGAGATGAAGAACATAGTACAGTTTTGTACCTACCATAAATGTGGATGTTCAAGATCCACATTGCTGCAGTCCTCCTTCCCCACTGTAGTTTGACTTGGTTCTATGCTTTAGGTGATGGTTGTTGTTGGGCATGTTTATGGGAGGTATTCTGTTTTTGGCTTGGGCCTTCTGACATCTGGGGCAAGAAAAGACTGAGGATATGACGTCGGTCATGCGCTTTTATACCCTGACGCTCTGATGTCAGATCTGAGCGGCCAGCGGACTACCCATAAGTAAGGACTGCAGCAATGTGGATCTTCGAACATCTACATTTATGGTAGGTACAAAACTGTACTTTGTCAATGCCATCTGTGGGAAAAGGAGCTTGGAAATTATTTATGCCATCCAGGGTATAATTACCTTTGGTGAAATTTTTGAGCCTGATTTTACCTAAGAGGGGTTTAGATGTTATAGCTACTTCAAATGTGATTTGTGATCAGATTTAACCAGTGAGGGTCCTATACTTGGAGTGGTGCAATGGCTACCCATGTTGGTGAGGACCAGGTCAAGAATATATGAGCCCCTTGTGGGGCTGCATACTACTTGTTCCAAAGCATTATCTTTAAAGTCCAGGAACCTTTGTGTGAGCATGTTGGTACTCATACGAGTTACCCAGTCAATGGAGTGATAGTTAAAATCATCCATGACTAGAGTGTTTGGTTGTACTTTGATTGACTAACTAAACAGACTGGAACCAAGGAAAAATACATACCATAGAAACACAAATCTTGTGTGGAGGAGCAAAGGCAATCTAATAGGAAAAATAGCTACTAAAAATTAGCCTAATTATAAGTTCATATCTTTTCTTCACAGTTAAGTGCTTTTGTCCCTTGCATTATGGAGACTTCATCAGAACTAATTTCAAAAGTGTTATACATGTCCTTAAATAATGTAAAAGGTGTGAACAGCACACAATAAAACAATTAAAAGAATTAAATGAATTGACCCTTAATACACGCAACTTTTGACCCTATTGTTATAAAATGCATAAATACATTTATTTAAAACATACTTAAAAACAATGAATAAATTGTTTTATTAATTAGCCATTTACACTTCCAGATGTTTTAACTTTAGAACTGGGTTAACAAAACAACATTCATTTAAACCTGGAAGATGTATGGCATTAAGTTTAAGCTGCCATTTTAATTCACTTTTATTCTTGTTTTATTTTTGTTCATCAGTTCTAAAACTTTGCAAATCTTTTTTTAACTTGTTCTATAACAATAATTTGAATGAATGTAATGGGACACTCTAGAATATGCCTATACAGAGCATTAGTAGTTTTACATTTCCTGATATCTAATAAATGTTCATAGAGTCTTTAAGTTTCCTGGACGTCTTCCCCACATAAAAAGTGGGCATAACACACAACTAGCTAGACAAACCACTTGAGATGACTCACGTGTATCATGTCCATTGATTCCATATGTTCTTTCTCTAATAATGGCATTATCCTTAGTCATAATATGTGGGCATTGAGAACAATGCCCACATTTAAACATACCCAGTGTCCCTATTCCCGCTGGTATTTTGTTGTTCTAATTAATTTTTGAAGGATTTATCCTTTCTATATACTACATGTGCTTTATCTCCAAGTAACTTAGACATCTATCTGTAGAAAAAAATTACCCAACTCTTTTTTAAAATGTCAAAAATGTTATAACTATCAACAGAAAAAGTTGAAATAAATAACTTTCAATTTCCTATTTTGTTACTATTATTGTTTTGAGTTAACACATTTATTGCACTATTCAAAGTATTACTGTCTTGCCTACCACTATACAGTGTTGTTCTACCCATTAGGGATGTATACACTCCATGGGTTCTCTAATATAATACTTCATCCTTAAATTCTAATAAAAATGTCATGGTGTGTCCCCTGTTGGAAAACATATGAACTAATGCATTGCATTGTTTGATTAATGCATTTTCATCGGAAACCATCCTAGCCAATCTCACTAACTGGCCTTTCACTACAGCCTTTTCAGATGTCTAGGGTGCCAGATAATAGTGAAGATATGTATTTGAAAATGTAGGTTTCCTGTAAACATTTGACCTGAAATATTGCTCCTCAATATTTTTGGTTAATTCAACATCCAGGTAAATTATTTTATCTGTGTTATATTTATGGGAAAAATCTTAAAAATTCCATGGTATTGTTAATATAGTTTATAAACTCTAAAAGCTTTTCCTCTGTATCTGTCCATAAAATAAAAATATCATCCAAAACGCAGGTGTAATACAACCAATATTTTTCATATATACTTGGATTCTCAATGGGCCTTAACAAGGTTAACAAAGCTGGGGGCACATGCTGCCCCCATAGCAACCCTAGTATGCTGCCTGAAAAACTGGCCCTCAAAATATATAAAATTGTTTGATAACACCATATCCATGAGACTTGTGGTAAAATTCACTGTCTGCTGATAACTGCCTATATCAAATAAAATATCTTCAAAATGGGCAAGCCCCTCATCATGCAGAATCACAGAATACAAATTAATAACATCTATAGTGACAAATAAGCACTATAGATCAAGGTCAAGGCATTATTTTTACTTAAAAATTGCCAAGAGTCTCTATAAATCTGAGATAGCTCTTGAATAGAATCTTTCAAAATGTGGTCCAAACATTTTGCTGTATAGTGAGTCTTTGATCTATTCAAATTCCACTATGGGTCTAAAAGGAGGATCTGCTAAACATTTATGGATTTTTCGGATCCCAAAAATTCTGGCTATAACTGAATACTTATTCTCCCAAAAAACATATTAATTTTGGTTTATCTGTCCCTGTATTAACAAATCATAAAGTACCATATCTGTTTTAGCAAAAGCAATGTTAATTTCATTGTGACGCACTTCCAAATAGTCTTCACCCACTAATAGGTTTTGTTACTATAATCCTCATTATTCATAATAACCAACCCACCCCCCCTGCTCTGTTTCATAACCCTTATTATCTTATCTTCACAAATTTCTTTACACAATTTTAATTCAGTAGTCAACAAACTGTAATACCTGTTATTACAAGTTTTAGAAAGCAAGCTACAAATTTCCATTTCAAACATTTTTTCAAAAATGTTAATATTATTAAAGGGGACTAAAATACTAGGTCTACAGAGAACATCAGTACCAACTCTATCACCATTTGAGAACCACAATGCTAGATTTAATCTCTATGTAAACATCTTGAGATCCATTAAACAATCTATGGCATTAGCCCACCTGGCTGGTATAAAACTTAGTCCTTTTGATAAAACATTAGCATGAAAATTGGTAATACTTTTCCATGAAAAATGAAAGTCATTAAAAGTATTCTTTACCAGCTGTGGGATGTTAAACAATCCATTTTCACTAACCAGTATTGTCAGTTAGTTTGTTGATTCCTATTGCTCTTGTTGTTAGAATAAGTTATTTTTGGTCTGCCTCTCGTCTCACAGAATTCTCTTTGTGATGGTAAAACGCTTTATCCTGTTGTACTTGTTTCTTTTGTAGCCTTTCTGATCTCTAAATACCCTTGCAAAATAAATGGGGCTGACCCATTTGGGGATTCATTTGTAAGCTCCAAATTTGTCATTTGCTGCTGCCTCCTCATTGGTCCAATGTCGCTGTCACTCATCCTATTCCAATGCTGTGCAGGGGGGTTCGGATAGGCTAAACCATTTTTATAATCAGCAAGATCCCCCTGAAACTTATTTAATTTGCATTGTAAAATGATATTACACTGATTATCCACTTTTTGAAATGTGTGGTTGTAATTAGTCTGATAATGATCGAACAAAACATCATTCAGTAATGATGCATTAAGTGCATCAAGTTTATTGGAAAGCTGCTCGATTTGCTGGTCATTATGTTTTACCATGCATCTCATAATTTTGATACCAGTTTTATTAAAAATATTGATTAAATCAAAATAAAAGTCAGTCCCTTTTTGGACACCATTAGGGAACTTCCATACCCAACGTCCTTTTGGCACTTGATTAGGCAAAATATTTTTTAATAATTAACTGTTCTCCAGCTGTAACTTTTTAAACCCTGTTAATTTTCTTTCCAAATTTGATAGCTGGTCTAAAATAGTGCCATTCATACAGGGCTTGGCAGGTGCATTACCACAAATATTAAAATTGAATTTATTACCTTTCATACACGAAAATCTAACTGGATATTCGTATGAACAGATGGAATAGAATTAACTGGTGATAGCTGCGTTACTGGAAAGCCCAAACTTTCCACACTAGAAATTAACACATCTCTATACAATCCTGACATATACACACACACACACAAACACACACACACACACACACACACACACACACACACACACACACAAACACACAACTGCACCCCCAGTGGAGTTTTTTTTTTAAATAACCTGTGTCTACCAAACAACAGGCTGCTGGCACTGCTCATTACCAAGGTGAGACCAAGACATGGCATCATGGCTTTTCTTTAAGGACCTAACCCTCCCCCTTGGGTAGAGGATGGGTGACCCACAATACTTGCTGGGGTCAGTTCACCTTCTTGCATACCTGCACACTTCTGCGAACCTGTCAGTAAAGATTACTGCATTCTTGGCTTGATCCAAGCAAATGTCCCAGGACTATCTCCAAGAATCATCAGTCTTCCTCTGACAGTTAGATGCATAGTGCAGTCCAGTGCATCCCTCACCAAGACATGTATATCTATCCTCTCAAGCCAGCCCTTACAAGTGTCCAAGCTGCTAATAGAACTCTCCTATGCCAGTGGAAATAGCTATGGATGGCTTATTTTTGCAACAAAACTTGGTTAACTACATCAGGGCAAATAACTACAGCATGAGTGCTAATTTGCCCTTACAAAGCTAATTTAATCTTCTGACCATCAGCCCCTTTCCAATACTCATCCTTGGGCTGTAGCCCTTTCTCAAGGGTGAGTTAATTCTGGGTAAATTTGGGGGTATCCATAAAGTCACCCAGATTCTGTCTGAAAAATGATAATGTATCACACTGCTTAACTTTCAGGGGTAGTTTATTCCATGGATGGGGCAAACAATGTGTAATGAATTTCTTTCTCTCCATTGTATTCTATTTATCAGCTGGTGAAGATTTAGGTCCCTGCTTCTGTTGTTTGCTACATTATTAGACTTGCAAAGACATAGATAAAGAACAGGACCTCTAGTAGCACAGTAGGCAAGGCACAATTCAATCCTCAAGAGTGTACGAGGGATAGGGCCTCTCTTGGAAGCTCAGGTTCTTACAAGCCTGAAATCTTAGTAAGGAACTTTGGGGACTTCTCTAGTCATTTGATGTGTGAGATGAGGTATATTCTCTGAAGAGGGCACTGTATTATATAACTGGTCTAATAAATGATGAATATAGGGGCACAATGGCACCTTCAGATCTGGATGATATCGGCTATTAGTTGTGCTACATAGGAGCTACGCAGGACAACTTTCTGACTTTAATTGCCACATGATGATCAAAGGAAAGTCAACAGTCAGTCAAGGTACCCAGGTTCCTAACTACGTTTTTTAGTAATGAGGCACTGTCTATACTACATGGTCAGTAGTAGTTCTCAGCAAAATGAAACAATACTATGTTTTGTCACATTTAATTTGAGGTGCATCATCTCTGGGATGTTTTACAAAATTCCTGAGGCTCCAAGACCTCATTTATTTTATTGCATTTGCACTTGCCTATCATTTTTATTTGTGCCTTATAGCTAATTTATCACATCTGCACTGTCTTAATACTGATTAACTGCATTTCATTACTGCTCAACTGCTTTTCATTGCTATTTACTGCAACTCATTACTGTTTAACTGCATTTCATTACTGTTTAACTGTATCTTATCATACTGTTAGTTCTGCTTTATTTGTAAGTGGTTAATCTGTGCTTTTCTGTAAGTTTTTACTGTGTTCTTAACTCTTAAACTCAGTAGCACTGACTGGATACAGGTTTGCTGCATCCAGAGCTGTTTGTTTTTGCCTTTTATGTTTCTGGCAGCCATCTTGTGTTGGTAGAGTCCCGTCTTCTCTGCTAGTGAGAGTAGCAGGGCTGCCTGGACCTTGTCTGGCATGAGCTAATTGGTAAAGAGAGAAGGGGCTAGCAGGATTGGCTAGATTTCTACGTTACTAGAATTTTCTATTTTTTGTGGTATTTAAATCCCGCATTTGAGCTTGTTTGCATGTCATGTACCACAGCTGCACTGTTTTTGTTCCACCGTGACATATTCCAGTTACAAATGTTTCCTTAGTAGCAGCCAATCAAGGTACCCAGGTCCCATGTTTAATGTGTGATCACCTAGTAGTACTCATCTTAGACCTTCCATCCTTTACCCCCTTAGCTCTCTCTGGCCTCTCTCCCTCAGATTCTGACAAATATGGATGGACAATTTCCTACAGTTTTTCCTGCCAGTCTGGTTGATATGGACATCCTCAGATAGTGTAGTAATTGCTTCATGTACATGGACAACCCTCTACTACTACCATCTAGAAACACAATTTGTGAGAAATGCAACTACATTAAGAACCTACAGACTATGCCCTCCCTCACAAGCCAGTATATCTGACACTGAGAAGGTTGTCAACACAAACATCACACCTCAAACAACATCCACACCTGCACAACACATACCCACATATGCAGAGGTCCACAACAAAAACATACTCAAACAAAAGAGACGTCCGAGGCAAAAACACACGCAAACTCCATAGCCCACCACACCATACATGGTCCAAACATCTGTGTCGCACAGCCACTAAGGCCTAACCACAAACCCAACATATTATTCATAGGAGACTCCATTGTGAGACACACAGATGTGCCTCTCACCAGGCTGTCAGGTGCCAGAATCCACCATATCACACATGCACTCAAGTGTCTGAACAAGTATGGTTAAGACTCATAGTCCGTGTTGGTGTGAATGACTCCCTGGACTATATGGAGAGACATGATCGAGCTCGCTGATGTGTGTCCCAGGCAGGTATATCCCTAGCCTCGAGCAGCATTCTACCATCAGCCAGAATGATGCCTCAATACAAACAAAAAATTATTGACTAAAAATTGGCTTATTTTCTGGTCTCATTCCAATGGGATTTAGTACCTGACAGCCTGGGAAGACATGATTGAAAGACCACAATGCTTTGCCAGACATAGCCTGCAGCTGTCTCCCTGGGGTTTCAAGCTTCTGGCAAAGGCTCTTGCCTCCCCCATAGTGCCTTTTTTAGGCAATGCTGTGAAGCAAAACTACCAACATGAAAATTTCATCAAAACACAAATTAAAGGTCATGATGCTAAAGGCTAGGAGTCTAAATATGAAACTGCACTCACTACAAGCATTCTTAATCCTGGAAGATGCTTACAGTTGTGCAGTCATAGAAACCCAGTTCAAAGCTGCAGAGAGCACCACCTAGCCATACCAGGTTACTGATCCTATCATACATTCAGACCCCAAACCGTGGACAGCAAAACAAAAGGAGGTGGATTTTCAATATATATATTAAAGACATACACACCTCCAGGCTGGTCAAAGTGTATGATGCACAGGAGAAACTCCAGGTGCACTTAACCATTGACAAGACCCCTATTCAAATCATAGCTAGCTACAGGCCCCCAACTTTGACTCAAGATGCCCATTCCACCTATATGGACCTCTTCAAATCTATCAAGATTCAACCCTTTACCCTGATCCTGGGTGACTTTAACTATCCAACCATAGATTGGAAGAACTACTCATGCCAAAGCACACATGCCCAGAAATTGCTTGAGTTTGTCAATGAAAATGTCTTTGACCAGCTGGTTGACACCCCAACAAGAGGTGACAATATCTTGGACTTGGTATTAACCAAAATGAGTAACCACTGCAGCATCCTTACAGTGTCATCCTCCCTGGTAAAATCAGACTACAAAGCGGTCACTTTCAAAGTCACCATTTCCCCTGACCCCCCTCCCCCAGCTAGGGTTAAACAAAAAAACTTCTCCAAAACTGATTACAACCTCCTGAGGGAAGGTATAAACAGCTTCACAGCCACCTCCCCCTTCACAGGGACTGGCACAAATGTCCAAACCACAAATGTCCAAACCTACATCAAAGTACTATACGAGCATTTTTATAGCTGCATGCAATCAGGATTACCCGGCAGGATGAAATCATCCTCCTCAAAGAAGAGTAAACTGTCTGGTGAACATCTGCAATAAATAAACTCTATAATAAAATGAAAAAAAAAATGCTGTCCAGGACCAAGAAGGAGCAGATGCCTAATTGTAAGCAATCACTCCTTAGCCTGAACAAGCAAATTTAAGAGCACTAGTGAAATCCTCCAAAGCAAATTTAGAGTCCAAACTGACTACTTCTACTAAAGACAGTCATAAGGCCTTCTTCACATATGTCTGCAATCTCAAAGGAAGCACTCAAATCTGCTCAGAACTGGTGGTCAAGGACACCAAATACACAAACGCCATAGATACAGCCAACCTACCGGCAGACAGGTTCAGCGAAAACTTCACCAGTAAATCAGGACATCCCCAGCACCTGGCCTCCTCCCCTTATCTCTAGGGAGCAACTCATCACTGCCCTCTCAAAGGCAAAAAATACAGCCTCCAAGGGACTTGATAACATCCCATGCTGCAGCCTACATGAACTTGGGCAGGAACTTGCAGCACCATAAGGCACCCTATTCAACCAAAGCCTGAGTACCGGCTTCATCCCAGCCAGGTGGAGGACAGCCACTGTTACCCCTTTGCACAAAGGTGGAGCGTCCACCGATCCAGGAAATTATAGACCCTTCAGCCTACTAGCCTGATCTGCAAGGCCATGGAATGGATTATCATGGACCTCACTAATAAGGACATTAGCAACCTCCAAACACTCAATCCCACACAGTTTGGTTTCAAGGAGGTCATGCCTGTGAAACTTAGTTGACTTCTTTAAGACAGTCGCCAAAGCCATGGATGAGGGGAAGACGGTGCACACCACCTACCTTGACTTGGCCAAAGCCTTCAATACTATTGCTCACTTGGGTACAAAAGATAAACTCTCTCAACTAGGCATCAATCCATATGTTACCAGATGGGTAGCAAACTGGCTCACTGATAGAACCCACCTAGTCCAAATAGGGGAAGCCACCTCAAGCAGTAGACCTGTAATGAGCAGCATACCCCAGGGATCGTTTTTGGGGCCTCTGTTTGGGATATACTTTTCTGAGGTGCAGGCCAAAACCAAAAGGCTATAAGTTTGCAGACTGCTGCAAGCTGGGTGCTGTCATCGATTCCCCTAGTGATGTGGACCTCAAACTGAATGCCAAAAAATGCATCACCCCCTTTGGGAGAGTGACATCCCCACAAATGATCACATTGATAACAAGGTCCTATGCATGCAATCGGTCGTGATGGACTTGGACACCCAGGTTGACATCAACCTGACTTTTGACCACCATATTGCTTCTGTTGTACTGAAGGCTTTCTACATGGCCCACCTCATTAGGAAGGGTATCTCATCCAAGGAGAAGGAGGTCATAACATCCCTGTATTCTTCCCTTATAAAACCCATTATTGAGTACAATGCCTCTTTTGGCATGTACCTCACAAAGCACATGTAGCTGGAGAGACCACAGAGGTTCCTCACCAGGAGAATCAAGGGCCTCAAACATCTACCCTACACAGATAGGCTTACAGCCCTGTCCCTCTACTCAGTCTCATACAGACTCCTCATAGGTGACCTCTGTCTGGCATACAAAGCAATCTCAGACCTTGCCTTGATGGGACTGCTGCATATTTACAAGTGAAGCTCCAATTGAGTAACCCGCATGCGTGACCTCAACCAAGTCTGTGCCATCAACAGGACTTGCTGGTGGGACAGATTTTTGTCCGAGACTCCCCCTTCTCTCCACATCAAGCAGAGCACCTCATTATCCCTTTTTAAGTACAACCTGGTTAACTGAATGGGGAACAGAAAATACACCCCTGGGATTCCACCTGTGTCCCTGCTGGACAGGGGCATTGGGTGCTGACTTGTCAGAACCTATATTCTTGGCTAGGCTTGTAAGGCCTCAGGGCCAATAGCCTAGTAATTTCCTATGATCCTATGATCCCATTTTCAGTACACCTGATAACAACTAGGGGAAATTCTTTCTAAAGGATCTGGGTGTTAGAGCAGCTCAATAATCTGCAAGCATACTTGACCAGTGGTCCTGATATTATCATTCTGTTTAACTGCGGAGCAAAACGTCCCGTGGCACTAACAGTGAATTCACACACAGTTATAGTGCTTTTACTTGGTTCTGTTGAAAGCACATATCAGAGTTATGCTAAATTGATGTGGGATATGGATACCACTAATGTGTACATTAGTTTTACATATAAATACAAAATGCACCTTCACTCAGTTGTGATCCTGATTCTCAGTATCAGAGAAGTAAATGCCAAAAAGGTGAATGTCCTAGTATGGTGTCCTGGGGTCCTCTGCTGGTTACCCTCATACTTTCAGATGAGGTAAATGCCACACAAATTATGTGGGTTCAGTTTCTTAGCCAGTTTAATAGTCTTCTCAGAACAGAAAAGAATGAATGTTGAATGCTATAGCTTTCAAACCAGTTATAAAAATGAATTATCACTCTTATCAATAAGGCAGGAAATGCCTGTGACAGAAGTAAATTTGGTAAAATAAAGAATACAAAGAAATAGACAGCCACCTGATGGGGCAAATTCTTTCCTGATGCATAAGCTGCAAGTCTCACATAATCAGCATATTTTTTCCACTGTTCTCACGCATTTTTAACCTCCCTTATCATTTTTGTCCTCAAACTATCCTCAAAAACTGAGGGTGCATACATAATTAATAGGAATCACAATTTGACATATAGTAGTAATGGACAGCAATTATATAGGGCTAACTGCTCTTGTAGGTCAGTTTTAAGATTAGCCAATTACCCCATGTGGGAATCAAACACTGCACCTTGTGTCTATAATGTAAACAACCTTAACCATTACATCAACCTAAAAGTACCACATCTTGCAACACAGACAACTGTAAATCAAAATGATAATGCTGACTGTGACAAAAAGGAAGTTTACAATTATTCCAGTCCCTACTCTCAAGTGTTAGGAGGTACATGCTGATGGGGAAGCAGCAGCAACAGATGGTTGTACAGCCAGCTTGCACGAGTTCTACCTGCACTTCACACTAATGACAGGATGACCTCACATGTGGCATAACTCTGCTGATGACAATTAACTCTGCAGTAAGAAAGATAACACAAAGGAAATCAAAATACCAAGTTACTGATGTGACAGGTTGGTCTGCAATCTGAAGGCTCACGTTTAGGGAAAAATCTAAAATGGAACCCTAGAAAAGCTGAATGAGATGTAATACTACAAGGAAGGAAAGGATCACGGTGTGTGCATCACCATCTAACTCCCTCAGACAAACTGTAGTGAAGTGACCCTTTTAAAGAATCTTGTGTACCAAAGAAGTAGGATTAAGCTATTTTTTATTTACAGCCACCAGAATATCTGGTAATCCTAAAAACATTCCAGATTTTAATACATCAATCTGAAAAAACGGCCCTCAATATACAGTTCTGTGGAGCACCACTAGTAAGCCAGCATCAGCCCATTGAATTACGTGGGACTTGACAACACATTTAATTTACGTATTACTTCCTTATATGGAACATTGTGTGTCAGCTAGTTAAATGTTAGCAGCATGCTCCGTTAATCCTTCAAGTGCTGCCTTTGTGTTTTCAAACAATGCAATGAAATTCAAACAGTATCATTTACCCTTAACTCACAACTTAATGCATCTAACAAAAGCAGGTGGTCTGTGATTTTGAATAAGGTCGATTACAAATCTCTTCAAGATTTTGCAAAGATTACTGTCTGGGTGTGATATCACTCTCCTTTGTGAACGGGTACCACTGCACTCCATTACCACAGATCAGGAATGCGTCTATTATAACACTGTTAATACAATTGATGGGGGCTTAACTAGGTTTTTCTTGTTTCAGAACAAGTAAGCTGCCTGGCCCTATAGCTCACGAGAGATATCAATTTTACTTAGGGCAGCAGTAATCATACTTGTAGCTATATAATTTTCCCCGTGTGTCTATAGCGGTCATATTTTTACTCATTTTGAAGACTCCACAGAACTGTCTGCAAGTACTTTATCATTTATAGTTGGCATATTAGTCAAGTTTCTATTTTCACTTTACTAATATAATTAAATAATATTTTACTGCTGCTGCTGCTGCTACAGGTGAGTGACCCACATTGCCACAGGGAATTCAATTGTCACTGTAAAGTATGTGTGCAATCCTGTGCACTTGCAGTTAAGAGCGCTCACCAAAGTGGCTTTGTGGCTGAACAGTTGCCCCCATCTCCTTGCAGTGCAGCCCCACATCTGAAGGACTGTGGCACTAAATGGCTACTGTTCCCATGTCAGGCATGCCCATCCTTCCTCTACCAGTTCCAAAAGATGCCCGAGCCACTAATCAAGTTCACGCTTGGGCCATAGTCAGAGCCACTAATCAAATTCACATCTGGGCCATAGATAGAACTTATCACTCTATGCAATCACAGCTGTCTTGAAAAGTTAGTTCATACACTTTCTCCATATTTAATGTAACAGTGAGAGCCTTCCTACTTAAAAATAAATCAAATATACACACTTCATTTCAAACCCTAATTTTCTTTGTGAAAAGACCAATACAATGTTTCAGAACAATTGCTCTTTAAATAAATTGCATTTTCTACTTCCTGTTTACAGCTACTTTACAAGACAACACTAGGTACAGATATTAAATGAAGATATCTATAATAAAAGTACAGTTTTGTACCTACCATAAATGTAGATGTTCGAGTGTACACCCTGCTGCAGTCATCACACTTGGGTTATCCTGTCGTCAGGCGGTCCTGCAGTCGGCCGGAATTCCAAAGTCTTGGTCCGGTGTCGGTTGCTCTCGCTTCTTCCCTGACGTCACTGCGCCAGGGGTATATATAATGCATCTGACGCCATTTTCTTCAGTTTTTCTTGCCCCAGATGTCAGGTGCCCCCAAAAAGGTGGTCAGTAATTAGTACCAATTTAAGAAATTTAACACAAACACAAACTCCCTCCAGCTATAAGCAAATACATCAGGAAGGTAGTGTAGAAATTTAGCCAGTTAGATCAGAGGGGATGGAGGGAGGGTAACCTGGACTGCAGCAGGTGTACACTCGAACATCTACATTTATGGTAGGTACAAAACTGTACTATGTTCATCATGTTACCCTGCTGCAGTCATCACACTTGGGCAGAATCCCAAAGCTAAGGATGGGTGGAGGAGTCATAGAGGGTTAGAGGAGGCTAGAAGGCCCTGCAGAACTGCAGTGGCGAAGCCAGCTCTAGTCAGAGTAACGTGGTAAGTGATAGTGTTTGGTAAAGGTGTATACTGAACTCCAAGTTGCAGCTTCCAAAATCTCCTTGGTTGGAACCCCCCTGAGGAAGGCTGTAGATGTAGCTGTTGCCCTGGTAGAGTGGGGCCTAATGATAGCAGGAACTGGTTTTCCATGATGGGTATAGCAAAAACGAATGCAATGTCCTATCCATTTGGAAATGGTTTGTTTTGATATAGCCTTCCCTTGTGAAGCTGTAGCATAGGATACAAAGAGCTGGTCAGATTTTCTGAAAACCTTAGTTTTATCCAAGTAGTAACGAAGTTGCCTGTGAATGTCCAAGGAATGCAGGAGTCTTTCTCCTTTGTTCTGTGGATTTGGGAAGAAGGTAAGTGGATGGTTTGATTTAAAGCCACACTGGAAACCACCTTAGGCATGAAGGAAGGATTAGTTCATAGAGAAACACTGTCTTGATGGAAAATGAGGAAAGGTTCCACTGCCATTAGTGCCTGCAGCTCTGAGACTCTTCTAGCTGAAGTTATTGCTAGCAGCAGGGCAGTCTTCCATGATAGAAACTGTAAATCTGCAGAGAAAGCTGGTTCAAAGGGAGGTAACGTAAGTTTTTCCAGAACAAAACTGAGGTCCCATGTTGGTGTAGGTGCTCTCCTAGGGGGTCTAATGTTTTTTGCACCTCTGAGGAACTGCCTTAGAAGTGGATGTGAAAATAAGGGTGGATCCGTGTTGTACTGGGCTGAAAAAGCTGATGCATGGATTTTAATGGAAGAAAAAGAAAGTCCTTTGTGCAACATCTCAGTTAAATACTGTAGAATCTGAGGCATGTGAGGCTGAAGTGTGTTTTGGCCTTTAGCTTGGTTCCAGGCACAAAACCTTTTCCATTTGTCCAAGTAGGCCTTCCTGGTGCTGGGCCTCCTAGCTTCCAGAATAACATCCATAACTGCTTGGGAAAGAGGAGCTGGCTGGATGCTTAGTTGATTTGTCATGCAGCCAGATTTAAGGTTTTGAGCTGGCTGTGTAGAATCTGATTGTTTTGCTGTGTGAGCAAATGGGCAATTTGTGGTAAAATCCAAGGTGGGCGCTGGGCCATATTCCTTAATAGTGGGTACCAGTGCTGGCGTGGCCAGTCTGGGGCTATGAGTATCAGTCATGGTCTCTCCTTTCTGACTTTCAGAAGCACCTTTGTGAGGAGAGGCAATGGAGGGAAGGCATATACTGTCAGGTTGTTCCTACTGAATGAGAGTGCGTCCACTTTCCAAGCTTGATGGTGAAGTGTCCTTGTACAAAATTTTGTTAGCTGATAGTTTTGGGGGCTGGCAAACAGGTCTATGTCTGGAAGGTCCCATTTTTGAGTTATCATTGCAAATATTTGTGGATCCAGTTTCCACTCGTGGGGATCCATGATGTTTCTGCTGAGGTCGTCTGCCAATGTGTTCTTTTTTCCTGGCAGGAATTGAGCTTGTAACTGAACTTGGTAAGCCAGTGCTGTGTTCCACAAGGTCATTGCTTGCCTGCATAGAGGGTAGGAGTGTGTACCCCCTTGTTTATGTACCACATTACTGTGGTGTTGTCCATTCTTATTGTAAGTTGTCCTGGATGTAATAGGTTCTTGAAGGCTGTCAGAGCATTCTGTACAGCTAGCATCTCTTTTTGATTGATGTGCAGATTTATTTGATCTGCAGTCCATACGCCTTGAAAGCACTGTCCTGCCATGTGTGTCCCCCAGGTGTAGTCCGATGCATCTGTTGTCATAGTTTGCCTGGCTGGGGGCAAGGTGAAAGGCTGACCCTTGTTGAGGTGACATGCCTGTGACCACCATAGAAACTCCTGTTGTAGGCAGGGAATGAGAGATATCATTGTGTCCAAGCTGTGGCTGTGTTGAGACCATACGCTTTTTAGGTACCACTGTAATTTCCTCATATGCAGCTTTGCAAATGGTATTAGTAGTATGCAAGATGCCATGAAGCCCAAGGCATGCAGAATTTTTCTTGCAGGGAGTTGGGTCTTTGTTGCCATTGTTTTGAAATATTGAGTCAGTTATAGTTGTTTGTCTGGCGTCAGATAAGCCTTCTGGGCTGTTGTATTCAAGCTGGCACCCAGGAATGTCATATTTTGTGAGGGTACTAGTTTTGATTTCTTTTCGTTTACTGTGTACCCCAGGCAACTTAGAAGATGTTTTACAAAAGCCAGATGTTGTAAGAGGATGTCCTTGCTTTCTGCTTGGATGAGGCAGTCATCCAGGTATGGGTATATTATAACACTGTTAATACAATTGATGGGGGCTTAACTAGGTTTTCTTGTTTCAGAACAAGTAAGCTGCCTGGCCCTATAGCTCACGAGATATCAATTTTACTTAGGGCAGCAGTAATCATACTTGTAGCTATATAATTTTCCCCGTGTGTCTATAGCGGTCATATTTTTACTCATTTTGAAGACTCCACAGAACTGTCTGCAAGTACTTTATCATTTACAGTTGGCATATTAGTCAAGTTTCTATTTTCACTTTACTAATATAATTAAATAATATTTTACTGCTGCTGCTGCTGCTGCAGGTGAGTGACCCACATTGCCACAGGAATTCAATTGTCACTGTAAAGTATGTGTGCAATCCTGTGCACTTGCAGTTAAGAGCGCTCACCAAAGTGGCTTTGTGGCTGAACAGTTGCCCCCATCTCCTTGCAGTGCAGCCCCACATCTGAAGGACTGTGGCACTAAATGGCTACTGTTCCCATGTCAGGCATGCCCATCCTTCCTCTACCAGTTCCAAAGATGCCCGAGCCACTAATCAAGTTCACTTGGGCCATAGTCAGAGCCACTAATCAAATTCACATCTGGGCCATAGATAGAACTTATCACTCTATGCAATCACAGCTGTCTTGAAAAGTTAGTTCATACACTTTCTCCATATTTAATGTAACAGTGAGAGCCTTCCTACTTAAAATAAATCAAATATACACACTTCATTTCAAACCCTAATTTTCTTTGTGAAAAGACCAATACAATGTTTCAGAACAATTGCTCTTTAAATAAATTGCATTTTCTACTTCCTGTTTACAGCTACTTTACAAGACAACACTAGGTACAGATATTAAATGAAGATATCTATAATAAAAGTACAGTTTTGTACCTACCATAAATGTAGATGTTCGAGTGTACACCCTGCTGCAGTTATCACACTTGGGTTATCCTGTCGTCAGGCGGTCCTGCAGTCGGCCGGAATTCCAAAGTCTTGGTCTGGTGTCGGTTGCTCTTGCTTCTTCCCTGACGTCAGTGCCAGGTATATATAATGCATCTGACGCCATTTTCTTCAGTTTTTCTTGCCCCAGATGTCAGGTGCCCCCAAAAAGGTGGTCAGTAATTAGTACCAATTTAAGAAATTTAACACAAACACAAACTCCCTCCAGCTATAAGCAAATACATCAGGAAGGTAGTGTAGAAATTTAGCCAGTTAGATCAGAGGGGATGGAGGGAGGGTAACCTGGACTGCAGCAGGTGTACACTCGAACATCTACATTTATGGTAGGTACAAAACTGTACTATGTTCATCATGTTACCCTGCTGCAGTCATCACACTTGGGCAGAATCCCAAAGCTAAGGATGGGTGGAGGAGTCATAGAGGGTTAGAGGAGGCTAGAAGGCCCTGCAGAACTGCAGTGGCGAAGCCAGCTCTAGTCTTAGAGTAAAGTGGTAAGTGATAGTGTTTGGTAAAGGTGTATACTGAACTCCAAGTTGCAGCTTCCAAAATCTCCTTGGTTGAACCCCCCTGAGGAAGGCTGTAGATGTAGCTGTTGCCCTGGTAGAGTGGGGCCTAATGATAGCAGGAACTGGTTTCCATGATGGGTATAGCAAAAACGAATGCAATGTCCTATCCATTTGGAAATGGTTTGTTTTGATATAGCCTTCCCTTGTGAAGCTGTAGCATAGGATACAAAGAGCTGGTCAGATTTTCTGAAAACCTTAGTTTTATCCAAGTAATGTAAAGTTGCCTGTGAATGTCCAAGGAATGCAGGAGTCTTTCTCCTTTGTTCTGTGGATTTGGGAAGAAGGTAAGTGGATGGTTTGATTTAAAGCCACACTGGAAACCACCTTAGGCATGAAGGAAGGATTAGTTCATAGAGAAACACTGTCTTGATGGAAAATGAGGAAAGGTTCCACTGCCATTAGTGCCTGCAGCTCTGAGACTCTTCTAGCTGAAGTTATTGCTAGCAGCAGGGCAGTCTTCCATGATAGAAACTGTAAATCTGCAGAGAAAGCTGGTTCAAAGGGAGGTAACGTAAGTTTTTCCAGAACAAAACTGAGGTCCCATGTTGGTGTAGGTGCTCTCCTAGGGGGTCTAATGTTTTTTGCACCTTTGAGGAACTGCCTTAGAAGTGGATGTGAAAATAAGGGTGGATCCGTGTTGTACTGGGCTGAAAAAGCTGATGCATGGATTTTAATGGAAGAAAAAGAAAGTCCTTTGCGCAACATCTCAGTTAAATACTGTAGAATCTGAGGCATGTGAGGCTGAAGTGTGTTTTGGCCTTTAGCTTGGTTCCAGGCACAAAACCTTTTCCATTTGTCCAAGTAGGCCTTCCTGGTGCTGGGCCTCCTAGCTTCCAGAATAACATCCATAACTGCTTGGGAAAGAGGAGCTGGCTGGATGCTTAGTTGATTTGTCATGCAGCCAGATTTAAGGTTTTGAGCTGGCTGTGTAGAATCTGATTGTTTTGCTGTGTGAGCAAATGGGCAATTTGTGGTAAAATCCAAGGTGGGCCCTGGGCCATATTCCTTAATAGTGGGTACCAGTGCTGGCGTAGCCAGTCTGGGGCTATGAGTATCAGTCATGGTCTCTCCTTTCTGACTTTCAGAAGCACCTTTGTGAGGAGAGGCAATGGAGGGAAGGCATATACTGTCAGGTTTTTCCTACTGAATGAGAGTGCGTCCACTTTCCAAGCTTGATGGTGAAGTGTCCTTGTACAAAATTTTGTTAGCTGACAGTTTTGGGGGCTGGCAAACAGGTCTATGTCTGGAAGGTCCCATTTTTGAGTTATCATTGCAAATATTTGTGGATCCAGTTTCCACTCGTGGGGATCCATGATGTTTCTGCTGAGGTCGTCTGCCAATGTGTTCTTTTTTCCTGGCAGGAATTGAGCTTGTAACTGAACTTGGTAAGCCAGTGCTGTGTTCCACAAGGTCATTGCTTGCCTGCATAGAGGGTAGGAGTGTGTACCCCCTTGTTTATGTACCACATTACTGTGGTGTTGTCCATCCTTATTGTAAGTTGTCCTGGATGTAATAGGTTCTTGAAGGCTGTCAGAGCATTCTGTACAGCTAGCATCTCTTTTTGATTGATGTGCAGATTTATTTGATCTGCAGTCCATACGCCTTGAACGCACTGTCCTGCCATGTGTGTCCCCCAGGCGTAGTAGTGTCATGCGAAATCAAAGCGTCTTTTTATAGTACGCTTATTAAACCTAGCACAAAAATGACAACCAGTGACGTCGTGGTCTGGGCCTAGGCAAGGTATGCAGTAAGAATGAAAATCCTTATGAGGTATTTGCTTCCCACAAGAGATACAATTGTTAACTTTTTCTGACGTCGGTCTGAGGCAAGAAAAGTTTCCCCAACGGGGTACTTAGCTTTACTGAAGACTTCGGGTCTGAAATTCGACTTTGAAAATCTCAGGAGTCGGCCGACCGGCACTTGCAAACTGCTTCTGCTTCGGGCACCGCACGGCAAGAAAGACTGGAGAAAATGGCGTTGGATGTATTATATATACCCCTGGCGCACTGACGTCAGGGAAGAAGCGACAGCAACTGACGCCGGACCAAGACTTTGGAATTCCAGCCGACTGCGGGACCGCCTGATGACAGGATAACCCAAGTGTGATGACTGCAACAGGGTAACACAATGAACATTTAGGTAAATGGATTAAAACTATGGGTACTGAAATTTGCAATTACTGGGTGTGAATATATTAAGAGAGGGATAAATGAAACCTAGCTTAAGAGAAGAGCTTTCACAATATAATCATGAGCAATCACTAAGCATGAATGATGTGGAACTGGGAGGGTTTTTGAAATTAAATCAACATAAAAGAGTAACAACTCAAGAAACAATGAGCTTTGGGAAAAAACAGGAACAGGTGTGGGTCAGATCAGTACCCTTACAGTAGTACTACTTTGGGAGCTTCTTCAAAAACACCACATAAAAAGGCAGCCCAAGGTATGAGGTGTTTCACAGCCTAGCTCCATGGTTTGAGGAAGAAAGCACAACCATCTTAAGAACTTAAAATGGTAGATGTGCAAGTATATGCACTACTGACTCTTGGGACTCTTACCTGTAGAAGCCTGCAGCTAGCCTAAACTTCCAGGGCTCTTTACCGTAAACCTCTCCTGGTCTGGCAGACTCTCTCCCATGGTGGCATTACGGTACATCAGCCAGTACCACCTTCAGATTGACTTGTAAAGTACAAACTTGTTTCCTGGAGCAAGAACACTAAACAGCTGGCAGATTGCTGCTGAACCCTGAGAAGGAGGGCGCCTGATTAGGTAGCAGGCGCAGAAGGTGCAAATGGGCTAGACTGAGTAACCAACCCAACCCATATGTATTCCAGAGATAGACTGGAACAAGGGAGGGTGCTAGTACTCCCAACAGTAACATCATCTCTATTATGGTCAGTTCCTAACATAGCTGTAATGTGTTCTTTGTACTAGTCACGCTTATGATGGCTCCCCAAAGCTTAAACAACAGATGGTTAGCCTGTTGGAGGAGCGGGGGAGGGTAAAAAGCTCTACAGCATGGCTAAGGCAAAATATGCCTTGATCCTGGAAATACTGTTATAGTGTTTCTTAAAGATGTGCAATGAGAATCACACAGGTATTAAGCCCTCTTGGGAAGGCTGTGGTAGCAGCTGTGGCCCGGTACAGTGAGCTCTCACTAGATCCTGGATAGGTTTGCCATGAGGAGTGCAGCAGAAAGTAATACTTTTTACCTGTTCATTTAGAAATGGTTTGCTTGTTGACCAGCTTTGTCCTCCTTGCCCTTTGAATAGGCAAAAGAGTTGGTAAAGTTTCCTATACTGCATTGCTCTATCCTGGCAGAATTTTAACTATCTATACATATCTAGGAAATGCAAATCCCATTACCCTTAGAGATGAAAAAAATTACAGGCAGGTAGATATCTTGGTAAAAGGACAGCTCTGTAACCACTTTAAAAACAGTGGTTAGTTCAAAGTGACCACCCAGTCGTTACGGACTACCAAGCACAACTCTCTATGCATGAGGGACTACAATTCTGAAATATGCCTAGCTGACGGTCAAGGCTCCTTGTAAGACTATCTAAGAAAAAAATGTTACTGAGATGAAAACAGAATGTTTCAGATGGAGGAAAGCATGAGTTCTCAAGCACAAAATGGAGGTCCCATGATGGAGAGATTATCTTTCTGGGTGGTACTACATGTGGAATCTCTTAAAGGAACTATTTCAGTGGCATGCAATAGTGAGGTGGGTCCAGCGGCAGACAAAGAAACAACTGAGGCATTTTCCTTTACAGAGGCATAAGAAAGCCTACTTTGTATAAAAGGTAGGTGAGAACCGTTGACAACTGTGCTAAGTTTATGTTCTTGTCTTCTGCAACAATACCAATGGAAGATCCTTTACTACTCTACTATAAGACTTCTGTGCGTTAGATTTTATGGCCTCCCTCAGAATTTCTTAAAAATGTGACTGGAAGGGAAGGGATGAGTGTCACGTCATCCACACTTGCACTTAACATACTACATAAGAATCTGTGGATTTTGGTACTTTAGACTCTCATGTTTTACAATTTAACGAGTTATTATATAAAGCATTAGACTTGGATATTTTTTTCTGCCAATGTTGCACAAACTAAGATTTCTTGTTTTAGTAAAATTACCTACATTTTACTGACTCCCTAAAATATATAATGCTCCACTTAACCCTCCTCGTAGACCTGTAGTTGCTGGATGTGGTGGTTTCAATGAAAATGTGGGGCATATGATTAATGATTATTTGTTTAAAAAGTTTTAACACTGCCATCATATGTCAAGAGCTCCTCTGATGTGTTGGCTATATTTCTAGGGAAGGAGTGGAAAGCTAACTCCCTGGAGGAGTGGTTTTGTGTTTAAAATACCTGTTTAACTGTTGTAGGCTACACACTGAAGTGTGATAGCCATTTCTGTGCATTTAAAGTGTTTTTTTTTTATTCTATTTGCTTTATTTTCTGAAAAAAAAAAAATATATACTTGTTTTCCTGCCTTTCTAAGCTAGTATAGTCCAGGAGTGGTTTCAGCCCAGAAATTAGTAGTTTATTGGCCATTTTGGGCTAATTTCTATCCCTTTCATTTCCCTGCTATAAAACCCACATTTGCAAGGTTTTTGTGCTAGTATACAGCTCAGCAAGCTCCTGCCTGGTGCCCTGCAGAGTTCTACAGCATCAGAGAGACAAAAGAGAGACTTTAGAGTGATTAAGTATCATTTTTCTGCATTTTCTTGCTGCCTTTAGCTAAATCCACCTAAAACGCTGATTTCTAGAGTGTCTGTGATTTAAAAAGCTTGTTTCAGCTACATATTGTACTTATTTTACTGCCTGCACTTTAACAACGTCATTTTTATGTTTAAATTACCTGTTTAACTGTTGTAGGCTACACACTCAAGTGTGATAGCCATTTCTGTGCATTTAAAGTGTTTTTTTTATTGTATCTGCTTTATTTTCTGAAAAAACAAAAATATATGCTTGTTTTCACGCCTTTCTAAGCTAGTATAGTCCAGTTTTCAGGTTAGTGCTGAATTCAGGGCTGTGTTACAAGTTTCTGTTTGCCCATACCTTACTTGGATAGAAGGAAGTTTCTCTGTTCACTGTGAGAGAGGGAGCTTTGAGCAGCCTATCTGTCCCTGGAGGAGTGGTTTCAGCCCAGAAATTAGTAGTTTATTGACCATTTTGGGCTAATTTCTCTCTCTTTCATTTCCCTGCTATAAAACCCGCATTTGCGTGGTTTTGCACGCCAGGCAGTGCCGGTTAGTTAGGGTATAACTATTTCCGGCTCCACAAAGTCTACTCTTTAATTTTTCCCTTGGAACTAGACAAACTTTCAACTTAAGCACTCAAACCATTCACTTCTCATCCTGGCACTTGCTCAAAACTCATAGCAAGCACTAATAAACCTTAGCACTAGAACCCCCCTGTACTGTAGAGTAGGACAAGGCTCTCTATTCGACCTTACCAGCCAATCAGTAAAATAGTTCACTGTACCTGTCCAGGCATGTCCAAAGGGCAGTTTCAGGTGTACTCTCTGGTCCAACTGGTGAATCTGGGCATTTTGAGGCAATGTTACAATTGCCTCATGTACACAGACAACCCTCTCCTCCTTCCACCAAACACTAATACATGCGAGAGATGCAATTATACAGCCAAACTAGAGGCTAAGCTCTCTCAACCCAAGACTGGACCAGGCAGTCAAGAGGAGAAGGGAATTACTTGCATCACACCACCAGTCTCACACAGACCTATGAAACCAGCACTGGCAAAAAACACAAATAAATATACATACTCGGAGGCTCTAAATAAAAAGAGACCTCCAAAGCAGACATCCAAGAAACCACCACCCCCCAACACAAAAGTACAGTTTTGTACCTACCATAAATGTAGATGTTCGAGTGCTAATACAGCTGCAGTAATCACAGATGGGTTTTCTGCCATCAGGCGGGTCCTATGTCGGCCAAATTCCAAAGTCTAGGTCCGGCGTCGGTTGTTGTCGCTTTCTCTCCTGACGTCAGTGAGGCAGGGGTATATAAGACACAGCCGACGCCATGTTCTTCAGTCTTTCTTGCCCCAGATGTCAGGTGCCCCCAGAAGGAAGGCAATACATAAATTATATTTATATACATGCAATGCAATATAATCCAAAATCAGTAGTTGCAAGCAAATATACCATAGAAGGATAACCCAATCAGGTTGTATGAAAAGGGGTTAGGCCCTAGGCCTTTACCAAGAGGGGAAGGAGGGAGGAAAACTGTACTGCAGCTGTATTAGCACTCGAACATCTACATTTATGGTAGGTACAAAACTGTACTATGTTCATCGTGCATACAGCTGCAGTAATCACAGATGGGTAGAATCCCAAAGCTACGCACAGGGTGGTAGGCACTAGGTGGAACTGGGATGAGCCAGAATGCCCTGCAACACAGCAGTGGCAAAGCCTGCTCTAGTTTTGGAATATAAAGGCAGGTGGTAGTGTTTTGTGAAGGTATGCACAGAACTCCAAGTGGCTGCCTCCAAAATATCTTTGGTAGGAACTCCTCTGAGGAAGGCTGTAGAGGTAGCTGTGGCCCTGGTGGAGTGGGATCTGTTGCCTGTAGGGACAGATTTTCCATGATAGGAATAACAGAACTGTATGCAGTGGCCTATCCATTTTGAAATTGTCTGTTTGGTAACTGGCTTCCCTTGAGCCCTTACAGCATAGGACACAAAAAGTTGTTCTGATTTCCTGAAGGGCTTTGTTCTGTCCAGATAATAACGTAGCTGCCTATGGATGTCTAAGGAGTGTAGCAGCCTTTCCCCTTTGTTTTGAGTATTGGGGTAAAAGGTAGGTAAGTGTATGGCTTGATTTAAAGCTACCCTGGATACCACTTTAGGCATAAATGACGGGTTGGTTCGAAGGGAAACCCTGTCCTGATGGAAGATGAGAAAGGGCTGCACAGCCATGAGGGCTTGTAGTTCCGAAACCCTACGAGCTGAGGTAATGGCCAGAAGGAAAGCTGTTTTCCAGGACAAATATTGCAAATCTGTTGAGGCAGCTGGTTCAAAGGGAGGCAATGTTAATTTTTCTAGAATGAAATTAAGATCCCAGGCTGGTATTGGTTGGTTCCTTGGTGGTCTTATATTCTTAGCCCCTCTGAGGAACTGTCTTAAGAGTGGGTGAGAGAATAAGGGTGGATCCGTGTTGAATTCTGCAGAAATGGCTGAGGCATGGATTTTTATGGAGGAAAATGAAAGTCCACTGTTCAGCAGCTCAGCTAGATACTGTAATACCTGAGGCAAATTCAGTTTTCTAGGGTCCTGGCCTTTTTTCTCATTCCAGGAGCAAAACCGTTTCCATTTTGTGGAGTAAGCCTTTCTAGTAGATGGCCTTCTGGCCTCCAAAATGACATCCTGCACCTCTTTGGGGAGTAGGGTCTGTTGTGGTGTTAAGGAAATTTCCATGCAGCGAGATTGAGTGTTTTCAGCTGACTGTGAAGAGTTTTGTAGCTGTGCTGAGTCAGCAGAAGAGGCATTAGAGGTAGGGACCAGGGAGGAGTATGTGTTAGGCTCCTCAGGAGTGGGTACCAGTGTTGCCTTGGCCAGTCTGGAGCAATCAGTATCATCTTAGGTCTGTCTGCTCTTGCTTTCAAGAGCACCTTGGGCAGAAGAGGCAGAGGTGGGAAAGCGTAAACTGTCCATGCTGTCCAACTGAATGAAAGGCGTCCACTCTCCAGGCCTTTGGATGAAAGGTCCTTGAACAAAACTTTTCAATTGATGATTCCTGTGGGAGGCAAAGAGATCTATGTCTGGCCTTCCCCACGCTTGGATTATCTTTGTAAACACTTGAGGATGCAACTTCCATTCGTGTGGATCTGTCATATTTCTGCTTAGATTGTCTGCCAGCGTGTTTTCCAAACCTGGCAAGTACTGTGCTTGAAGTTCGATTTGCCATTCCAGAGCCAAGTTCCAAAGTGTCATGGCTAGTCTGCACAGCGGGTATGAATGTGTTCCTCCTTGTTTGTTTATGTACCACATTACTGTGGTGTTGTCTGTTCTTATCAGTAATTGTCCTGGATGCAGGAGGTCCTTGAAAGCTGTAATTGCATTTATCACTGCTAGCATTTCTTTTTGATTGATGTGAAGGTGCTTTTCCTTTTGGGACCATTTGCCCTGAATGCACCTGTCTGTCATGTGCACCCCAGGCGTAATCTGAGGCATCTGTTGTGATGACTTGATTTGCTTGAGGCTTGCAGAATGGGAGACCTGTGTTTGTTTGACATGCTTGGGCCCACCATAGAAATTCCTTTTGCAAACATGGAATTATTGGTATTATTGTTTCCAAACTGTGGCTGTGTTGAGACCATAGGTTTTTTAGGTACCATTGAAGTTTCCTCATATGCAACTTTGCACATGGGATTAAAAGAATGCAAGATGCCATGAAGCCCAGAGCCTGCAGGATTTTCCTTGCAGTAAGCCTGGTACATTTTGCTAGTATTTTGAAGTACTGAGTTAGTTGCCCCTGTTTTTCTGGTGTAAGATAGGCCATCTGGGTGTTGTGTCCAAGTTGGCACCCAGGAAAGTTATTTTCTGAGATGGTGTTAGCCTGGGTTTCTCTTTGTTGATTGTGTATCCCAGAGAATGCAGTAATCGTGTTACATAAGCCAGATGTTCCAGAAGTATGTGCTTGCTGTCCGCTTGGATCAGGCAGTCGTCCAAATAAGGGTAAATTTGTATCCCTTGAAGTCTGCAGTAGGCAATTACTGATGCCAGGCATTTCGTGAATACTCTGGGCGCAGTAGATAAGCCAAAGGGCAATGCAGAGAATTGATAGTGGATTGAACCTGCAAGAAATCTGAGATATCTTCTGCAGCTTTGTCTGATTGGGACATGCAGGTATGCCTCCTTGAGGTCCAATGTTACCAGCCAAAACTCCTTGCCCAGCATGGGAAGAAGCTGCTGTAATGTGAGCATCTTGAATTTTGGTACGAGTAAGAATGTGTTTAGGATGGATAAGCCCAAAATGGGTCTCCAGTCGGTTCCTTTCCTTGGTACCAGAAATAGTCTGGAATAAAAACCTTGACTTTGTTCGTGAGTAGGTACCTCTTGAATTGCTCTCATGTCTATGAGCTTTGAAATTTGTAGTTGTGCCTCTGCCCTTTGATTGTGTGGCAGGTTTGGCATGCCTCTCATTTTTGGAAGAGTGTGGAAATGAAATCTGTAGCCTCTGTTTATAACGTCCAGGATCCATTTGTCTGTTGTGACAATATGCCAATTTCTTGTAAATAATGCCAGCTTTCCTCCCAAGGGTGCTGCCAGCTGAGACTTGCTTGGCATGGAAAGGATGGAGTCATTGGGTTTGTTTCCTGTATTGTTGTGCACTGTCTTCGCCACCTCTTGGTGCTGGAGTTTGCCATTGCCTGCCTCTATATGATCCTTGTGATTGCCCTCTGCCCCTTGTGCGCCTGTATCTACCTCTTTGAGGCTTGCCCGTGGCTGGAAAGGACCAGTTTTTAGAAGGCCAATTTCTGCTAAAACGTGGTAGTTGAACCTGTAGAAAAGCTTTGACAGTTTGCATAGATTTGGCTTTTTCTTCCATTTTCCGTAATATCTCCTCAGCATTAGTACCAAACAGCACATCCTTTTGTAAAGGAGCATCTAGAAGTTTAGCTTTCACATGATCAGGCAAGCTTTGTTCCCTAAGCCAGGAATGTCTACGAATGACTGATCCTGTAACAGCAGCTCTACTTGAGGCCTCTAGGGCATCATAGCCACATTGTAAGGTGTGTTTACCCACTTGTTCTGCACTATGCATCATATCCTGCAACTCCTTCAAATCTGGTTGTTCAGGTTGAGACATTTTATTCCTTAACTGTGATAACAGAAACTGCTGATATTTAAGCATATGAAACTGACAATTTAAGGCCCTCATGGCTAGGGTGGCCGAGGTATATACCTTTTTACCCCACCTCTCTAAGGATCTTGACTCTCTTTTGGAAGGTAGTGGATTCTTAGCAGTAGAGGCCTTCATTCCCTTGGGGCCTTGAGAAATGGTTTCAGGGTCAGCATTATGGCTTTTGTAGAGAAATTGGTGAGAGTTAGGGACTCTGTAGTACCTATCAGGCTTGACTGGGGCAGGAGGCAGGGAATCCGGATTAAGGCAAGCCTCCGAATAAACATCATCAAGTATGTCCAAGACAGGAGGTATCGCCAGAGGTCTGTGTTGAGGTAACAAAAGAAATTCCCTAAGTCTTTTCTTGGAATCAGAAAAGTCTTGGCCTTCCCAATGGAAGTGTTCCCTCAAAGTGTGCAAGGTTTCCCCAAAGGAAAAATCCTCAGGAGGAGATATAGAAGGAATGGACTGCTCTGCATCCGAATCTTCAAAAGGGGAGTAAGAGTGTTCATCTGCATCAGAATGTTCTGAAAAAAAGGAGCCCTGATCAGAAGAGGGAGAATCTTCCTCCACTCTGGGTCTCTTGTCTGGAGGGGGCTGGGAACCCCTGATAAGAGTAATTAAATCCTCAGCCATTTTAAGCATCTGCTTTTTAGGCATGGGGCCTGGAGATGGGCCCTGTGCAACAGGCCTCTTGGGATGCCTGGCTGATTTGGATTTAGTAAAGGCCTTAATGGAAAAGGAAGATGAGGGTCTAAAGACACCATGGGTGGAAGTGGACCTGTCCACATTAGGAGGCTCAACACTCACAGTGGCTTCAGTGGTTGTAGTCTGGGTAAGGGCCGAGGTACCTGCGGTCTCGGTTACAGAAGACACCGCCAAAGAAGTGTCGTCGGTAGTCAGGGACTGCATAGGCGTCTCGCTGAGAACCGGACCACGTGTAGCCGGTTTTGGCGTGGTGTCGGTGGGGACCGCGGACCTCGCGTGTCGGTCCTTGTCCTTGCGTTTTTTGGACAAAACGGTAGTCTGAGTCTCCGACGACATTTTATAATCAAAGGCTTTACCAAAAAAGTGTTGGGCGAACTCCGCCCGACGCTTAATAGTGCATTTATTGAAAGTAGCGACAGCCCGAGACGTCGTGGTCTGGGCCTAAACAAGGTATGCAGAGGGAATGGAAATCCTTATGCGGTATTTGCTTCCCACAAGAAATACAATTGTTAACTTTTTCTGACATCGGTCTGAGGCAAGAAAAGTTTCCCCAACGGGGTACTTAGCTTTAATGAAGACTTCGGTTCCAATTTTTCGTAAATTCAGGAGCTGGCCGACCGGCACTTGCGAACTGCTTCGGGCACCGCACGGCAAAAAAGACTGAAGAACATGGTGTCGGCTGTGTCTTATATACCCCTGCCTCACTGACGTCAGGAGAGAAAGTGACAACAACCGACGCCGGATCTAGACTTTGGAATTCGGCCGACCGAGGACCCGCCTGACGGCAGAAAACCCATCTGTGTTTACTGCAGCTGTATGCACGATGAACATCCATGAAATACATACTTCACAAAACCAGTGTGCCACACAATCACAGCCCTTAAGGCAAAATAACATACCCAACGCACTAGTAATAGGTGACTCTACAGTCAGGCATACTGATGTCCCACTCACTAGGCTGAACAAGGAGAAGGTTACTGTTAGCTGCCTGTCGGGTGCCAGGATCCGCCACATAACACAAGCACTCAAGTCACTCCAGAACAAGTACAAATATGACTCTGTCATTGTCCATGTTGGTGTGAATGACCTGAGCCGTACCTCCCTGGACTACATGAAAAGAGACATGGAGAAGCTCTCTGATCACATAGCCCAGGCCGGTATGACCCTCACCTTGAGTAGCATCCTGCCCTCACCAAGAATGATACCACGGTATAGAGAAAAAAATTATCAATTTCAACAACTGGCTAAGCTTCTGGTGTCATTCAAAGGGGATCCAGTGTCTGTTAGCCTGGGGTGACATGCTCGACAAGCCACACTGCTTCGCTAGAGACGGCTTGCACCTCTCACCCTTAGGCTTTCGAATACTGGCCAAGGCTCTTGCCACCCCCATAGTGCCTTTTTTAGGCAAGACTCAAAAGACAAATCCACTGCCGTAAATAGCACAAGTAAATGCTAGTCAATGCCAGAAGTCTAAACCTCAAAATGCACGCACTCGAGGCACTCCTCAGTATGGAGAAAATCGATATATGTGCAGTAACAGAAACCTGGTTTAAGGCTCCAGAGAGCACCCCAGCACTACCAGGCTACAACTCATACCATACATTTTGGCCACAAAACCCGGACCGAAATACAAAAGGCGGGGGGAGTATCCATATTCATCAAGGATACCCACACCTCCAGGATAGTGGCACAGCACGATGCTTCAGAGATCATCCATGTGCAACTAACAACAGGCAAAACTGCTATTCAAACTATAGCTTGCTACAGATCACCCACCATATCCCGGGACCCCACTCCACATTCCTGGAAACACTGGGAAACATAAAGGTCCTACCAAACACCCTGATATTGGGTGATTTCAATTACCCAAACATTAGCTGGGAGAGCTACTCAAGTACAAACTCCCTTGCCCAACATTTCCTAGAATTTATAAATTCAAACACCCTGGATCAATTGGTCAACACCCCCACCAGAGGTGACAACATATTGGACCTGGTCATCACCAACATGTGCGACCGGTGCTCCACACTGGAGATCAACCCCTCGCTGGTTAAATATGACCATAAACTAATCACTCTGGATATCCACATTCCACCACCACCCCTGGTCAAAGAAACCACCATGAAAAACTTTTCAAAAGCAAACTTCACGTTACTTAAGACCGAGGTGGGAAGTTTCAAAGCCCCCATGCTAAAGGATAATGCTGTCCAAGCTGCAAAATCCTTTACTAATGCACTCTACGGGCACCTACAAGAATGCATGGATCATGCTATCCCAAACAAAACCAAGACTCACTCCTCCAAGAAAAGGAAACCAGTCTGGTGGACCCCTGCCATAAACAAGCTATACAATAGAAGGAGGAAACTAGTACAGAAAAGAGTAAAATCCCAAGAAGGGAAGACATCCCTGATCAGTATCAGCAAGAAACTACGTTCCCTCATAGAATCGTCCAAGGCTAGCTTCGAAAGAAAAATTGCCATGGACTCCAAAGAAACCTCCAAACACTGGACCCTACCCAGTTCTGCTTTGTTAAGGGCAGATCATGCCTCCTAAACCTGGTGGACTTCTTTGAGACGGTTACCAAGGCTATAGACGAGGGAAAGGTGGTCCACACGGCCTACCTAGACCTCGCAAAGGCCTTCGACACCATTCCCCACTCAGGTATTATAGACAAGCTCACCAGCCTGAACATAAACCCCTACATCACGAGATGGGTTGCCAACTGGCTCATGGACAGAACCTACATGGTAAGAGTTGCGGGAGCTAGTTCTGACTCTAAACCGGTTACAAGTGGCGTTCCCCAGGGCTCAGTCCTAGGACCCCTCCTGCTTGGCATATACTTCTTAGAGGTACAGGCAAGCACAGGAGGACTATGGGTGACCAAGTTCGCAGACGACTGCAAACTAGGGGCTATAATTGACTCTCCGGCTGACACAGACATCCTCCAAAAGGGTCTCACTGAGACAGATACCCGGTGTCAAAACCATGGCCTCAAGCTAAATGCCAAAAAGTGCATAGTCATCCCCTTTGGAAAAAACAAAGTACCCACAAACTACCACACAGGTGGTAGCCCCCTAAATACGGTAGACGTAATAAAGGATCTGGGGACCCAAGTAAATAGTAACCTCTCCTTTGATAATCACATTGCCAAAGTGGTTAGAAAATCCTTCTATGTGGCCCACCTAATCACAAAAGGGTTTGCATCCAGATCGAAAGAGGTCATTGAGCCCCTCTATGCATCACTCATCAGACCCATCATAGAGTACAATGCCCCATTTGGGATGCACCTTACAAGACACCTGCAACAACTGGAAAGATCACAGAAGTACCTCACCAAGAGGATCACTGGCCTCATGCAGATGCCCTATGCAGCTCGACTGAAGAACCTCCAGCTGTACTCGGTTGCATACCGCCTACTCAGAGGTGATCTCTGCCTGTCATACAAGGCCATGTCCAACCCAGAATTGATGGACATGCTCCACCTAAAAAAAAACATATCCTCTCGAGCCACATGCTCCAGGGATCTAAACCTCACCACAACAATAAATAGGATATGCTGGAGGGATAGATTCCTGTCCCAGAGGCTTCCTATGCTCTGGAACAAGTTTCCAATCTACATCAGGCAGAGCTCCTCGCTAACCCACTTCAACAAAAACCTTAATGAGTGGATAGGAAAGAGAAAATTTACCCCAGGGATCACTTCAATGGCTCTGCTGGACAGTGGCACAGGGAACTAATTTAAGGGGGTGGCAAAAGCCAACACATTCCAGCTAGGCTTATAAATGCCTTCGAGCAGATAGCTTAGTACCTACCTATGAACCTATGAACAACTATCGGCTTAGTTTGGATGTTCAGTCTGTAGTCTAGCATTCAACATGGGGAGAGTATAAGGGCCCGCAAATATTTTTGGTTGATACCCCTATGTCTAATTAAATCACCGCACTGACTAAATTTTATTTGTGTAATAACTATTTTTTTTTTTTTTAGTGATGTGGTTTATCATCAAGTTATGGGTATAGCCATGTGGGCATCCTTTGCTCAGTCATATCCCAATTTGTTCATGGAACTATTTGAAATAGTATACAATTACATTTTTTTTTCAAAAATATGTTAAAAAATCGTTACCTAGATGATTTGTTGGCCCAGGAAAGGTTTTAGACAGATGAATCTATTAGCCAGATTAATAATAATAACTTTAGTTTAAAGTTAGATGGTACACCTGTAGTTAAGGAAGTGCATTACTTAGATGTGACAGTACTTCTTGAAAATAGTAAAATACATTATAATGTATACAGGAAAAGCCAAGCTACAGTATTTAAGTATTTGGATGCTTCAACTTTCCACCCATCCCAAGTAACTGGATCTTTCCGATATGGTGAGATGAGAAGGGGAGGACAGTCTGTAGGTTGTAATGGACATGTTTTTAAGACAAGGATATAGCGACAGCAGCAGTACCACAGATTAAAACGTTTGTAAGATATCTCGAGAAATGCCTAGTTTTGATACATTTATTGGTAATAATACTTTCAAATTTGGAGAATTTTGTTACAGAGTATGATGTAATGGTGGATAACATTGTGAATATAATTAAAAAGGACTGACCCTGCTTGGCTAACAAAATAGATTTCTTTCTAAAGATCTAGTAAGTAAACATATATATCATTAAAGAGGGGCTGAAATTTGGCAAACTGTTAAGTGCATAATAGTTTGTGATACAGATAATTTTCTATTATTACAAGTCAACCATCTTTTATGGGCACTATCCACTGTAGTAGCTGCTCAAATTGTAAATATGTGGTCTCTTTTTGGCAACATTAATGGCATACAATGTGTGGTACAAAAATAGGTTTTCTCGTGACTCTTACAGCGTTACTTGTTGTTGTGTCTTTTGGCTTATCCCGGTTATGGGTCGCCACAGCGGAACACCGGTCCGCTAATGTTTGGTAGTGGATTTTTACGTGCCGAGTTACCAGCCCTGACGCACAACCTTCAACAAAGGCATGCCCATTCATGCATGCCTCCAGACAGAAGACGCTCTAGCTGAGAATCGAACGCGACAACGTCTTGCTGTGAGGCGACAAGAGCATTACTAATGTTTTGAAATATCCATGCAATCTTTATTACATTGTACAAACAAAAAGAAATTTTAAAGAGAGGGTAAGAACATTTAAGAGATATAAAAAGTGGAAGACTTGAAAGCCCTGTTGCAGAACATTTTGCTGAATGTCATGATAAAAATGTTTAAGGCCTATCAGTTTCTGTGATGGTGCAGGATAATTTATTGCAAAATATGCCTTTATAAGGAAAATTTATGTATAGTGAAGTATAAAACTTTGGTATCTTGCAAGTTAAATAAGGAAATCAACTGAAGATATTTTATATAATCGGGGGATATTATTTTTATTTTATTTATTTTACATTTGTTAACTGCACGAGGTCCATTTACAGCGGAAGCCCGGGGAGAAAAGCTCCAGATAATTAACAAATAATAATATTATACAAAAGGAAAACAGGGTAATCGTAGCAGCATTTGAGGAAAAGAAAAAAAATAGAAAAAAAACACAAGAAAATTTACATATATACATTTTGTTAGTTGTGAATAGGACAAAAACACTACAAACCACATATCAAGGATAAGGGATGCCATTTAGCAATACCATGCTTACAGAGGGTCTAAAGTAGGAGAGAAAGAAAAAGATGGAAAAAACATATTGTAGGATTATGAAACACATGGACAAAGCCATGAACTTATAAAATGAGACTTAAGAAAGTTTTTGAATTGTGTAGTATTTAATGCAGAAGTCACAGAAATGGGGAGGTTATTCCAACTTTTAGCTCTAGTGTGTGAAAACTGAGCTTTCCCTGCAGTGTGGTTGACTGAGGAGATAGACAGGAGTGATTTGTTGGCAGAGCGGAATGGACGATTTTCTGTACAGTGAGTCAGTAATTGCCTTAGTGCTGGAGTTTTGTCAGGATGTTTTAGAATGTTATATACAATGACTAGTTGGTGTAAAGTTAACAGCTGTGGGAGTTCAAGCCACTGAAGTTGCCTTAGAGGTATACAATGATAGATTCTAAAGGTGGAGTTATTAGCAAACTTGGCAATTTTGTTATAACAAGACTCAAATTTGTCAAGGTCAGACTTTCTGACATGGGTCTGTATTGGTGCTGCATACATTAATGTGGACAGAAGGTGAGTTTGGGCTAGGGTGACCCGAGCCTAATCTGACAAAATGTTTATGTCTATACAAGGAACCCATTTTTTGTGTACCTTTTTTATAGTTTGAGAGATATGGATGTCAAAGTGGAGGTTTATTGTCTATTTCAACGCCAAGGAGTTTGGTATGGGGAGAGGGTGAAATGACAGTACCATTTTTGGAAGAGATAGAGAAGGAGAGAGGAGAGGTTTTTGATTTTTTAGGGATAAATAGGAATAATTTAGTTTTATTGGGATTTAGGATAAGTTGGATATTTGTGATCCAACTTTCCACTGAGGTAAAGGATTCCTGGGTGAGTTGCTGTAGAGTGGTAAGACATGGGGCTGAGCAGATTAGGGTCGAATCATCCTGTATAAGTGAGGCGTTCAGGGTACAGGTATGTAGATTATTGGTGAAGATGGAAAAGAGAAGCGGACCCAGTATAGAACCTTGAGGTACACCTATGGTGGTTGGAAGTAAAGGCGAGAGAACATCCTGCCATTGGACAGATTGTTGTCTGTCAGATAGTTTTTAAACCAGGCAACAGTGTCAGGGGCAAAGGATAATGAGGTTAGTGTATCTATTACTATGGAGTGAGGAACCATGTCTAATACTTTAGAGAGGTCCAGGAATATAGCAGATATGAAATTATTATTTCTATGTTGGTTAACCAGATTAATAAAAGAGAGAAGAGCGGTAGTTGTGCTGTGGTGTGGGCAGAAGCCATGTTGTGCAGAGGAGAGGAGATTGTATTTAGGAAATGCATGACCTGAGAGTGAATACATTTCTCAAGTATCTTTGATCAAGGAGACAAAATGGCAATGGGGCAGTAGTTTGAGAAATCATAGGAATTGCCTCCTTTATGAAGGGGAATAATGTATGAGATTTTCCACAGTTGAGGGATATAGGCTTCTTGTATGGAGCGGTTGATAAGGATTGAGACAGGGTAGGATAAGGAGTTAGTGGCCATTTTTAGGAAATTAGCTGGTATACCATCTGCTGCAAAAGTAGTGGGTTTTAGTTTTAAGAGGTATTTTTTACTGTAGAGGTTGGGACAGGTAAGAGCGTAAAGGAAGGTGTTTTGTTAGTAGTTGTTATTGGCATGGATGAATAGCTATTTTTAGATAGTTGGGTGGATAGTGATTTTAATGGATTCAGTAAAGTGATGATTGAATTGGGAGGCTATGTTGCTATTTGTATTGGTGGAGTTGGGAGCTGGTGTGATGGTCTTGCCAGGTTTTAGTAGGGAGTTAATTGCATGCCAAAACTTTTGGGGGTCTTTAGAGTGTTTGTTTTGGATACCTAGGAAGTAGTTCTGTTTATCAAGCTTTGTTTGTTTTTTTGGCTTGATTCCCAAGTTGTTGATAGTTTTGTTTGGATAGACTAGTGTTACCCTTCTTCCAGGTTTTCCATGCCTTATCTCTGGACTTTAATAAGGCTCTAGTGGAACTACTAAGCCATGGAGCATAATGTAGTTTAGCGCTGTTTTCTTATGGGGGCTACTAAATTAAGGATATTAGTAAGAGTACCATTGAAGTAGTCAACTGCTTGGTCTAAGTCAAGGGTGCATAATAGTTCCCAGTTACATTTTTTTAAGTAGTGTTAAGATCCTGTGGGTTTACAGACTAGTTAGAGATGATCACTATGTAAAGTATGGCTTTAGGTAAGTTTGTGCATTTCTGTAGGAGGAATGTTGAGAGGTGGTCGCTAAGTACATCTGGTAGACAACCTATTTGTTAATTATATTCAGGGCAGTTTACCAGTGTCCAATCTAGTATAGATTTATTTTGGGATTTTTTATTTACTCTAGTGGGTTCATGAATGAGTTGAGAGAATCTGTATAGGTTGATGTGGTTAGTGGGGTTTTTGGAGTTGCAGGCTAGCCAATCAGTATTTAGATCACCTAGTAAAATAGTCGCTTGTGGGAGGTTATCCCTTGTCCATTGTAGAATTTCCTCAGTTGGTGGAGCGTTATTAACTGGCGGGATATAAGCACAAAGAATATCGATACTCTTTTTCTTGTTTAGCGGTAGCACAGAGCCTAAGGTCTCGGCAATATGAAATTTAGGTAGAGGAGTTTGTAGAAGTTGGAGAATAAGTGTGTTTTTATAGAGAATTGAAACAACCCCTCACTTCTTTCCCACTCTCTCTATCCTTAAAATATTATATCCTGGAGGGAGAATTTCTTCACTCTGGGTGCTGGGTTTTAGCCAGGTCTCTGTCATGGTTAGAATGTCAGGGGAGTAGTGGGTTATGAATGTGTGTAAGTGAGGAAGTCTGTTTTATAGTTTATAGTAAAAACAGTCATTCAATACAACTATTAAATTACAGTTTATGATTCTACTTCTGACTTCTATTAAAGGTTTTAGCCAAGGTGCAAGAACTGAGATTGTCAATAAAGGAAATTTGCTGCCACCTGTTGTTTTTATTACATCATCTGCACTGTCAGGCTTAGTGTCCATAAAATGGGGTGAATCACAAACCACTTGTTCTGAGCATAGAGGCCTACATACGGAGACAAAAGTATCAACTCTTCCTGTATCAGACTCAAAAGGAGGTATAAACAATGCTGCATGGGCAAGAATGGTGCTATCAGTAACATTTTGGCCTGTCCTGCCTTGCCTTCTGTAATACCCTGGGACTCAAGATCATAAGACAGAAGGCATGTAGAAACAGATCTACTAAGAGTGTGAAGAAGGCATTTGTTGCCCAGACCTTTTGTTTTGACATCCTGATGCAGTATTTGCTCAGTTGTCTGTTCTCTGGAGAAGCAAAAGGTTCTACTTCTGGCACTCCTCACATTTGGGCTGTCCAAAACCACATCCCTGTTCAACATCTATTCTTTAGGATCTGTTCAGATAGTCTGCCAATGCATTGTCTGAGCATGGAATGTAGTGTCTGGGGTTAGGACACACGGGCTAAGTCATGACTGCACTGTTAATGTACACAATAGGGTGTGTGCATGTGTGCATCCTGCTTATCGATACTACGTCACTGTTTTGTCATTTGGATTTGCAACATACCCTTCTGCCAGATAGGCTTAAAGACTCTGATGGCTAGTACTGCTGTTATTTCTTCTATGCGTTTCTTTCTGAATGCCCTGTCTCAAGTCCTCTGAACTCTTGGGTCTTCTGTGAGGGCCTCCCAAAAGCAGATCTAAGGAACCAATTCTGAGTCCAAGACCCTGGGTTCATTTTGTCAGGCCACCCCCAGGCTTCAGGGGAACTCATTTTATCTACTATAGGAGTTCTTTCTTGATGCAGGGTAACAGTGGCATGGGGCAATATGAAGACTGACATGCTGGAAATAGAAGTTATGTCCTTACCATAACGTTCCATGTGGAGTGTTCATCTCGCCTTTGTTCTTACACATGGGTTTGCAAGCTCTGCATCGAGAAGAAGCTCGAGACAATCTAATACCCACAATCCCCCTCTGCCTTTACCTCAGATCTAGTTTGCAAGCAAACCAATCTCCAGAGAGAGCACATTCATGCTTACATCACATATGCACAGAATAAGAGTCTATACATAACTATATATAGAAAGAACAAATAGACATATATATATATATATATATATATATATATATATATGCCAACTATGTACACAACATCTGCAAGCAGTAGCAGGATGCTCCTGGCCAGGCATCAAAGAACGTTCTTCTTAAGGGCGGAGGGTGGGAATGTAAGAACAAAGGCGAGATGAACACTCCACATGGAACGTTATGGTAAGGACATAACTTCTATATGTGATAGTGTTCAATCTCGCCGTTTGTTCTTACACATGGGTAGCGTCCCTAGCTCCTTGTTCCTGAGGAACTCACGGAAGGACGTGCTTGAGCACAGTGGAACCAAAGGTTGCCCTGTCCCTAGAAGCCTTGTCTACCTTATAATGAGAAATGAATGTATGTGGCTTAGACCAAGTAGCAGCCGCACAATAGCGCGTCTAGTGGTATGGGCTGTATGAGCCAAAGATGTAGACACTGACCTTGTGGAATGTCCTTTGGGTTTGTGCAAAAGAGTTTGATTTGAAGAATCATAGACATAGATTATACAATCCGTTAACCACTTAGAAAGAGTTCTTTTGGTAACTGCTAGTCCTTTCCTGCTATCAGCAAAAGCCACAAAGAGTTGATCAGTTTTTCTGTGATCTTTTGTTCTATCCAAGTAAAATCTTAGTTGTCTGTGAACATCTAATTTGTGCAACATATACTCCATTTTGTTGGAGTGATTTTTGAAGAAAGTGGGTAATTCAATGGACTGATTAATATTGTTAATAGAACACACTTTAGGGAGGAAGGATGAATTAGTTCGAAGAGAAACTCTGTCAGAGTGAAAGATCAAATAAGGGTGCTTGACGGAGAGAGCCTGAAGTTCAGATAAGTAATGGCTACCAAAAAGAGAGTCTTCCAGGACAAAAATTTTAATGGGCAGGAAGAGGCAGGTTCAAAGGGGGCAACATTAATTTAGATAACAACAAGTTCAGACTCCAAGGTGACGTAGGAGATCTGACTGGTGGTCTAATATTTACAAAGACTGTGGGCCATTAACAGGCATTCTTCCACATGGAAATTTGAAATGGCAGCCAATTGAACTCTTAGTGTAGCAGGAGAAGCACCCTGATGGAATAAGTCCGTTTGAAGCAAGGATTTTCCGTGAACACACAGCTGAAGAGTAAAGTCTCTAGCCTGTAATAGTTGGGTGGTGGCAGAAAGGAGCCAGTCATCCAGATCTGGAATCCTTGGCGTCTCAAGTGAGGCGCTACCACTGCCATGCATTTGGTGAAGACCCTGGGGGCTGAGGTCAGACCAAAGGGCAGGGCTGAAAGTGACTGGCACCCAGCTGGAAATGATCTCTGGATGCCCTGGCCATTTTGATGTGGTAGTATGCATCTTCTAGATCTATTGAGCACATCCAGTCCTTCTGTAAGAATGGAAGGATCGATTGAGCGTGACCATTCGGAACTTTTCTTTCCTGTGAAGGTATTGAGGTAGCTTAGGTCCAGGATGGGCCTCCAGTCCCCTGTTTTCTTTGGAACTAAAAGAACCTTGAGTAAGTCCCGAATCCTTGCTGGTCCGCTGGGACTGGTTGGATGACTCTTTTTCTAGCAGCTTTGAAATTTCTATAGCTGCTGGCTCGGATGGGATAGAAAGGGTATGTTGTAAACCTCTGGTAACCGCTTTTTACCACTTGTCTGTAGTTAAAAAGCCAGGCCTGACTCTCAGGAGTGCTGGAAAGGTTTACCAGGGAGTGTATCCCTGTCACCTTGATTCTGCGGACCCCTCTGCCGCCAGGCGGCGTCTTCAACTCTGCCCCTCCTCTGCCTCTGGCATCTCCCTGTGTGCCTGGGAAAGCTCCTTGGGGTTTTCAAAACCACATTTTTCCACCACGTTGCCCTTTGGGGACGGTCTGGTTGGGGTGGAAAAATGGACTAGTCATTCCTCCTGTTCACACCGGGTAAGGGTCTCCTTTACTTTGGGGCCAAAGAGAGTGGCACCGTCAAATGGGGCGTTAGTAAAGGAAGACTTGAAGGCTTCAAAGGAACATAAGCGCATCCAGGATTGTCTGCGAAGAGCAATCGCTGAAGCTGCTGCCCTACTCGAACCTTCGGCCGTAGGGAAATCAGCCTCATGGACGAGTTCACAATGGATGTAAGGGTATTAAGTTGTGCTGTCACTTTCTCTGATACAGCAGCATCTGTAGTACCCTGGAGGGTATCTCCCAACTCTTTGACTAGATCCCTCTGTAAATGGGTCAAATAGTTCAGGGATCGCATGGAAAAAGCTGCTGAACAAAAATGCCTATCCATCGTCCTAGAATCTTTATTAGGGGATGGACAGATGAGAAGACTCTGACATCTCCTTTTCACTGGAACTCCTTTTGTCAAGTAGGACTTGTCCTGAGGTGCCGTGATGTATTTATTGGGTTTCCTTGGGACTGGTTCCACTGTGTCAGGAGCCATTAGTTCCATTAATTCATCGAAGGGCTGGGAGGAGGAAGGGTGAGCACCAAATGCCTTCAGCAAAACTGACTCATCCTCAGAAGGGGAAGGGACTGCCAGTCACCTCTGTTTCAGGATCTCAATATGTCCGAAAAGGGACATCTTCTGAAGGTGACTTAGGGACCCTTCTGACTCATCTAAGTCAGTATCAGATGTCAAGGATTCTTGTGGAGAATCCAAGTGTCTCCTCTTACACAATCTTTTCCTAGGGACTTCTTGGGAGCATCCGAAGAAGCCTCCGAGGGTGGCTGAGACACTGGTGCCGCCTGGATGTGGCCGTGGGTGCAGAGGAGGATTATGGGGAGGAGAGGTTGCTTCCACTGATGTGGTTGTCTGGGTAGACAACACCTTCCTCATGAGATGGAATGGGAAGAATCCCGACACAGGCACCCAAAGACTGAACAGGTCTCGGAGGAGGAATGGATGGAGACACTGGAAGGCCTTCAAGTTCGACACCAACTGGGTGGAAACGAAATAAGTTTGGACAGGGCGAAATGCTCCAACAACTTCTGCACCACGATCCACATCGATATCAGAGAGTTTGGAAGAAGGTTCCAAGACTCGAGGCTCAGGAACCGATACCAGTTGAACACAGTCTGTGGAACCGTGATCTAAGGATTTTGATGCCTGGTCAGAAGCATCCAGAGCCTCCTGAAAAGAAGGTTTTAATAAACCTCTGTGATGGAACAGTCCTCTTGCAAGTGGAGAGGGCCAAGGCAGGGAACTATGGTTGTCAGTCACTGACATTTTCTCTGATTTTACCTTATCAGACATTTTACAAGTAAAAGACAAGTACAGTAATATAGTCAAATTTTAAATTTAAGAAGGGTTGTAAAACTCTAACCGATAAAAAGATTAATTTAGCCACTCAACAACACAATCACTCAGAATATCAAGATATATCAAATAGAATTAGAAAATTCAATAAAATATAACAAATAAAGTTATATCTTAAAACTAGATCTGAGGTAAAGGCAGAGGGATTGTGGGTATTAGATTGTCTCGAGCTTCTTCTCGATGCAGAGCTTGCGATTGAACACTATCACATCTACCTGTTTTCTCACATACTACAGCAATTTTCTTATATAAAGTCTTTTCGGGGGGACCAATTAAGAGATCATCTATCTCAGGATGCTGATGAGCTCTCTGATAAGGATCTGGATCAAGAAGGCACTCTTTCTGAAATTCCAAACCAGAAAAAGGATCTTATCTTTTGGAAGGAATGCTTTCTGTTTCTCTGTACCCAGCAGTGCCCCTAAAAATACAACTCATCCTGTGGGAGAATGGTAGGAGTGTGGAAGATGGAATAGCTGGTCAAGAGGAGAAGGTCAACACCTGCACCACACCACATGGAACATATATAGCCATCCAGAACATCCACCATCACAGCCCTCACATAAAAACACAGACCACACACCTACCTTTGTGGAGGCTCTCAGAAATCTACCCAAACAGCAGAGACCTCCAAGGCAGAAACCCAATCGACCACCACAACACATACAAACCACAAGACACATAGCTCACCTACACAGTGTGCCACTCAACCTAAGCCCCTAAGGCAAAACAGCTTGCCCAATACAATAATCATAGGCGACTCAATAGTGAGGCACACTGATGTCCCACTCACTAGGTTGAATAAGCAGAAGGTAACAGTTAGCTGTCTGTAAGGTGTCAGAATCCGACACACAACACATGCACTCAGGTCACTCCACAAGTACAAGTATGACTCTGTCATCGGCCATGTGGGTGTGAATGACCTGAGATGCATCTCCCTGGACTACATGAAAAGAGACATGGTAAAGCTCTCAGATTGTGTGGCCCAGGCAGGTATGACCCTAGCCCTGAGCACCATCCTACCATCGCCCAAAATGATACCACAGTTGTTGTTCTTCTTCTTCTTTTGGCTTTTCCCGGTTAGGGGTCGCCACAGCGGAACTCTGGTCCGCTACTGATTGGCAGTAGATTTTTATGGTGCAGAGGTGCCAGCTCAACCTTCAACGATGGTACGCCCATTCACGCATGTCTTTCGAATGCTACTGGACCGCGGGGAGGACATGCAGACTCCACACAGAAGGCGCTCCAGCCGAGAATCGAATGGGAAAACCTCTTGCTGTGAGGCGACAAAATGATACCACAGTACAAATAAAAAATGACTGACTTCAACAATTGGCTAAGTTTCTGGTGTCATTCTAAGGGGAACCAGTATCTGTCTGCTTGGGATGACATGACTGACAGACCTCGATGCTTTGCCAGAGATGGCCTGCATCTGTCACCCCTGGGTTCCCAGGTACTGGCTAAGGCTCTTGCCACCCTTATAGTGCCTTTTTTAGGTGGTGTTCCAAAGACCAAATTACTACCATATCAGCTATAAATAAATGCAATCTGAGGGTCATGCTGCTCAATGCTAAAAGTCTAAATCTCAAGATGCACTCGCTCGAAGCACTCCTCAAAATACAGAACATCGACATTTGTGCTATAATGGAGATCTGGTTTAAAGCAGCAGAAAGCACCCCTGCGCTACAAGGCTATAACTCATACCACATCCTTCGACCCCAAAACATGGACTGAAGCTCCAAAAGCGGTGGTGTCTCAATATTCATAAAGGATATGCACACCTCCAGACTAGTAGCCCAGCATAACGCATCTGAGATACTCCAGGTACAACTAACATTGGGTAAGGCGGCGGTGATTCAGGTCATAGCCTGCTACAGGTCTCCGGCCATGTCCCAAGACTCTCACTCCACATTCCTAAGCACCCTGGAAACTATTAAGATCCAACTCAACACTCTCATATTAAGCGACTTCAACTAACCTTCCATCAGCTGGGAAAAATACTCATGCACCAATGTAGTGGCCCAGTGCTTCCTGGAATTCATCAGTTCCAATGCCCTGGACCAGCTCATTCTTCCCCCCACCAGAGGAAGCAACATCTTTGACCTGGTTATTACTAACATGGGCAACCGTTGTTCTACACCAGTAGTCAATTCCTCCCTGGTTAGATCCGACCACAAACTAATCACTATGATAATCCACATCTCACCCACACACTCCCTGCAAAGGTCACCACCATGAAAAACTTCTCCAAAGCTGACTTTGGACTCCTAAAAACAGTGGTGCCTAACTTCACGGCACCCATGCAATGGAAAATAGATGCATGACTGCTGATCATACACCAATGCACAGGACGAACATGTACATAAATGCATGGAACTAGCCATACCCAAGAGAACCAAGATGCTCTCCTCCAAAAAAAGGAAGCCAGTCTGGTGGTCACCTGCCGTTAATAAACTCTACAACAGAAGGAAGAAACTGTTGACGAAAAAGTTGAAGTCCCAAGACTGAAAAAATTCCCTTATTAGTCTCAACACAAAGTTGAGATCCTTCATCAAAACCTCCAAAGCCAGCTATGAAGGCAGAATTGTAGCAGACACTAAAAACAACCACAGAGCCTTCTATAGTTATAGCAAGGATCTCCATGTCAATACCCAGATTTGTTCCGAGTTACTGCACAATGGTACCTCCTATACTGAGCCAACAGATATTGCCAACATACAGGCCGACAGATTCAGTGCCAACTTTACCCCCCCCCCCCAAAAAAAAAAAAAATCTCAATACTGGAAGAATGCCAGGCACCCAACATTACAGCAGCACAGGTTAAAGCTGCATTGTCTAAGGCCAAGAATACCGCTTCCATGGGAATGAATGTAAGAGGTTTATGTTTAAACATATATGTATTTTAAAAAAAAAAAAAAATCATATGTATATTGTATATTATATATGAACTATATTGAAATATACCAATTACTGCTAACCAAATAAATATATTCGTGTATATATGTAATAAATCAAAATTGTGATAATGAACGCGAATGTATATAGTACTAAAAAACAATATAATATATTAATATAATATACAATATACATATGATTTTTTTAAAAAAATACATACATGTTTAAACATAAACCTCTTACATTCATTCATAATATTAATTAGTTCATAAATTACACAACATAGTTTGGTGTAAAAATATTTAAAGAAGGTTTTAAAATGATGTATTTAAGTTTATTTGTGTTTTTTTTGTATATGTTTTAAGAGAATTAAATTTCTGTATTTAGGTATACATGATCTTTCTAGTTGGTTGGTTAGAACAAAAGAATGTTAACCAACAGCATGAATTTTGTAGTTGGTTGGTTAGAATAAAAGAATGCAGAGCAATAGCACTTTAAATGTTACTGTTGAGCCTCTAAGCTCAAAGTAATTGCTTTAATATGTATTAATTGAATGACGATTTGAGTGATTAACTTGGGGGCTTGGCTTTAAGCTTTTACATAAAATGCTCAGTGTTTTATTGTAAACTTGTCTGAAGAAGTGCAAGCAATTTATTGCATGAAAGCGCTAACAAAACTGAGTAAAAGGATTTTCCACAACTTCGACTGGCGTGATTTGTAACCTCCGTTTTTTTCTATCTTATTTGTATTTGAAAGAACTCTTTAGCTTCCCATTTGAGGGTCTACTTCATACTATGCAGGCTATATCAAGTGAAAGATTCTCAGATGAGGAGGGCAGAGGACAGAATGTCCTCAATGCGAGACTGCAGGCATAACATGGAGACATTTGGTTAACGCAAACCGGTTCTTCCACCTCTAAGTTTGGCATCTGAGTCTATCTGGGGGAGAATAACCCCTTTTCCTTTCAGCAGAGCATACCTCTGCCACTATGTATTCTTCAGAGCTGGCAGTCTGGATTTTTGAAAAATCCATGAAATCCTAAGACAACTTTAACAGATTTTGGAAGGGATCCTATATATGGGAGGAATGCCACTCAACCCAGACTGAGACAGGCTGATCAACTTCCATTTAGGCTAAGGGGTCTTGGATCTATGCTTGGGAATGCAGCCCCACCTTGGAGGCCTTGATGTGATGGTAGATGTCACAGACCTCAAAGCTGGCCTCCTACAACCTCTTGTACAAACACCACAGGAATGCTTCTCTCTCCTGCACAGATGATTATACTGATATAAGATCCCAAGGCCTAGGGGAAGGCTCCAAGACTGACTGACAGTATGGAGGTTTCAGCTTGCGGGGATGTGCTAGCAACTGATGGTATCACAACTTTTGAGAGGCTGAAGCAAAGATCGTGGCAAAAACCAAGCATCAGACTGAAAAGATGGGTAAAAAAGTTTCCTTTCTAGATGTTGTGGTGGATACTAGTGATGGAAAGCATAACCGCACATCAATGTATAGTAAAATCTGAGGAAGGCATTCAGTATTTACAATGACATAGCTGCCATCCACAGCATACTCTTCAAGCCATACCATATGGAGAGTTTTTGTAAATACGAAAACTTTGTAATAATGATGTAGATTTTAAAGTAGAAATACAGAGAATGGTTGACATGTTTAGGTATAGAGGTTATAATAGGAAATTATTAGATAAATGTTGGCATAGGTTTTCGGCTGAATGTAGGAACGAGGGACCTGTAGATAAAGGAAAATGGATACAGGATGCTAAGTCTACATATAGTAAAGGTGATAAAATATACTTTGTTACTACACATAGTTGTTTTAGTTTCAAATTAGTGGAACTGATTAAGCTCTACTGGGGCTATTTGACATCCTTGAGAGGTTTTTCGAAGTGGGTGAGCTCTATGCCTATGACATCATATAGAATGGGGAGAAGTATCAAGAACTTTGTAGTTCGGGGAAAATTTGTTGCCCCCCCATTAACATTTCAAGGACTATAACAGTTATGGGACTGTACCCTGTGGGAAATGTAAAGCTTGTAAATATAGGTTCATACTAGGCTATCTGCCCTAGGGCATTTATAAGCCTAGCCAGAGTGTGTTTGGCTTTCGCCACCCATTTTAAATTAATTTTGCTATGCCCTTTTTCGAGGTTAGTATACTGTGCCTCTGTCTAACAGTGACACAGAAGTGATACCCGGGGTAAACCTACCATCTCCCATCCACTCATCAAGATTCCTCTTGAAGAGAGTCAATGAGGGATTCTGCCTAACCTGGACTGGGATTTTATTCCAGAGTGAAGGGAGCCTCTGGGTTATGAATCTGTCCCTCCAGCATGTCCTATTTATTTCAGTACTGAGATTCAAGTCTCTCGAGCGCGTAGCTCGATGGGATTTGGATTTTCTGAGGTGCTGCATGTCCATTAATTCCGGGTTGGACATGGCTTTATACGTCAGGCACAGATCGCCTCTGAGCAGGCGGTATGCCACTGAGTAGAGCTGGAGTTTCTTTAACCGGGCAGCATATGGCATCTGTTTGAGCCCTTTGATCCTCTTGGTGAGGTACTTTTGGGGTCTTTCCAGTTGCTGCAGGTGTCTGGTAAGGTACATCCCAAAAGGGGCATTGTACTCAATTATGGGCCTGATGAGGGATGAGTAAAGAGGCACGATGACCTCCCCTGATCTAGATGTGAATCCTATCATGATTAGGTGGGCTATATAAAATGTTTTTCTAACCACTTTGGCCATGTGGTTGTCAAATGAGAGATTGCTATCAACTTGGGTCCCCAGGTCCCTAATTACTTCTTCCGTACTTAATGGATTAACAACTCTGTGGTAATTTGTGGGCACTTTGTTTTTCCCAAAGGGGATGACTATACACTTTTTGGCATTTAGCTTGAGGCCATGGCTCTGGCACCAGTTCTCTGTTTCTATGAGGCCCTTTTGGAGGATGCTTGTGTCGGCTGGAGAGTTGATTATAGCGCCCAGTTTGAAGTCATCTGTGAACTTGGTCAACCACAGTCCTTCCGTGTTGGCCTGTACCTCCGAGAAATATATACCGAACAGGAGAGGTCCCAGGACTGAGCCTTGTGGGACGCCACTTGTAACTGGTATGGAGTCTGACATGGCTCCAGCAATTCTAACCATGTGGGTTCTGTCCTTGAGCCAGTTTGCAACCCATCTAGGGACACAGGGGTTTATATTTAAGCTGGTGAGCTTATCTATAATGCCCGAATGGGGTATTGTATCGAAGGCTTTTGCGATGTCCAGGTAGGCTGTGTGGACCACCTTCCCCTCGTCAATGGCCTTGGTAACTGTTTCAAGGAAATCAACCAGGTTTAAGAGGCAGGATCTGCCCTTAACAAAGCCGAACTGGGTAGGATCCAGTGTCTGTAGGTCCCCAATATCTTTTTTATGAGGTCCATGATGATCCTTTCCATAGCTTTGCTGACCAAGCTAGTCAGGTTTATGGGGCGATAGTTTCCAGGATCCGTTGAGGCACCACCTTTGTGGAGAGGGACCACTGTTGCTGTACGCCACTCTTTGGGTACATATCCTGTGGTAAGGCTGAGATTGAACAGTAGTTTTATGTTTGGGTTTAGCTCTTCTTGGAGTTCCTGTAGGACGCAGCCCGGGACACCGTCTGGTCCCATTGATGCTGTATTTTTTGCTTTGGAGAGGGCGGCTCTTACCTGAGCATCTGAGATGTCAGGGGGGCAGCACTCTGCTGGGATAGATATTTACCCTTTTGGTGGGGAAGGGGGGGAGAAGTTTGCACTGGACCTGTCAGCTAGAATGTTGGCAATGTCTGTGGGTTCGGTGTATTTTTTGTCATTTTGGACCAATTCTGAGCATATCTGGGAATTCCCACCCAGGTTCCTAACATAACTAAAGAAAGCCTTGTGATTATCCTTAGTGTCCTGTGCAATTTTTCTCTTGAAGCTGGCCTTAGACGATTTTATGAGAGCCCGTAGTTTTTTGCCAACACTGATCAGAGATGCCTTCCCTTTTTGGGATTTTGCTCTATCATGTAGTAGCTTCCTCCTTCTATTGTATAGTTTGTTTATGGCTGGGGTCCACCAGACAGGACGTCTGCCTTTGGAGGATTGGGTCTTGGTTTTATTTGGGATTGCATGATCCATGCATTCCTGAAGGTGTTCATAGAATGCATTTATAAAGGATTCTGCGGTCTGGGCCATATTTTCCACAGGCCCGGGGGCTTTGAAGGATTCCACTTCGGTCTTGAGGAGTGTGAAATTTGCTTTAGAGAAGTTTTTCACTGTGGTTTTCTGGGCAGGGGGTGGGGTCAGAATGTGAATATCCAGTGAGATTAGTTTATGGTCTGATCTTACCAGTGAGGGATACACTTCTGGTCTGGAGCATAGAGTCCCCATGTTGGTGATGATCAGGTCCAGTATGTTTTCCCCTCTTGTGGGAGTGGTAACAAGTTGTTCCATAGCGTTTAAGTTTATAAATTCTAGGAACCTTTGAGCTAGGGTGTTGGAGCTTGAGTAATGCTCCCAGTCTATGTTTGGGTAGTTGAAGTCGCCCGATATAATGGTGTTTGGAGAGACCTTCATATTTTCCAGTGTTCTCAGGAAGGCCGAGTGGGGTTCCTGGGTTTGGGAGGGTGGTCTGTAGCAGGCTATAAACTGGAAGGCAGTTTTACCCACTGTTAGTTGCACATGGATAGTCTCTGATGCTTCGTGCTGTGCCACCAACCTGGAGGTGTGGGTATCTTTGACGAATATTGATACTCCCCCTTCTTTTCTGGTTCGGTCCAAGTTTTGGGGCCGAAAAGCATGGTATGAGGTATAACTTGGCAGTGCTGGGGTGCTCTCGGGAGCCTTGAACCAGGTTTCTGTTACTGCACAGATATCGATGTTCTCCATGCTAAGGAGAGTTTTGAGTGCATGCATCTTGAGGTTTAGACTTCTGGCATTGAGTAGCATTACTCTTAGTTTCTTATCCCTTGTGATACCTATGGAGGTGGGTTTGTCTTTTGAGTCTTGCCTAAAAAAGGCACTATGGGGGTAGCAAGAGCCTTTGCCAATATCCGAAAGCCCAGGGGTGACAGGTGCAAGCCGTCCCTAGCGAAGCATCGTGGCTTGTCGTGCATGTCATCCCAGGCTGACAGGCATTGGATCCCCTTTGAATGACACCAATACTTAAGCCAATTGTTGAAATTGATCATCTTGTCTTCATATTGTGGCATCATTCTTGGTGAGGGTAAGATGCTACTCAAGGTCAGGGTCATACCGGCCTGGGCCACATGCTCAGAGAGCTCTTCTCAGAGAGAAATATGTAGATAAAAGCTTTTCAAAAATTAATGGTATTGGCTTCAGGGTATTAGGTCAATTTGGGTGTGGCACAAAAGGTGTTACATACGCTCTAAAATGTTCTTGTAATAAATTGTATGTGGGGGACAGCAAAAGGCCCTTTAAAGTAAGACTATTAGAACATGTAAGAGATATTAAGGATAAAAAAGAAAGTTCCATGGGGGGGGGGGTTGCAGGTCTACAGGGTATAGTGTTAGAAAAGGTGGCTGTTGCTCATTATGACAATGTGTCTATAAAGAATAAATTATTGTTTAAGGAATCTACATACAATTTAAAATTTAACACTTTAGCCCCTAAGGGGTTAAATTTAGGGTGTAACTGGAGATTTTTTATTTAATTGTTTAAGTGTTTTATTTGTATGCATATATAAGGCAGGTGATTTTACAATGTTTTACTCCTTGAAGGCTTTCTGCCGAGATGTTAGAGAACATTAAAAGTGCTTCTGGTTACTGGCTGCACATTTTTTTTTTGTTTTTATCATATTTAGTGTTTGGTAATATTTCAGTAAAGGTGCATAACACTGGTGTCGTTGACCCTAGAGAGGCTGTCAGACTCTGACATAGTGTCATCAGCGTCATGTATTACCTTCTCCTTCTGGTGCTTCTCTGAAGACTTCTTTTTCTTCTGCATGAACTTGGAAGAAAAAAACATGGATGACATGGTGGGCTGGGAACACATGCAAGATCCAGACAGCAAAAAAAAATATTCCTGCAGAGATTCCACCCTGCACTTTACAGCTCTTTGGTTAAATAAGGTACAACAAGGACAACTGTGCTTACTGTGTTTTGAACCCAAGCAAAAAAGACACAAGTAACCATAAAAACAAGAACAATTACTAAGCTTAGAACCAAGCATCTACAAATATCACTGCTAAAATACAACTATAACAGCAACTGTAGTAAGCAAAAGAATAAGACATTTTCATCAGTTGAGAACTTGTTTAAAAACTGTGGAGGTAGGCACACCTGATGGAGTGACGAACACAGACTCAGGATGCTCATGGAAACTGCATCAAGAAAGATCTGACAACGGCACCGAACAATGTCCCTTTATATCACCAATGTCCTGATGTTAGTGTGACACATACTTTGATAGGCCAGCCAGGGAACATATTAGCTGCACACGCAACTGACAGAGCAGCAGGAAGGGATGAGTGCTACCATCCATGGGAGGGAGGGAGATCCTGGAGGTGTCTCCTGCTGTGAACCCTAGTCGAAGCTGGGGATGGTATGTTAGGAATAGGAGTGGTCCAAAAGAGGAATTGGGTGAAAACATAGCAGAGTTGTCACAGAGGTGGGGAAATATGCCCCATGCATCCATTGCCCATTCACTCCATAGATGTAACCACATGATCTGCAATGGGGGAGGGAGAAAAAGGGTCAGCTAAAAAGCTGCAAACCCCTCAGGCTTGAAGGAGGACAGCGACGACCCTTCAGAACATGCTTAAAGATCCCTCCTTGCCTCAGCTCAAAATTGGGCATTGGACTGAGGTTGGACTGAAGTGTTTATAAACCCAGTGAAGAATGTGGGGAACTGAGATGGCTGTCAGAATGACAGAAGGGGAGAAAGAATAATAAAAAAAGTCTTATGTACAGAAATAAAGTACATACAATTATGTGGTACTATAATTGTAACTTACATTCTTGTGTTCCCCAGAAAATGGGCCTGTCTGACAAACAAAACAAAATATGTAAGAATGCATCTAACTGTAAGTAAAACTCTTAGTATAATTAGAATGGAAGTACACATTAATAAGACAAGAAACAAGGTTAATAATATGACCGGGTCTGAAGAACACATGTTAGCTACTGATTTTTTTCAGGTGCAAATTACCTTTTTTTTAGCTATTTAACTGTAAAGAAAAAACAGCATTTTGGTTTGCATGTGAATTGCTTAGCTGCACCTATGCATAACACCACTTGTACGATGAAGGTGTGCTTAACAAATTAACTCGGCCACTTGTACTATGTGTAGCGTTACATGATGTTAGGGTTGCCCAGCTTGTATTACGGTGCGACTTTTTTAGTCAAGTCATTATTTTGGTAAGCATACACAAGTTGTATAAAACAACCTGTATGTTACCACTGGAAAGTTAAAATGTTGAACATTAAGTCACTAAGTACACATCAAACAAGCTTTGTTATTCACAAAGTACAAACACTACAGCACACTGCACTTTTCTTAGAAAAATCCCTAGATTCATTAATTTTCTAATTACTCTGTTTACCCAATTCATGGTTGTGGGGGCAGCCATAGTCTGTTCCAGGAGTTAGTGGGTATAAAGCAGAGAAACATGTTTTGGACACTGAGCCAGTTGATTACAACAAACATACCCACAGGTAATCAAAAGATCCACTAGTTCACCTCTGACACATCTTTTGGAAATAAAAGGAAACTAGAGTACCTGGTAAAATCTCAAGAAGACAAAGGAAAGATATTCCAATTCTGCACAGAAAGTACCCAAACCAAGAACGTGAGAACCAACAGCACAAATCACTGTACTTTCTCAAAAATGCACTGCTGAAATCATACAGAACACAAGGGACATAGCTCCAAATCAACTGCAATTTACTGAACGATATTTATTTAAAGTGAATAAATGATTGTTTCTACTACACTCTAAAAGGAGACCTGGCACAATGAAAACAGGCAAAATTATGATGGCAATCTATTATTAACCTTGTTCATCAACTTAGTAAGAAAAATCTCTTTAAATCAGACAATTAAGCCTTTCTTTTGTACAACTGGTTTCCAATTTTATTTAACTCAACAATGCAAAAGGAACAAGATATTGCTTAAAAAAAATAAACAAAAATACTGTTTGTACAAGGTGGTCATAAAAATAAATATAGAACTGTTAACCCTCTCCTCCTGTGACATGAAACGAGAACCCCCCAAAACCCTCCTGATGTCAAAAAACAGGGGGCTCAGCCTTTCCTTCGATTCAGAGTCAGTACTCATAAAACGTAAGTGCAAGTGAGTCTCTCACAACTCGTTAAGCCAAGGCCTTCAAGATGCAAAGCTCCGTTAACAGCAAGGGGAGACTGTAGATTCTGAAAAAAAAGGGGTCAGAAAGCAACATAAACTATTCTAGAGACTGTTCTTTAAGACAACATTTTCCTGGTCATTCCTTTATTACCACCACCCCAAACTACACCAGGATGTCCAGCACTGTAAAATTCAGGTCATATATTCTTGATCCACTGTGTCCTACCTGGCAACCAGAGACAAAGTCTCTTGAACAACACAGTGAATGTCCCTGGCTCTAATTAAGAAACCAACGCCCCACCCACTTCACAAAAACTCAGGTTTCCTCCTTGTCCCAGAAGTTGAGAGTTACTTATCCACAGCGAGTCATCTTTCATTAAGTTAAACTCCAAAATGCCAGTTATCAGTTTTGAGAAGGGCATCAAAGGAGCCAGCCTCACATTGCACTTTGTATCTTTTCATGATTATTAGGAGACCAAAACACCAGCTGTCCCTGTTTTACCACCACTTTCATTTTCTTTTGGGCCCAGTTGCTTCTGTTCCTCTTCCCCAACGAGTCGAATATTGTACTTCTCTCGATAATCAACCAGCTCCCGGCCTTTTGCTTGCATCTGCTGATTCAAAGTCTCCATTATTTTTCCAATCTGTAATTAATATAAATAAATGAAAAAATAGGAAAATGGTTGTATTACTCAAAACAACATGCAATAACCTAAACATAAATACATACATGCATATATTTTGTGTGTCACGTGTTGGTTTGCCAAAGTGATACCGATCTTCACTGTTTTACTGCAGTAAAGAACACATGAATCAAGAGTTTTTAATGTCTTGACAGTACCTCTATATATCAACAACTCTCTTACCAATTTTTTTTTTTTTTTATAAATCGGTAGCTGTGGAACATAAAGCACTACCCAATTCTCTCCATGCACCGCTTGCTGTCACTGCCTCTTGAATTATCTAAATTAGCAGTCTTCAAGCTTGCTAATCTCTGCAGCTAGACTGCAAATACACTAATCACTGCCTCTAGTTCTATTAACGCTGAACAAAGTATTTTGATGTATTCTGTTATACAACATACTCAGCTTTGCTCGAGATTTGCAGTGGCAGGAAAGGAACGTAAATCTGGTTATTGAAAAGTCAGCATTCACAGAGTATTTTAGTGCATTTTGCTGACCGGTGTGCACTACCAGCTGGAGAACATCTCACTGATCTCACGCTCCCTTGCTGGATGCAAAATGCACACTTTACAACGCTCTGAACTGTTTGCTTGACTGAATGCACACTATCCCAAACTTTCTCAACAGCTGAATGCAGAATATGCCAAACAATTTCCATGATTCATCTCCACTGAAAGTTACAGAACACACTGCACAATGCCAGTCTTAGCTCTACTGCAGTCACAATACACTGAATTCAACATGCAGGGCTGTTATACAATCCTGAATGCAGAGCACCCTAAATACACTCCTTGACCTGTCTGCATGGCTTAAAGCAGATCCTATGGGACAAACTGCCCTGATCCAAAACACCTGACTTCACAGCACAAGAGTGTATAGAAACAGTTTTATCTGCACTGTTAATTACAATATTTACTGAATTTACAGCTGGCTCCAGAGCACAATAACTAAACTGCTCTAATTTGTCTGCAATGATGCTTGTAGACAATATTCAACTCACTTACACTGCCAACTACAGAACATAGCAAGCTCCATAATCTGTATGCATGTCCAGGCGCATATAATAATAAAAATACTGCCAGCTTTATGACATACTAAGCACGCTATCCCTGTACAACATAGTGGACATAGTGATATTCTGCATCTCTAAACTACTATATCCCAACACCCTCCTCTTTAAGGAAGGGCAACTAGTGCACACCAAGGACTGCTTCTTAGCAAGAGTCTACACACTCCTGTGAAAAGACATAACAAAAGCAGTGGCCATGATACATCTACATTTTCTGTATAGTAGACACTGTGCTGTCCCTGCAGAAATACTCCAGTAGTGCTTCACTCCCCAAGTGCTGGGCCTCTTAATCCAATCATTTTGGCTGGACTATGCAAGAAGTAAAGCCTTGTGGCTGTATGCAATTATTACTGCATTATACTCTGCAAAGAAGCCCTCTACTGCAGACCTAAAGAATGATGTGCAGTGGTGGTTGTAGTACAGATTGGGTAGCATCTGACATCACTTCCAAGGACTGCTGCAGATGATGCTGTGTGATGCCCACTACTCAACCAGCAAAAATAAAGGGAATGGTTACCTCTGACCGGCCTGCGCTCGGTAACATATACTCCATCAAACAAAGCCTCCTGACAACACCTCTGTAGCTGTACTGTGCAGAGCCCCAGAGCATCTATCTACAGAGGCTATGGAAGAGCATTCTGAATAAACCTGTTGCATATCTTGCACAGCTACCCTACCTGTCCTACTTCAGCAGTCCTCTTATGTGCTTAACAAAAGGACCCACAAGCTGTTTCTAACAGCTTTTCACACTGCTTGAAGGTAAATGCCATAATGGGTACAGATACAGCTTGTCACATCAGAAGCCACCCAGACTTTTAGCATATTTCTTTCTATGTTCAGTGCAAGCTCTCTGTAGGTGATCTCTCCCTTCAAGTACTTCTGTAAACAGCTCAATTGTAGCAGTCACAGCTATGCCAACACCAGCAACAAGCTGTAGTCTTTGTCCAGCAATGAGGCAATGTCCTCTCTCCTTCAGAATCTGCTGGTAACGGCCCTTATTCAAGTTTGACTGCACTGCATATATTAGAACATAAAGCATTTCTTGTTCCATGTGCTACACACTACTTTTCCCTTTACACAGTCACTCCAACATGTTAACTACCCTTCCCTAGTCATACATCCTAGGTCATCTACGCTTACAGTTAAAGCCTTGCTCCTTGTCCACTCTAGAACTAAAAGTCCCACCATCTGCCTGGGCTTAAGACAACAAGACAACACAGTCCCAGCATTCATCTATCCTCACAGCATAAACCTCACTGTAATCTCACGGCTGACTACAGCTACGGCTCCCTTTACCCATAATCCTCTGTACCCCCCCCACACACACACTGACTTCTGCCGCCTTTAAGAATCTCTATACTACTTCACGTCTCCACCCTCACATCTATGCTCTGCAGTTACCTGTAGTTACTGCCCAAAAGCGTCTACACTCTTAGCATGCACATACGTGCATACACCATTAACCCTTCGTTGACAGCCTTCAAGATGTATAAAAAAAAATCTGCTTCATCCTGTGTTAGCAACCCTTTGATTTTTTTTTTTCAACTCTTTCTAATCCATAGGTTCACAAGTAAGTACTAGGCTAGCTGCCTTTGTGGTCCATTTATGAGAATCATACTCTGTATCTTGCATCTGTGATAGAAAAACACTAACCAATAAGCCAACCACAACCTTTTCACAGAGTTACATCATGAATTTTTTAATATTTCATTGCCACTCTGAATCAAATGTACAGCCTGGCAAAATTACAAATGCTGAATATGTTTTTCTACTTATTATATGAACTGTACTGTCGTTGTTCTTCTGTAATGTTTTAAATGTTTTGTACTCACCAGGGTGGCCTGAAAACAATCCAGATGGATCAGTGCTTTATCCCAGAAAACACATTTAATAAACATGTCAGACAGCTTTACAGCAGATCAACCTGCTCTTGCAATAAAGTAAATGCATATGAAAAGAGGGAAACTAGATCCCTACTATCTGCTGAGGAATGTTATTGGGAAATTACCTACATCTTTATTGGGCAAGTACACTGGCATTAGTACCTTTCCAATCATGACTCAGGGCATATTCCCCAACCTCAGTAGTTTAGCAATCTCACACATCTGTCAACCATCTGTTCCACCATCCAAAGTGTGTCAACTAAACATATGTTGGCTTTTAACAGTCTACTTAGTTACTGGCTCTCATTATTATTATTATTATTACTACGACTACTACTACTATTATTATTATTATTATTATTATTATTATATATATATATATATATATATATATATATACACACACAGGGCTAGCCACCCAGCAGTGTGAACAGTCTCTAGATGACTGTCACTGTTGATGTTCACATTTCATAGTTGACATCAGTGTGTCTGGATATGGAGTCACTCAATGAGTGTGTCTGTGGGCATTGTGGGCTTGGCCTTGTGGTTGTGTTGTTGTTTGACACTCTGTGTGTGAGTGTTGTGTGTGTTGGGTGTGTTGTGTTCTGAGGTGGTGGTTTTGGGGGTAGTCTGCTTTGGTGGCCTCTGCTGTTTTGGTAGATTTTGATCAGAGCCTCCGAATGTATGTCTGTGTGTGTTTATGTGTATGATTTGAGGTTGTAATGTACTATGTGTAGACTGTGTCTCCTCCTTTGTGGTAAACCTCTTCCTCCTGACTGGTCTTGCAGCTCAGTTGCTGAGAGAGCCAGCAGCAGTTTGGCCGTGATATGTGTTTTGCAAGATGAGGAGTGTGTTTTGTGGGTACAGGAGGCAATTGAGCAGTCTGTGTAATATTCCCTCGAAACATTGCCCTCAAATAGAGGGGGTTTCACCAGCTGCCTGGAGAGAGCCACTCAGCACTGATCCCCCACATGCTAGAAGGGTAGATTAAAAACTTTAAAAAAAAGACTCGGGACGGGTGACCGGTGAAATGGGTGTTGCCTTTGGGGTACTATCTATGCTGTAAGTGCCCATATGGTTTAATGTGACTCTTACTCCAAAACCCTCCCCAAATGACCGTACTACTGCTATACATACACTTCTGTTTTTTGTTTCTTACTTCACTATCGCTACTTAATCTTTAGACCCATATCCCACCTATCTTTCTCCCTCCCATACTGCTCTGCACTATATCCACTCATAACCACAACCCTCCCTAATTGTACCTATCTATTCCACATTGTATCTGTTACTTTTCACAAATAAACCCTCATTTCTTCTTATGTTTGACTACAGCATTATAATCTAGCCTTTCATACTCCTCTTTCTTTACATTCCAGAAAAGATACTAAGACAGCCGGGTCTAAATTACATCAGCAAACACGTATTCAGTGAATACGTCTTCAAATCGCTCACCAGCCGCCGAAATTAACTTCATTGAATTGTGGATTTTTTTCCCACGGTTTGGAAACACTTGGCCATCATCTGAACGCTGCCTTTTTCCCCTCTGTAGTGTGATCTCACAGTTGGTATACATAGTTAAGGGTGTGGGGGGGCACAACCCCCTCATGTTGAAGGGTGGATTTGATTTAGTGCTTTTTGTGTTCCAAACATTTGGTGGGTTAGTGTTTCCGAACCGTGGGAAAAATTCTGCGATTCGGTGAAGTTAATTTTGGCAGCTAGAAAGCGATGAAGATGTATTCGCTGAATAAGTCTTTCGCTGATGTAATACAGACCCAGCCAACCTAACTCTTCTTTTATAGAAAATACTTCCCTCCTTACCTATCCTCTGCCAGCTTTCAGAACCCACCATCACTGAATCTTCTACTGTCCTGCAACTTTGCTTCCTTCTTCATTGTTACTTCCCCACTACCTGACATCTCTAAAATACAGATTCCTATACTTAACTATGCTACTCTTCGACTTAATCTATATTCTTCTTCTCCTAATGTGCCACCTTTCATCCTACCATGACTCAATAACATCTCGCAACATCTCTAACTCTGTCCCAACCACCTAACCATACATCCTCTGTACATACCACACACATTGCACCAAACCTATTTAATATTGCCCCTCACCTTTACTCCAAAATATAGGCTGATTAATTGCACTTCAATTCAAACCAAAACAAAATTAAGTGCAAGAATCCTCTCAAAAAACAAGTATGCACAATTCCCCAGCATACTACAATCCTTTGAGGAGGATATATACACCCTAATCTTGGCCCCACCTATCACAATGAACAAAGATAATTCTCTCCCACACACTTCTATAACCCAAGAGTAGCCAGTCCTCAGTTCTGATTATCTAATTTTTGCTGCAATAAATGTTAGCAGCACAAGAAATAAAACTGCAAACAACATGCCTGGATTACCCAACATAAGCCTGACATTCTTGCTATAACTAAAACTTGGCTTAAACCCAGCATAAACGACTCCGAAGTTATACATCCTGGCTATATCATCATCCGTAATATGCCTACCCCACAGTGCCTTTTTTACGCAACATCATAACAACAAAATCCCAGACATAAAAAATCCACTAGAGACAAACTCAAGGTTATGCTGCTTAATGCAAGGAGTCTAAATCAGAAACTGCACTCACTGGAAGCACGGCTTACCTTGGAAGATGCTGATGTCTGTGCAGTCACAAAGACATGGTTCAAGGCCGCAAAGAGCACCCCGGCCATGCAAGGCTACAATGCCTTCCACACGTCCAGACCTCAACACGAGTATGAAAGAATCAAAGGCAGAGGTATAGCCATCCTCATTAAAGACAAATACACCTCAAGAAGGGTCAAACAGTATGACTCCCTAGAGCTACTCCAAGTCCAACTGTAAGTAAACCCACCTTCCATATCACTGCTGGCTATAGGTCCCCCACCATGAACCACGAGAACCACTCTGCCTACCTGGACCTACTTGAGTCATTCACTATACAGCCAAACACCTTGGTCATGTGTGATTTCAACTATCCTTCCATTGACTGGGAGTCCTATATGAGCACAAGCTTGCCCTAAGGTTCCTGGACTTTGTTAATACAAATGCTTTGGAGCAGATAGTCTGCACCCCCACAAGGGACTTGAATGTACTACATTTAGTACTCACCAACACAGGGGGTCTCTACACTACCCCATGTGTGTTGCCCTCCCTGGTAAGGTCTCATCATAAATCAGTCTAGTTCAAAGTAATGATCATACCTCACCTCCCCCAAGAGGAAAAAGGGTGAAAAATTTCTCCAAAGCAAACTATAGCTTCCTAAGCGATAGCATAAATAGTTTCAAATCCCCTACTACCACTGTCAACAATGACTCTTATAAAGAGGTGTACACAAATGCCCTGTAAAAGCACCTATACAAATGTATAGACCCGGCTGTATCTGTCAACAATGACTCCTATGCAGAAGTGTACACAAATGCCTTGTATAAATACCTATACAAATGTATAGACTCGGCTGTACCTGTCAACGACTCCTATACAGAAGTGTAAAGAAATGCCCTGCATAAACACCTATACAAATGTATAGATTCAGCTGTACCTGAACGGACCCTGGTGGACATCAGGCATAAACAGGTTATACAACAAGAGGAAGAAACTAATGTCTAAGAACAAGAGGGAACTGACTCAGAGGAAGGACACCCTCCACAGCTTTATCAAGCAAATTAGATATCTTGTAAAGTCTTCTAAAAGCAATTACAAAGCTAAACTAGCATTTCCAGCCAAGGACAAGCATAAAGCATTCTTTAGCTATGTCAGAAATCTAAAAGGGAAGGCTCAGCTTTGTGCTGAACTAGTAGTGGATGGTACCACTCATACTAACCCTGAGGACATCGCCAACCATCCATAGACTGGGTAAATTATACGTGTACTAACACACTTGCTCAAAGGTTCCTGGGCTTCAGGTCCAGTGCCCTGGACCAGTTGGATGACACCCCCTCAATGGGGCCCTAACATTCTGGATCTGGTGCTCACTAACATGGGTGATCGTTGGACCACCCCATGTGTGTGGCCTTCCCTAGTGATGTCTGATCATAAATCAGTCCATTAGAAGTAACAATAACATCTTGCCCCCCATTAGCAGCTACTAGACTAAAAAGACTTCTCCACAGCTAATTATAACCTAATAGGTGACGGCATTAATAGTTTCATAGCCCCCAACCTCACTGATAGCACAGACACCTACACTGGGATTTACACCAATGCCTTGTATAAGCATCTATACAAATTTATTGACTCAGCCACACCAGATAGGTTCAAAACAAGATCCTCAAGAAAGAACAAGCCTGCCTGTTGGACATCCGCCACTAACACTTTATACAATAAGAGAAAGAAAATTGCTGTCCAACATCAGGAGGGAATGGTCTCTGAATTGGTAACATTCCCTCCTCGGTTTATACAAGTGAGTAAGACACCTTGTAAGGCATTCTAAAGCTAACTATGAATCCAAATTAGCCTCCTTCACTAAGGATAATCATAAGGCCTTCTTTAGCTACATCAAAAACCTTAAAGGAAAAACCCAGATCTGTGCAGGACTGGTTGTCAATGGCACCAGATATACTGAACCCACAGAAATAGCCAATTTGCTAGCTGACAGGTTCAGTGAAAACTTCTCCCCGGTTTCCCACACATATCCCCCAAAGCATCCTTGCCAACTGCCCTCCACCTAGCACCTCCAAGGAGCAGGTCATTAACACTCTCTCCAAAGCCAAAAACACAGCTTCAATGGGACCTGATAATATCCCAGGTTGCATTCTAAACGGATTAAAACAAAAACCTAGCCGCACTGTTGGGTACTCTTTTTTAGCCACAGTCTAAGCACTGTTTTGTACCGATTAAATGGAAAACAGCAACCATTATCCCATTACATAAAGGAGGCTCCCCCACAGACCCTGTGAAGTATAGACTCATAAGCCTGACCAGCCTACTCTACAAGGCTATGGAAAGAATAATTATGGCCCTCATTAACAAAGATATAGGAGACCTCCAAAAGTTCGAACTGACCCAGTTTAGTTTTGTTAAAGGGAGATACTGCCTCTTGAACTTGGTGGACTTCTTTGAGACAGTCACCAAAGCCCTGGACAAAGGCAAATCCGTACATAAGGCCTACCTGGACCTGGCCAAGGACTTTAACACTATTCCCCACTCAGGCATCACTGATAAACTCACCCAGCTGGTGATCAACCTGTATACTGTCAGGTGGGTTGCAAACTGTCTCACCGATAGAATGCACACAGTCAAAATAGGTGACTCTACCTCCACCAGCAGACAAAAAATCAGTGGTGTTCCACAGGGATCGGTGCCGGGGTCTCTACTGTTTGGAATCTATCTCTTGGATGTACAGGCTAAAACAAAAGGCCTATGGCTGACAAAGTTTGCTGATGATTGCAAACTAGGTGCAGTAGAGTCCCCAAATGATGTCAACATCCTACTAGAGGGACTTAGACAAATGAGTGGTGCCAAAGTCATGAGCTAAAACTAAATGCAAAAAAATGCATCATCATCATCCCCTTCGGCAATGGTGACATCACTGCTAATTGCCACATTAGTAACAACTCCCTAAGTACGCAATCAGCACCACATCTTTACAGTACTAAGTAAGGATTCCATATCGCCCACCTCATACGTAAAAGAGGTTATAACCCCCCTGTACTACTCACTCATCAGTCCAATAACAGAGTACAATTCTACCTTTGGTATGTACCTTACCGGCACCTGCAGCAACTGGAAAGACCTCAAAAGTTTCTTACAAAAAAATTCAGAGCATATGTCAGACAACTCACAGGTGACCTCTGCCTTGAATGTAAAGCAATCTCAGATCCTGCTGTAATGGAAACGCTGCATAGTCATAAATCAAATGGTACAAGATGCACTCACTTTAGGGAACTCAACCTAGTATTCGACATCAACAGGAATTGCCGGACAGACAGATATGTCTCACAGAGGTTACCTCTCTTCTGGAACAAACTTCTAATTCAGGGGAAGCAGAGCCCCTTGCTGACCTTATTTAAGCGCAATTTGGATGACTGGATGGGAACCGCAAATTCACCCCGTGAGTTTCACCGATGTTCCTCTTGGACAGGCGCAATAGTTGTTGACTTAGCTCCACTTAATACCTTAATATTCTCAGGAACAGGGGCTTGCACTTGGCCAGGCTTGTAAGGGCCCTAAGGCCATTATTTACTTACTTATTATTTATTTACATTTGTTGACCGGGAAAATCCAACTGGACACGGGTCCTTTTTCACAGGAGGCCTGGCAAGAAAAGCTCCACAATAAAAACAACAATTAATTACAAGTTACAAGAAGTATGGGTAGGTTTTGTTTAACAATAGTAGCATATGACAGGGTGCCTAGAGAGGAGTTGCGGTATTGTATGAGGACGTCAGGAGTGTCAGAGAAGTATGTAAGAGTGGTACAGGATATGTACGAGGGTAGTGTGACAGCGGTGAGGTCTGCGGTGTGAGTGACGGATGCGTTTAAGGTGGAGGTGGAATTACATCAAGGATCAGCTCCGAGCCCTTTCTTGTTTGCAATAGTGATGGACAGATTGTCAGACGAGATCAGACAGGAGTCCCCGTGGACTATGATGTTTGCAGATGACATTGTGATCTGTAGTGAGACTAGGGAACAGGTGGAGGCGACCCTGGAGAGGTGGAGATATGCTCTAGAGAGAAGAGGAATGAAGGTCAGCAGGACCAAGACAGAATATATGTGTGTGAATGACAGGGAGGATAGAAGAATGGTGAGGATGCAGGGAGTAGAGGTGGCAAAGGTGGATGAGTTTAAATACTTGGGATCAATAGTTCAGAGTAATGGTGAGTGTGGAAGAGAGGTGAAGAACAGAGTACAGGCAGGATGGACTGGGTGGAGAAGAGTGTCAGGAATGATTTGTGACAGACCAGTACCAGTAAGAGTGAAAGGGAAGGTCTACAAGAGGGTAGTGAGACCAGCTATGTTATATGGGTTGGAGATGGTGGCATTGACAAAAAGGCAGGAGTTTGAGCTGGATGTGGCAGAGTTAAAGATGTTAAGATTTGCACTGGGTGTACAGAGGGTGGAGAGGATTAGGAATAAGTATATTAGAGGGTCAGTCCAGGTTGGAAAGTTTGGAGACAAAGCCAGAGAGGCAAGATTATGTTGGTTTGGACATGTGCTGAGGAGGGATGTTGAGTATATTGGGAAAAAGATGCTAAGGATGAAGCTACCAGGTAACAGGAAAAGAGGAAGGCCTAAGATAAGGTTTATGGATGTGGTGAGAGAGGACATGCAGGTGGTTGGTGTGACAGAGCAAGATGCAGAGGACAGGAAGAAATGGAAACAGATGATCTGCTGTGGCGACCCCCAACAGGAACAGCTGAAAGAAGACAATGACTGTGCTTTGGTTGTGTGCCCAACCACCACCACCAAGAACCTTCTCCTGCCTCAATTGCTCTATGGGATTATAACTGTCTTGGAAAACCTAACTAAATCTTCGAAGTCAGAATTTTTGGTTCCTTCAATATATGTCTTAGAAAACAGACCTATTAGCTGTTACCTCAACTAGGTGAGTTTTAGAGCTATAAGCATAAAAATGCATAAAATTAGATATTGTACTTCATAAGAATAGAGTTTTAACCATCTTCTAAAAGGTCTATGAAGTCTAAGGTAATATCATGCATAGAGATGTTGTGTACAGTACTTATCCACAACAGCAGATCTTTGAGCAGAATTCACTATAACAAGAACTCTAACATTTAGATATACTCACTTTTTCCTCCTGGGATTTGAATTGCTACTCCAGCAGTGAGAACCACTGTAGATCTTGCACCTTTGAAGACAGTGATACAGCTAGTGTGGGGATCCCATGTAAGCATGCAGTGTAAGTTGTCCTCTGGTTCTTCAAGTCTGCAGAGAAGTGTGACAGGCAAAGACCAAAGCTGCTGCTGCTACTAGCATTACTGTTAAGAAAAAAAAAATCTGTACAGTCCCAGATATCATGGTAACTATGTAAAATTCCCAACTGTCTACTGTTTTGGAGGCCACTACTCAAAAGGTCTACAATTACGGCAAAAATCTTAAGCAACTTTAAAGCTTATCTGGACAGGGCCATTGCAACAGTAAATCATAACATTTGGATGGAATGCCAAGAGTACTTGGCTACCCTTAGTAGGTTGAAAGTAACAAGATTCCCTGTAATGTAGTTATGCCAAACCCTGTCCTGCCCTGCACTCTGCTTCCAACTTGCAATTTTCTCTGAATGTGTGGAGAGTAATCCCTTAGCACCTTCTAAAACATCTTGTGCAGCACCACTTCAAAAGTGAAATACTTAATGTGCTGTTGTATTAGTTGAATGCATTCTTACAGTGAAGGTTTTTTTTCTTGTCACAGCAATACAAAACAGTGGGTTATCCAATTACGAGTGCCGTTTCTTTTTTTTTTTTTCTGAAGAAACAAAATCCTCTGGAATACCAAGTTGCATATGTTTGTCCAGTATATGCAAGTGACACTTTCCTTCATCAATACAGTTGGGATAAAAGACTGGCAAGCTGAACGGACTGTTGCAGAGAGACCACTGGAAATAAATATGACTTAAAATGATTACGTTTTAAAGAGACCCTCTCACTGTTGAAAACAGTGTAAGGTGACTTGAACAGTAAGAGTCTTCTCACTGACGCTTTAGCAATGAAGAAGTGTTTCCAAAGACAGCAACCTGACGTCTGTTATGTCACATGGTCCAAAAGGATGTGAAGTTGCTCTCTACAGCACAAAGCCCATATTAATGGAAGAGAAAATGCTTTTTCTATGGTCTTAGTTGCAGGTAAACTTTTAAGAAAGCTTTAAAAGAAATGGCTGAAATACACACACTGGTAGGGGAATATACTTCATTGTGCTAGACAGGTGATCTCAACAAATCTAATACATAGGTTCATAGGTTCATACTAGGCTATCTGCCCTAGGGCATTTATAAGCCTAGCCAGAATGTGTTTGGCTTTCGCCACCCATTTTAAATTTATTTTGCTATGCCCTTTTTCGAAGTTAGTATACTGTGCCTCCATCTAACAGTGACACAGAAGTGATACCCAGGTAAACTGATCTCCCATCCACTCATCAAGATTCCTCTTGAAGAGAGTCAATGAGGGACTCTGCCTAACCTGGACTGGGATTTTATTCCAGAGTGAAGGGAGCCTCTCCTCTTTTCACGAAAAACATCAGGTGGTATTCATACTTATGGGAGAAATTCACCCTACTCTTTTTTTTCCAATAAGTGCCTTTTTTTTTCTTTTACATCCACTTGGGTTACAGCCAACTCTACAGATGGGACCTTGGTTTAGCATCTCATGTGAAGGGCAGCATCTCCCTTATCATGCACAGCACTGTATTAACACCATTGTTCACCATCTCCCTTACCCTTCACACCAGTGTCAATACTGGAAAATTAATCTAAGAACTTGTTGCGGAAAAAGAACCCAGAGCCTTCTGATCTTGATGCACCAAAGGCAACTGTGTTACCTACTGAGCTACTGACACTTATTTTAAGCTACTCCATTACATTTAATGGAGTAGTAACGGAGTTACAGAAAGGAGGGAATTCCAGTTACTACAAAGATCACATCCATTGGTTAGCCAGCAGTACCTGTATTATTTTAGTACTTGTATTATTATGCGTTACATTCAGTTAAAGCCACTTCAGATCATGTTTGTGCTTACTCACACCTACAGGTGCCTCTACTTCTGCAGCATTCTTTAATGGCATATCAGAGGGTGCTGCTCTAGCAGGGTTGGTTTTCCAGTATTTATTTGGTGTAGGTATACCAGGATGGGGCATCGGGTGGTATGGGGGGACACCGTGGAGCCCTTTTGCCTAGGGCACCATTTGACCTAAGGCTGCTCCTGTCAGAGGCAGACATCTGCAAAGCACTGACCCGCTCACTAGTTCACACCTTTAATACAAATTAAAAAGCTGACTGCCAATTCAAAAGCAGAGTTGGTTTCACTACAATGGTTATTCAGGGCATGCTAGAAGTGGTGGGGTGTCTCCACTTCACTTTTTGATGGAGTGATCAATATTCCACTAACAGTTTATGAGGACACATTAAAAGAAAATCATCCTACAATTGTATAAGGTTAACATCAAAATAACAGTCAAGCAAATTCTTTTTTTTTTCAGTAGTTACAGTTCATAGCATTTCATGTCATCTCCAAGAAGTTGTCAAGACAGACGCGAGTGCCACTCCATAATAAAAGCTGATGTGACTTACGCAGGATGACCTACCACAAGTGGATGCTCAGCCTCAGTATAACTTAGGGAAACATTCAGAACGGATGTTCTGAATATCAAATCCAAAAAGATCAGTCTCCAAAAGGTCAAAACATACAAACACGACCTGCTTTTTAGCAGTTGTAAAAAAAAGTCAGTAGTGTCTTGACCGAGATCGCAATAGTGAGGGGGCTGGGGTTTTTGCCCTCTCTCCACTGTGGTGTGAACTCTTATTTTGTATATATAATTAGCAGGTGCTGTATGTGTGTGGGGCTGCAGCCTCCTACATGAGTGTGCAGGGGACAAGCACCCTGCACAGAACATGTTTTATTTACTTTTTTGGGAGAATTTTTGAGTTTCAACATTTTGGGGCAGGTGGTGATCTTTTTTGATTTGATACTTAGAACATTTGACGATTCTCAGTCAGAGTGTCTTCTGTGTAGCGACATGCGTGAATGGAAATTCCTCCGTTGAAGGTTGTGCATTAGGCCCGGCAAGCCAGTATGAAAAAATCTACTGCCAATCATTAGCGGACCGGAGTTCTGCTGTGGCGACCCCTAACTGGGAAAAGCCAAAAGACACAAACAAACTTAGAACATTCGACATACTGAATGTACTCCTAAAAATTAATATCAAAACACTGTGAAATGTGACAATCTTTATATCTCAAAAACTGTCATGCCTATGAGAGAAAAAAAGCCTCTTCCACTTAAATAAACTTAGCTTATCAATCCATAAGATTAAACAACACAATAACACAAGCACCTATAAATTCCAATATGGGTTCTGGGCATCAAGCTCCTTCATGGCTAACAGGCCTTTGGCTTGCTCAGCAAGCCTGCTAACAGCATTCTGGTCTTGTTCTAAAAGGATAGAAAAATGCAGTGAAGCACACATTATTGTTAAGCAGGAAATGCTGTAGGATCTATGCAGAAATCACATGCAAGAAAGCAAAAGAAGGTGACTGGTGTTTATTCATTATCTTTCTGCTAAATTAAAAAGGCAATTTTTCAATGTCCTGCCAGGGGCTGTAAGCAGCAAAACAGGACAATTATGCTGTCATAATGCTGGACAGTGTAATACTGGGAAGATTCCAAGTTTGCTATGCCAGGCAAAAGTCTGTCCTTACAGTCATGGGGGCAAAGGCTAAGGCTTAAAAAAGAGGTTCTGTAAGCTCTCCTGTCTATAATATATAAAAATGGCCACTCTCTATACTTTATGGAGCAAGCAGAGTTAGGAAAAAATCACTAGATGCCAAGTTATGAAATATGGAAATAAAAACAGGAAGAAAATTATTGAACCTACTGTTATGGTGAGTATATCCCATGACCATATCTTCTTTTACATCATTTCCAAGTAGTTACCTGTACCTACTGGCCTTACCAATCATGAAGAAAAAAAAAGTAAATTATCCCACCCAGTGCTTCTACTCTTGAGCATTAGGCAGACACTCCCTCACTCTAGCCATCCAATTAGATGCACTTCCTGTTATCCTGTTTCCTCCTCCTAGACCTATAAAATGCTCGTGCTTTACCTATCACTTCTTACTACAGACACTCCCTCACTCTATCCATCCAATTAGACGTACTTCCTGTTATCCTGTTTCCTCCTCCTAGACCTACAACATGCTCGTGCTTCACCTATCACTTCTTACGACACTCATGTTACTATCTCACCTCACTATTTATCACCACAACAAATTCCAGACAGCAACATTTCACCATACCACTAACCCACCTTACCATACTACTCCATGTACATATCTCACCATCAGTCCTACACTTGTCAATATTACTATCCTCCAATATTTTCCATTTAAATTAATACCTACTAAAGATAGTCACTATAATCCTCAGTTATTCAACAATGAACTTATCAAACGATTGAAACTTCTTACCAACATTGCCTCTAGGCTACTGCTTAGTGGTGACATCCACCTAAACCCTGGACCACTCTCAGATAACACCAACCCATCTAATCACTCTAGTCTCAACACCCCCTCACATCCAATCCTAAACAGAAAAAATTCAGACCTATTGCTAATGAGCATTAATATTAGAAGTATAGCCAACAAATTTGACATCCTCCATGCCACTTTAGCCACATACTCCCCAGACATAGTAATAATCACTGAGACATGGTTAAAACCAGGTACAAAAGATGATGAAATACTACCCCCAGGTTACTCCATACTACGGGTGGATAGGTTCAACAAAAGAGGAGGTGGAGTTCTGTCCTCTTTAAGACCATCTTACTTTAACTTTCCTTGAATGCAAAACCCCACAAATGGACAGTGCAGAAATCATCTGTATCACACTAACCATAAATTCAAGAAAAACACAATAGAACTGGCTGCTATATCCCACCTGGAAATAATGTCCCAGTTATAGAATGTCTATTGCACCGGGCAAGTAGTACCCTTAGTCAGGAGACACTCATACTAGGTGATTTTAATTTAGACTGGTTTGCATGTGATACAGATCACCCCATCCATCACTTAAACTTGCATGGCTTTACACAAACTATTCAAGAACCTACCCCCAATGGATAAAGCTAGTAAAAAAACAATCCACCTTGGACTGGATATTATTAAATAACTCCTCTCACTCATTCCAGTCAGGTTGCCTTCCTGATGGTCTGAGCGACTACCTACCCACATTTCTTATACGACAACACATATTCCCAACAAAACCTACTATGTTTAAACAACTCAGAAGAAAAACATAACTTTAATCTTGACAACTTCCTAGCTGAAGTACAATTTGGACTCCACTCAAATACCTTGACCTAGATGATGCAGTGAACCACTTTAATACATTTTTCTTAGATATATTAAATGCACATGCCCCTGTTAGAACCATCAGAGTAAAATCAAACTATGCCCCCTGGCTAAGCAGAGACACTAGATCCCTTCTGAAAACTAGAGTTAGAGCCTGGGAACTATGGTATAGACTAACACAGTAGTTTCTAAACAACAGTATCAAGAACTTAGAAATAAGGCAAAAAAAAAACAAAACAAATAAAACAGGATAAAATAAATTTCTATAATATTCAAAACACACATCAAAAAAAACCTCAAAAATTCTGGCCAGCTATAAACTCAATCCTTTACCCAGGAAAATCTACTACACCAACGCCAAACATCCACAACAATTCCGAAAGCATAGCTACCATTTTTAACAAAAAATTTACTTAATCTATAATTATCCTTTCCAAACAGGAAACTCCTACTTAAAGAAAAAAACAAGTACCAAAATGGCTAGGCAAAAACTCTATCTATTGAATATAAAAGAGTGATAAAACTAGTGCTTTTTCTGAAGCAGCGACAGTGTTATCGTGAAAGCGCTACTTTTATCACTTTCTTTTATGTTCAACAGAGTTTTTGCCTAGCCGTGTTGGTTCGGTACTTGTTTTTTTACTTCAAGTTTACACAGTTTTCTTATACCGCACCTTTCACCTGTTCCCGTGCATTTTTACTTTTTGTAGCAAACTCCTACTCCTGATACCAAACCAGTCAAGTCTACAACTAGTAATGCCTCGTTCTCTTTCTCCCCAGTTCCTACAGCCACAATAAAAAAACTACTACAAAAACTAAAACCTACTACATAGATGACTTACCCAGTGAATACCTCAAAATTGCAGCTGAATCTATAGCCTTCCCAATATCAATCCTTATAAATAGATCCATTTTCGAAAACAAGGTCCCTCAACTGTGGAAAATTTCCCATGGAATCCCACTTCATAAAGGGGGACCTTCCACAGAACTGATAAACTATTGGTCAACTGCTATTCTTTCACTTCTTTCTAAGCTACTCGAAAGGTGTATTCATCTCCAGGTCATGAAATTCTTACTAACAAATAACCTTCTCGCAAACACTCAGCATAGGTTTCGCCCATCACATAGTACACTACAGCTCTTTTATCCTTCGCTAACACTGTAAACCATCACAGGAATAACAACTTTGTATGTGCCATTTTTCTAGACTTATCAAAAGCTTTTGATATGGTCTCCCACTCCAAACTAATAGATGCACTAACTGAAATATCCTTCTCACTATCTGCCACAGTATGGTTTCATAACTATTTATCTGGCCATCAACAATCTGTTCTATGGCAGGGCGACCTATCTCCATGCCTTCCTTTATCCATTGGTGCCCCCAAGGATCTATCTTGGGCCCTCTCCTTTTCTCCCTCTTTATTAATAATCTACACACAGCTATTCCACATGACTCTATAATACAATATGCAGATGATTCAATACTTATCTGTGCTGCCACTTCTCTATCAGCTCTTCATTCTCAAACACAGGAATCTTTCACTTCTGTTGAAACATGGTTAGCCACTGCCCATCTAATCATGAACCCATACAAAACTAAATTATTACTGTTCCAACCCAACAAGACATCTACCTCATGCCCAACATTTAACATAATAGCCAAAGACAATACTGTGATCTCCCCGATAACCCATACAAAGCTTCTTGGAGTGGAAACAGATAATACCCTAAAATTTGACTTGCATGTCTCCATAATTATAAAAAAACTCCATAAGAAACTTAAGTCTATATAGGCACAAAAGGTTCCTGACCACAATGGCCAGAATTACATGAGCACAAACCCATCTGCTCTCCACTCTACTATATGCCTCTCCGATTTTAACTAATCTAAGGAAAACTGACTTATCTAAGCTAGAAGCATATTATAATAAAATTGCTAAGTTTGCATCTGACTGCCCATATAGAACACATCGTTGTACAGCTTTAAGGATACTAGGACTGGCTTGAGCTTCCCAACATTATTCTTTACAACCAAGTATCGCTAACTCACAAAACTGTAACACAACCAACTAGAACTCCTGCACTATAAAATCTCATCCTTCCTTACAGTTCCAGCAGACCACTTTGCTCTAGCAAGAACTTACTCACAGTCTCCAAGGCCAACAGCACTGCAGGAGAATTTTATTTTCAAACTATATATCTCGTATATGGAACTCCATAACTCCATTCTCTCAGTCTCATCCACTAACCACTTTAAGCCATCACGTAAAGCTCATCTAAAAAAATAAGTGGCTATATTCCTGTACTAACCCCTCATGAGTGCTCTGATACATCACAGTACACCCAAAACATATCCAACTTCTCCCCTGGTGTTTAATCCTTTGTTCCTACCGACCTCTCTTAACCTTATATCTTGACATAAGTCATGCCTACAAATAGTACTAGCTATGTTCAAAGCCTAGGTTTTGTTGTCAAGATGTAACAAATTTGTATGTTCTTATGTATACTATATTATGTTTACTTTATACTTTTTGATTACTGTAATGTGTGCATGAAAATTTACTGTTACTCATGGAGCTTTTCTCCCCGGGCCTCTGCTGAAAAAGCACCGGTGTCCAGTCAGTTTTTCCCAGTAAACAAATGTTAAATAAATAAATAAAAACTGACCCATTATTTGACATAAACTCAGTCTGTTGTCCTTGACAAAACATGGGACACCTCAGAAATCCACATCTTATTCTCAAGACATGTAAAAGAGCATTCTCAGTCTAGTTATTTTAGCTAAATAAGTTCCCATATTTCAGTAGAGGCAATCACCGACCAAATGTCCTTCAAGAACAGCTAAATGGAACTAGATGGAATGCTGGTTAAGAGCTTTTGTCTATATTACACCAATACTTCATCAGAATAAACATTTTCACAAGTAACACTTCTGAATAATCCTAATGCAATCATGTGATTTAAAGTCATAAAACCATGTGATCACTACCACAACCACTTTAAAAGAACCATGCAAACAAATTTTAAAATCAGTATGTATCCATATTTTCATTACATATATTTATTTAACATTTGTTTACCGGGAAAGTCCCACTAGGACAGAGCCTGTTTTCAGTGGAGGGCCGGGGAGAAATGCTCCAGACGCATGTCTTTGTAATGTGGGAGGAAACCCACAAGAACACAGGGAGGACATGCAGACTCCACACAGAAGGCACCCAGCTGAGAATCGAAATGGAGAACCTCTTGCTGTGAGGGGACAATACTAACCACTACACCACTGTGCTGTCCAATTTTATATATATATATATATATATATATATATATATATATATATATATATATATATATATATATATCAAAGCACGCACACATACACATACAAGCATAAAAACTTTTTTCTTAAAAAAATATCAATAAATAATCCTTTGCTTCCATTTGGTAGTTCCTTGAAGACACCTGGCTGGTGTTTGCCTTTATTGGTTAACATTTTTACTGACCACTGAAAGGTAAGCTGTTGGTGCACCACTTCCATATCTTACTTACTCAATCCTGTTAACTCCATTAAGCCTGCCATGTGGAGGCACCTTTCCATGCTCATTCTTGGCATGAAGTACACGAAAAGGAAGTTTCAGTAAGGAGCATGGAAGCAGCTGACAAGCAAAAACATCCAAAGACAGACAGTGTTTCAGGCAAAGGATTACTTGGATAGTCAGATTTCTATTTCCTCCTCTCAAAATACTATGCCTTCCCTTGGAACTCTGCTACTTCCATCAAACTATGGGCTATAAATGACCCTAAAAATACAAAGCATCAACAGAACCATCTGCAATCTGGGCAGCTTTTATTTTTAAGTCACTACGTATGGTGCAAAACACATATTTTTGTCATATGAAACTTCAAGTACATACAAGTAGACAGCAAGTGTGACAATTTCCAAAACAAAACACACCACTCTACCTCCAAAATTAAAATAAACCTAGAAATCACCAGCTTCAACAAACACGTCTTTGCTAATATATCAATACAAAGTACAGTTGTGTACACTTACCATAAATATAGATGTTCGAGTGTATTCACTGTTGCAGTCATCACATCTGGGTTATCTGCTTGCAGGTAGCCCTCAGTCGGCCTGATTATCAAAGTCTTAGGTCCTGCGTCAGCTGCAGTCTCATCTTCCATGATGTCAGGTAGTCAAGGGTATAAAGCATGCAGCCAATGCCATTACATCAGTTTTTCTTGCCCCAGATGTCAGGTGCCCCCATAATGGGAAACAATTATATACACAAGGTTACACCTCCAACAAAAAGCAAATACACCAGAAAGCTTTAAGCATAGTAAACAAAAATAGAGGTATAGTCAATAGGAGTCAGGGGGCTGGAGGGAGGGTAACCAGGACTGCAAAAGTGAACAGACTTGAACATCTACATTTATGGTAAGTGTACACAACTGTACTATGTTCTTCATGTTTCATTGTTGCAGTCATCACATTTGGGTAGATTCCCAAAGCGAAGGATGGGAGGAGGCAATTAGATAGCATTAGGACCAGCTACAAGGCCCTGCAAGACTGCAGTGGCAAAGCCAGCTCTGGATTTAGAAAAAATTGGCAAGTGGTAATGCTTGGTGAAAGTATGTACAGAACTCCAGGTAGTAGCTTCTAGGATGTCCCTGGTAGGGACACCCCTGAGAAAGGCTGTAAAGGTAGATGCAGCCCTGGTGGAATGTGGTCCTATCCCCTGTGGGGTAGGTTTCCCATGGTGCTTATAGCAGAAATGAATGCAATGGCCTTTCCACTTAGAAATGGTTTGCTTTGAAATGGCCTTCCCCTCTGCCCCTGCAGCAAATGCAACTAGCAGCTGTTCAGATTTCCTGAGAGGCTTAGTCCTGTCCAAGTAAAATCTAAGTTGTTTGTGCACGTCCAAGGAGTGCAGTATTCGTTCCCCTTTGTTCTGTGGATTAGAAAAGAAGGTTGGCAAATGAATGGACTGATTAAGGACCACACTGGATACCACCTTGGGCATAAAGGAAGGATTGGTCCTGAGGGACACCCTATCCGCATGAAAGATGATAAAAGGTTCCACTGCCATGAGGGCCCGTAATTCAGACACCCTTCTTGCTGAAGTGATGGCTAGAAGGAAGGCTGTTTTCCAAGAAAGGAATTTCAACTCTGCATTTGCAGCTGGCTCAAAGGGAGGTAGAGTGAGCTTTTCCAATACAAAGTTAAAGTCCCAGGCTGGAGTAGGGGCTCTCCTGGGTGGTCTTAAGTTTTTGGCCCCTCTGAGGAATTGCTTCAGTAGTGGATGAGAGAAGAGGGGTGGCTCTGTATTTTAATATGCTGAAATGGTTGAGACATGGATTTTGATGGAAGAAAAGGAAAGGCCCTTGTGAAGCATCTCAGTTACGTATTGAAGAATATGCGGTAAATTGGGCACTGTTGTGCCCATCCCCTTAGTTTGGCTCCAGGAACAGAATTTTTTCTATTTTTCAGCATAGGATTTTCTAGTACTAGGCCTCCTTGCCTCCAGAATGACATCCATCACTTGCTTACTGAGGGATGGTAAATGGAGAGATCAGGTAATTAGCCAGGCTGCAAGGTTCAGGGTTTGAAGCTGTGGGGGCAGAATCTAGCCCTCCTGCTGGGACAGCAGGGCAGGGATCTGAGGCAGGTGCCATGGTGCCAGCAGTGACACACTGCACAAGAGGGGATACCAGTGTTGGCGTGGCCAGTCTGGTGCAATCAGTATTGTCCTTGGTTTGTCCTGTTTGATCTTTAGTAGTACTTTGGAGAGGAGAGGCAGAGGGGGAAAGGCATAAACTGATAGGTTTTTCCAGGTGAAGGAGAGGGCATCCACTTTCCAAGCTTGGTTTGTGGGGAGTCCTTGTGCAGAATGTGTCCAATTGGTAGTTCAGAGGGGAGGCAAACATGACTATCTCTGGGATCCCCCATTTGTTTCTCAACATGGTGAATATCTTTGGTTCCAGTTTCCACTCATGTGGGTCCATGAGATTTCTGCTTAGGTCGTCTGCCAGTGTATTTAGCTTGCCTGGCAGGGATTGAGCTTGTAGGTGTACTTGGTAGCTCAAGGCTGTATTCCACAGAGCCATAGCTAGTCTGCAGAGAGGGTATGAGTGGGTTCCCCCCTGCTTGTTTATGTACCAAATAACAGTGGTGTTGTCTGTCTTTACTAATAATTGTCCTGGAAGAATGTGGTCCTTGAAGGCTGTCAGAGCATTCTGTACAGCTAACATTTCTTTCTTTCTGATTGATATGCCCTGAATGCACTGCCCTGCAAAGTCAGACCCCCCCCCATGCACAGTCTGATGCGTCTGTTGTTAGGGTTTGGGCGGTAGGAGGTAAAGTGAATGGCAGTCCCTTGTTTTGGTGGCAGGCTTCTGCCCACCAAAGGAACTCTTATCGTTAGACAAGGTATGATAGGAATCATTGATTTTAGGTCCTGAGAATGTTGACACCATAGGCTTTTTACATACCATTGTAGTTTCCTCATATGTAGTCTTTCATCTGGAATTAGAAGAATGCAAGAGGCCATAAACCCCAGGGCTTGCAGTATTTTCCTTGCAGATTGCTGGGCCTTTGTGGCCTGTAGTTTGAAGTAGGCTGTAAAATGAACTTGTTTCTCTGGCATGAGGTAAGCCATCTGGGGAGTTGTATTCAAGCTTGCTCCCAGGAATACAATTTCTTGACAGGGTACAAGATGTGATTTATTTTCGTTTATGGTGTACCCCAGAGAAGTTAGTAATTTCTTTACAAATGCCAGATGATTTAATAGTATGTCCTGGCTTTCTGCCTGAATTAGACAATCGTCCAGGTATGGGTATATTTGAATATTTCTTTGCCTGCAAAATGCAATGACTGGAGCTAGGCGCTTTGTGGATACCTTGGGCGCAGTAGATAAGCCAAAGGGCAGTGCAGAGAACTGATAGTGTATGTAGCCTGCTCTGAAGCATAGGTATCTTCTGCAAGATTCCCTTATTGGGATGTGCAGGTAGGTTTCCTTTAAATCCAGTGTTGCCAACCAGGCATTTTTGCCTAGCATGGGAAGCAGCTGATGAAGAGTTAGCATTTTGAATTTTGGGGTTACCAAAAAAGTGTTTAGGACAGACAGGTCCAGGATAGGATTCCAGGAACTGTCTTTTCTGGGTACCAGGAAAAGTCTTGAGTAGAAACCTTGCCCCCATTCTTCTTCTGGGACAGGCTGAATAGCCCTGATGGTTAGAAGAGAAAGAACTTGCTTTTGAGCCTCTGCCTACTGATTTGGGGGTAGGTCTGGCCAACCGTTTGGGGTTGGTAAGGAGTGGAAGTGGAATCTGTATCTTTGGGAAACTATTTAAAACCCATTTGTTTTGGGTAATGAGTTCCCAATTTTTTGCATGCAGGGCTATCTTTCCCCCTAAAGAAACAGTCAGTTGAGCAGGGCTTGGAAGGTTTAAAGTTAAGTCATTGAGACACTTTACCATAGGGGGGAGTCTTAACACTCCCAGCTTTGAAAGTGGGAGCCCCCCACTGCTTACGCCTGTGAGTACCTTGGGACTGAAGCCTGGGTGTTCTGCTGGTTCTGGGTTTGGACTGAGAAGGCCTGAAAGATGCAGGAAAGGACCAATTCTTAGAGGGCCAATGTCTACTAAATCTGGGAGGCTGTACTTGGAGGAAATCTTTAACAGTTTGCATATATTTAGCTTTTTCCTCCATCTTTTTAAGAACTTCTTCTGCTCTGTTGCCAAACAGGCGGTCTTGGTTTAATGGAGCATCCAGTAATTTAGCTTTAACATGATCTGGCAAAGATTGCTCCTTAAGCCAAGCATGTCTTCTTTCACCAAAAGAGAAATCCTCTGGAGGGGAAGCAGAGGGAATTGAGTCCTCTGCATCAGAATCCTCATAAGTAGATAAGAGCAACTCCTGGTCATCAGAGAAAACAGAAATTTCAGAATCCTGATCAGAAGAATCAGAAGGAAAATCAGTTGCAGGTCTCTTAAGAGGGAGAAGGATAGTTTCCCCTGATTACAGTAATAAGGTCTTCAGCCATTCTTATCCTTTGTTTTTTTTAGGCACAGGGGCCTGACCATGCAGTCTGGGCATTGGTTTTCTAGGCATGGATCGGGTTTTAGGTCTTGAAGAAGATGGCGTCTGTTTAATATGCAAGTCAGTAGGCTTGAATACACCCTCAGAAGCCAGTGCCTGCACAGTGGCACTGGACCCATCCAAGGTAGAGACATCCACAGGTTCCACAGTCGAAGAAGCATCTTGGGGCATACTGAACTCCGAATGGTTCTCAGTAGAGGCCTGCAAATCTGAAGTAGTGGGTATCAGGGGCTGCAAAAGCACTTTACTGAGTACCGGCGAACTGACGACTAGCTTAGGAGAAGCGTCATCGGCAGCTTTGGACCTATGTGGTCTGTCTCTGTCTTTATCTTTGCATTTTTTCGGAATGCTGGTAGTCGGGTGGCTTACCAAAGCCATTTCTGGATAATTGAACAGAGTACCAAAATATTTAGATGCAAAAATGAACTGACAAAAAAAAAAAAAAAAAAAAGAGTACGAGGTCTGAATAAGGCACAAAACTGACAGCGAGGTACGTCGTGGTCTGGGACTAAGCAAGGAATGCAGTACGAATGTATTTGCTTTCCACAGGAAATACAATTGTTAACTTTTACTGACATCGGTTTAGAGCAAGAAAAAGGATCCCCAACGGGGTACTTAGCTTAGTTGAAGACTTCGGATCTGAAACTCGAAAATGAAAATTTCAGGAGTCAGCTGACCGGCACTTGCAAACTGCTTCTGCTTCAGGCACCGCACAGCAAGAAAGACTGATGTAATGGCGTCAGCTGCATGCTTTATAGCCCTGACTACCTCACATCACGGAAGATGAGACAGCAACCGACGCAGGACCCAAGACTTTGATAATCAGGCTGACTGCGGGCTACCTGCAAGCAGATATCCCAAATGTGATGACTGCAACAGTGAAACACGAAGAACATTAAGCTGCTCCTAAGATACTACAGGTTAAAGCAGTACTTTGTGTGTACCCAAGTCCAATGGAAATTTTCAAGTAACTCATAAACAGTATGCAACAACATCAATGAAAGCACAAAGTGCAACAAAATCTGATCACCTGGTCTTTGTTTTTCTCAAGGGCTGGAAGGACCTCCCTCACGGTTCTCTCCACTAGCACTCCACCAACCATGCGGTAGCACCTTCTGCTTGGGTCCACCTCCTTTAATGTCTCGATGACAAGACTGGAAGACATAGGGGGAATGGGAAAAATATTTAGAAAAGAACACAAGCGCCAAGCACATAAGCAATCCAAAATGTGGCACACAGAGCTTTAGTGAGGAAATCTGGTTCCCTGGGCAGCACTCTCATTTGGCACAAGCAATAACAAAGATAATCAATAGACACTTGTAAACTATCAAACTGACCTGTACTGGTAATTTTTTGCAAAAAGGGGGTGGATATAACCCACATACTACATACAATACTTAAATTAAACAATTTAGATGCAAAAAGTATGGTGCTTTTTGATTATTAGGACAGACTCCTGAATTTTTCTTGATGTTGAAAAGGTATGACACGATATCACGAAAGACCAAAGTTAATACCTCACTACCAAAATGAATGTATATGCTATTGTATTGTCCATCCTAAATGCATCAGGTAATAGAAAGACAAACTCAATTAAGTCTTGCAGGTGGAATACCTTACAGCAAAACTTAACATATGTGATTATGCAGTAGAGAAAGAACAATGCAAGTTAACAAGCTGTTTTTCCTAAAACATTCTTACTTACCCATAGGTTACATATTATGTAAATCACTTTCCTATATCTAACATAGCATCATTTTGGGGGTAAGGCGAGAGGTAAGAAAGAAGTATACAACACACACACTATAATCTTCATTTTTTTTACAAAATCACTTATAGCTTTAATATGAGAACTATAAATGAAAATAAAATTAAATGTAAAACAAAGATGCTTCAAAAAGTGAGCACTAGGTTTTAAGAATAAGAAACTGGAACTGCTTATAAACAAGCTTGCAAATGCCTACCTGTCCTGTTTTTGCTAAAAAAAGTGGTTTAACTACCTTTACTTCACTAATCCTTACTGACATCAGCTAATTAAGTGCAACAATTCTGACTGCTGGCAAGCTGGGCATTAATAGCCTGGAACAAAACAACAAAAACAAAATGAATATGGTGACAAAATATTTTCAAATAGACAATAAAAGCAGGTCTGTGCACTTCTTTTTCAGATATGCATGACCAGATGTGCATAATGTGCATAACCATGGCACTGAATACTGCAAATTCAGTACCATGATTAAGTTACAGAGGAACAAAATGCAGTTTGTCATCTGCCCTTCAAGTGCTATCAGCTTGAAATAGAGACGTCAACCCAAACAAATAGCACTGCAGATGTGATTAATAAGTGTAATTAACACTGTCAGACTTAACAAGTTAAAAAAAAGTAGTCTGATAAATTTGCAGTTTAAATCAGGTGTATGAACGAAACATGACAAAAACACAAAAGGTAATTACAAAATGGAAAATCTGTTTACAGAAATTTGATAAAATGAGAAAAAATATTTAGATGTAATTTCCTATCTCTTGTTAGCAGAAACTGCCAGTTTCATAGCATGAACTGCTCTTACTGGAGGAACATAAGGTTTTCCATTCCAAACACAATGCAGTGCACATGGAGGTAAAGCCTTGACTCGTTCCAATGGTTAATGCATAACCCCTTGAGGTACAAATGTAAAGCCACAACAGCAAGACTGGCTGATATAGCAGTTCCTCTTTTACACTGGTATCCTAAAACTGTTGGAAATTAAAGAGACAGTATTCATTGCTTCACTTCAAGCACAACAACAAAGTTTGCAGACGACTGCAAACTGGGCGCCATAGTGGAAAGTGCATCGGACACGGATATCCTTCAGAAGGGACTCACAGAAACAGATAGCTGGTGCCAGAGCCATGGCCTGAAGTTAAACGCCAAAAAATGTATAGTCATACCCTTCGGGAAAAACAAGGTAACCCCAAGCTACCATATAGGTGGCAATCCACTAAGCACAGAAGAGGTTATCAGGGACCTGGGGACCCAGGTTGACAGTGGCCTTTCTTTTGACACTCACGTTGCTAAAGTGGTTAGAAAGACCTTCTACATTGCCCACCTGATCATGAAGGGATTCACATCCAGATCTAGTGAGGTCATTGTTCCTTGTACTCTTCACTTATCAGACCAATGATCGAGTACAATGCCCCATTTGGGATGTATCGCACCCGACATCTGCAGCAATTGGAGAGACCCCAAAAGTTCCTCACCAAAAGGATAAAGGGACTCCAAAATCTGTCATATGCTGCCAGATTGAAGAAACTCCAGCTCTATTCAGTTGCATACCGTCTGCTCAGAGGTGACATGTGCCTGACATACAAGGCCATGTCCAACCCGGAATTAATGGACATGCTCCACCTCAAAAAATCCAAATCCACCAAAACCACTAGAGCAAGTGACTTAAACCTTAGCACGGATATAAATAGGATGTGCTGGAGGGATAGATTTATCACTCAGAGACTCCCTATGCTGTGGAATAAAATCCCGGTCCATGTGAGGCAGAGCACCTCGCTGGCTCTGGTCAAGAGAAATCTTGACCTGTGGATGGGAGATCGTAGGTTTGGACAGAGGCACAACAAACTAATGGGCACAGTAATTTTTCATATAAGGGGTGGCGTAAGCCACAAAAATTTGGGCTAGGCTTATAAATGCCTTAGGGCAGATAGCCTAGTATAAACCTATGAACCTATGAACCTATAATTCTGACTTCCAAGTGCAAAAACTAAAAAGATGAATGACACCTTTTTGGGTGAAAAAATAACCAGAAAACTAGCAAGCCTACTCCCAACTGCCACTACGCAATATGTCTAGGAATAAAGACGACTTTCTGGAAAAACGTTACAAATCTGTCTGCATACTGAACATGTGCAAGGACACCAGAAACAGATTTTCACTAACAGTTAATACACACTGCTACATACTGGCATGCATAACATGTAAAAACCTTCTCGAGATTTCAGTTCTATTCTGTAGTAATGGGAAAATCCTTCCGTGCCCTAGTTTATTGTAGTTCTGAAAAGCTGTGTATGTTCCTTCCTCACCTAGCAACCAAGCATTTATCCGATACTGTTGATATGAATCACGAGAAAATTAGAAGGGATGTGCAGTTGTGTGTGCAGTCAGTTTCTTTCCAAAGTCACTGAACTACACTCAACATGCATTTAATATTCTACTGCGATAGCTTTACTGAAAACTCACTTAGGCCACTATTTCCCAATCTAGATGAAGACAAAGATGCAAGACTACCTTCTTGTGAAAGATGGAATAAGAGTATTTATCAAAAAAAAAAAGAAAACAAAAGAAAAAAAACTAGGATGCCTGCAAGTACAAGACATCATATCAAACTCAAGATAAAAATACTGCAGTTATAACATCTAAGCTCAAGAAAGCCAAAACTGTAAAGCATCCCTGGCCTAGACGGCGTAAAGCACTTCAAAACTGCTACTCTGATATGGGGTCCCTGCCCCAAACCCACGATCTCTACATACACCTTCAAGGTTACATAAAATGTGTAAAACAAACAATATCCATATAAATTATGCCATTGGGGATGCACAAGCCAGTGCATTTCTTTGTGCCAGTCCAAGCCCGGATAAATGAGGATGGTTGCGTCAGGAAGGGCATCCGGCGTACAATTTTGCCAAATCATACATGCAGACAACAGTACAGATATACATACCGGATCGGTCGAGGCCCGGGTTAACAATGACCGCTAACAGGGTGCTGGCGGAAACTGGGCTACTGTTGGCCGAAGGAGGAGAAAAGGGGGAAGGCATGCCCGAAGCCAGGTAAAGGTTAGGACTGTGATAGCGAGGGTCGGAACTTTGAATGCTGGCAGTATGACTGGTATAGGGAGAGAGCTAGCTGATATGATGGACAGAAGGAAGGTTGGTATATTGTGTGTGCAAGAGACCAGATGGAAGGGGAGCAAAGCTAGGTGTATCGGAGGTGGGTTCAAATAGTTTTATCATGGTGTGGATGGGAGGAGAAACGGTGTAGGGGTTATCCTGAAGGAACGGTATGCTAAGAGTGTTTTGGAGGTGAAAAGAGTGTTGGATAGAGTGATGTTTATGAAACTGAAAATTGACGGTGTAATGATGACTGTTGTTAGTGCATATGCTCCAAAAGTTGGGTGTGCAATGGATGAGAAAGAAAAATTTTGGAGCGAGTTAGATGAAGTGGTGATGACTGTACCCAAGGGTGAGAGACTGGTGACTGAAGCAGATTTCAATGGGCATGTTGGTGAAGGGAACAAAGGGGATGAGGAAGTGATGGGTAGGTATGGTGTTAAGCAAAGGAATGCAGAAGGTCAGATGGTAGTGCATTTTGCGAAAAAGAAGGACATGGCTGTGGTGAATATGTATTTTAACAAGAGGGAGGGGCATAGGGTGACATACAAGAGTGGAGGAAGATGCACACAGGTGGATTACATCTTAAGTAGAAGGGCCAGTCTGAAGGAGATTGGAAACTGTAAAGTGGTGGCAGGGGAAAGTGTAGTTAGGCAGCATAGGATGGTTGTTTGTAGGATGACATTGGTGATCAAGAAGAGGAGGAGGAGTGTGAGGGCAGTACCAAGGATCAAATGGTGGAAATTGAAAAAGGGTAATGGTGAGGTGGTGTTCTGGTAAGAGTTAAGAGTTAAGACAGGCAGTGGGTGGCAGTGAAGAGTTACCGAACAGCTGGGTAACTACAGCAGAGCTAGTAAGAGATGGCTAGAAAAGTGCTTGGTGTGACATCTGGAAAGAGGAAGGAGTACAAGGAGATCTGGTGGTGGAATGAAGAAGTACAAGAGAGTATACAGAGAAAGAGGTTGGCGAGGAAGAAGTGGGACTGTCAGAAAGATGAAGAAAGTAGAAAGTAGACAAGAGTATAAGGAGATGAAGTGCATGGCAAAGGCTAAGGATAAGGCGCATGAAGAGTTGTATGAAAGGGTGGACACTAAGGAGGGAGAAATGGACCTGTACCGATTGGCTAAACAGAGGGACTGAGCTAGTAAAGATGTGCAGCAGGTAAGGGTGATAAAGGATAATGAGGGAAACGTACTCACAAGCGAAGAGTGTGTGTTGAGCAGATGGAAAGAGTACTTTCAGGGGCTGATGAATGAAGATAATGCGAGGGAGAGAATGTTGGA